>NW_026961611.1:2500-302500 GCF_963924245.1 Chroicocephalus ridibundus
TTTTCCCTCCTGGCTCTTCAGTCGAGGGAGCTGTGGCCAGAGCCGCGGCCCTACCGGAAAATGCTTCGCAGGCTGGCGCGGCGGCGCCACGTGGGCGCCCGTGACGCCGAGGCTGACGGCCGCCGCAAAGCCCGCAGCCCCACAGGCTGTGGGGCCACGCGAGCGGCTGCCAAAGAGCTTTCCAACGAGGCACGGCTTTCCCTCCTGGCTCTTCGGGCGTGGGAGCTGTGGCCAGAGCCGCGGCCCTACCCGAAAATGCTTCGCAGGCTGGCGCGGCGGCGCCAGCTGGGCGCCGGTGGCGCCGAGGCTGACGGCCGCTGCAAAGCCCGCAGCCCCACGGGCTGTGGGTCCATGCGAGCGGCTGCCAAAGAGCTTTCCAACGAGGCATGGCTTTCCCTCCTGGCTCTTCGGGCGTGGGAGCTGTGGCCAGAGCCGCAGCCCTACCCGAAAATGCTTCGCAGGCTGGCGCGGCGGCGCCACGTGGGCACCGGTGTCGCCGAGGCTGAGGGCCGCCGCAAAGCCCGCAGCCCCACGGGCTGTGGGGCCACGCGAGCGGCTGCCAAAGAGCTTTCCAACGAGGCACGGCTTTCCCTCCTTGGTCTTCGGGCGTGGGAGCTGTGGCCAGAGCCGCGGCCCTACAGGAAAATGCTTCGCAGGCTGACGCAGCGGAGCAAGGTGGGCGCCGGTGGCGCCGAGGCTGACGGCCGCCGCAAAGCCCGCAGCCCCACGGGCTGTGGGGCCACGCGAGCGGCTGCCAAAGAGCTTTCCAACGAGGCACGGCTTTCCCTCCTGGCCCTTTGGGCATGCGAGCTGTGGCCAGAGCCGTGGCCCTACCGGAAAATGCTTCGCAGGCTGGCGCGGCGGCGCCAGGTGGGCGCCGGTGGCGCCGAGGCTGACGGCCGCCGCAAAGCCCGCAGCCCCACGGGCTGTGGGGCCACGCGAGCGCCTGCCAAAGAGATTTCCAACGAGGCACGGCTTTCCCTCCTGGCTCTTCGGGCGTGGGAGCTGTGGCCAGAGCCGCGGCCCTACCGGAAAATGCTTCGCAGGCTGACGCAGCGGAGCAAGGTGGGCGCCGGTGGCGCTGAGGCTGACGGCCGCCGCAAAGCCCGCAGCCCCATGGTCTGTGGGGTCACGCGAGCGGCTGCCAAAGAGCTTTCCAAGGAGGTACGGTTTTCCCTCCTGGCTCTTCGGGCATGCGAGCTGTGGCCAGAGCCGCGGCCCTACCGGAAAATGCTTCGCAGGCTGGCGCGGTGGCGCCAGGTGGGCGCCGGTGGCGCCGAGGCTGACGGCCGCCGCAAAGCCCGCAGCCCCACAGGCTGTGGGGCCACGCGAGCGGCTGCCAAAAAGCTTTCCAACGAGGCACGGCTTTCACTCCTGGCTCTTCGGGCGTGGGAGCTGTGGCCAGAGCCGCCGCCCTACCGGAAAATGCTTCGCAGGCTGGCGCGGCGGCGCCAGGTGGGCGCCGGTGGCGCCGAGGCTGACGGCCGCCGCAAAGCCTGCAGCCCCACGGGCTGTGGGGCCACGCGAGCGGCTGCCAAAGAGCTTTCCAACGAGGCATGGCTTTCCCTCCTGGCTCTTCGGGCGTGGGAGCTGTGGCCAGAGCCGCGGCCCTACCCGAAAATGCTTCGCAGGCTGGCGCGGCGGCGCCACGTGGGCACCGGTGTGTCCGAGGCTGACAGCCGCCGCAAAGCCCGCAGCCCCACGGGCTGTGGGGCCACGCGAGCGGCTGCCAAAGGGCTTTCCAACGAGGCGTGGCTTTCCATCCTCGGTCTTCGGGCGTGGGAGCCGTGGCCAGAGCCGCGGCCCTACCGGAAAATGCTTCGCCGGCTGCCAAGGCGGCGCCACGTGGGCGCCGGTGGCGCCGAGGCTGACGGCCGCCGCAAAGCCCGCAGCCCCATGGGCTGTGGGGCCACGCGAGCGGCTGCCAAAGAGCTTTCCAACGAGGCACGGCTTTCCCTCCTGGCTCTTCGGGCGTGGGAGCTGTGGCCAGAGCCACCGCCCTACCGGAAAAGGCTTCGCAGGCTGGCGCGGCGGCGCCAGGTGGGCGCCGGTGGCGCCTAAGCTGACGGCCGCCGCAAAGCCCGCAGCGCCACGGGCTATGGTGCTACACGAGCGGCTGCCAAAGAGCTTTCCAACGAGGCACGGCTTTCCCTCCTGGCTCTTCGGGCGTGGGAGCTGTGGCCAGAGCCGCGGCCCTACCGGAAAATGCTTCGCAGTCTGGCGCGGCGGCGCCAGGTGGGCGCTGGTGGCTCCGAGGCTGAGAGCCGCCGCAAAGCCCGCAGCCCCACGGGCTGTGGGGCCACGCGAGCGGCTGCCAAAGGGCTTTCCAACGAGGCGTGGCTTTCCATCCTCGGTCTTCGGGCGTGGGAGCTGCGGCCAGAGCCGCGGCCCTACCGGAAAATGCTTCGCAGGCTGGCACGGCGGCGCCACGTGGGCGCCGGTGGCGCCGAGGCTGACGGCCGCCGCAAAGCCCGCAGCCCCATGGGCTGTGGGGCCACGCGAGCGGCTGCCAAAGAGCTTTCCAACGAGGCACGGCTTTCCCTCCTGGCTCTTCGGGCGTGGGAGCTGTGGCCAGAGCCGCGGCCCTACCCGAAAATGCTTCGCAGGCTGGCGCGGCGGCGCCAGCTGGGCGCCGGTGGCGCCGAGGCTGACGGCCGCTGCAAAGCCCGCAGCCCCACGGGCTGTGGGTCCATGCGAGCGGCTGCCAAAGAGCTTTCCAACGAGGCATGGCTTTCCCTCCTGGCTCTTCGGGCGTGGGAGCTGTGGCCAGAGCCGCAGCCCTACCCGAAAATGCTTCGCAGGCTGGCGCGGCGGCGCCACGTGGGCACCGGTGTGGCCGAGGCTGAGGGCCGCCGCAAAGCCCGCAGCCCCACGGGCTGTGGGGCCACGCGAGCGGCTGCCAAAGAGCTTTCCAACGAGGCACGGCTTTCCCTCCTGGCTCTTCGGGCGTGGGAGCTGTGGCCAGAGCCGCGGCCCTACAGGAAAATGCTTCGCAGGCTGACGCAGCGGAGCAAGGTGGGCGCCGGTGGCGCCGAGGCTGACGGCCGCCGCAAAGCCCGCAGCCCCACGGGCTGTGGGGCCACGCGAGCGGCTGCCAAAGAGCTTTCCAACGAGGCACGGCTTTCCCTCCTGGCCCTTTGGGCATGCGAGCTGTGGCCAGAGCCGTGGCCCTACCGGAAAATGCTTCGCAGGCTGGTGCGGCGGCGCCAGGTGGGCGCCGGTGGCGCCGAGGCTGACGGCCGCCGCAAAGCCCGCAGCCCCACGGGCTGTGGGGCCACGCGAGCGCCTGCCAAAGAGATTTCCAACGAGGCACGGCTTTCCCTCCTGGCTCTTCGGGCGTGGGAGCTGTGGCCAGAGCCGCGGCCCTACCGGAAAATGCTTCGCAGGCTGACGCAGCGGAGCAAGGTGGGCGCCGGTGGCGCCGAGGCTGACGGCCGCCGCAAAGCCTGCAGCCCCACGGGCTGTGGGGCCACGCGAGCGGCTGCCAAAGAGCTTTCCAACGAGGCATGGCTTTCCCTCCTGGCTCTTCGGGCGTGGGAGCTGTGGCCAGAGCCGCGGCCCTACCCGAAAATGCTTCGCAGGCTGGCGCGGCGGCGCCACGTGGGCACCGGTGTGTCCGAGGCTGACAGCCGCCGCAAAGCCCGCAGCCCCACGGGCTGTGGGGCCACGCGAGCGGCTGCCAAAGGGCTTTCCAACGAGGCGTGGCTTTCCATCCTCGGTCTTCGGGCGTGGGAGCCATGGCCAGAGCCGCGGCCCTACCGGAAAATGCTTCGCCGGCTGCCACGGCGGCGCCACGTGGGCGCCGGTGGCGCCGAGGCTGACGGCCGCCGCAAAGCCCGCAGCCCCATGGGCTGTGGGGCCACGCGAGCGGCTGCCAAAGAGCTTTCCAACGAGGCACGGCTTTCCCTCCTGGCTCTTCGGGCGTGGGAGCTGTGGCCAGAGCCACCGCCCTACCGGAAAAGGCTTCGCAGGCTGGCGCGGCGGCGCCAGGTGGGCGCCGGTGGCGCCTAAGCTGACGGCCGCCGCAAAGCCCGCAGCGCCACGGGCTGTGGTGCTACACGAGCGGCTGCCAAAGAGCTTTCCAACGAGGCACGGCTTTCCCTCCTGGCTCTTCGGGCGTGGGAGCTGTGGCCAGAGCCGCGGCCCTACCGGAAAATGCTTCGCAGTCTGGCGCGGCGGCGCCAGGTGGGCGCTGGTGGCTCCGAGGCTGAGAGCCGCCGCAAAGCCCGCAGCCCCACGGGCTGTGGGGCCACGCGAGCGGCTGCCAAAGGGCTTTCCAACGAGGCGTGGCTTTCCATCCTCGGTCTTCGGGCGTGGGAGCTGCGGCCAGAGCCGCGGCCCTACCGGAAAATGCTTCGCAGGCTGGCACGGCGGCGCCACGTGGGCGCCGGTGGCGCCGAGGCTGACGGCCGCCGCAAAGCCCGCAGCCCCATGGGCTGTGGGGCCACGCGAGCGGCTGCCAAAGAGCTTTCCAACGAGGCACGTCTTTCCCTCCTGGCTCTTCGGGCGTGGGAGCTGTGGCCAGAGCCACGGCCCTACCGGAAAAGGCTTCGCAGGCTGGCGCGGCGGCGCCAGGTGGGCGCCGGTGGCGCCTAAGCTGACGGCCGCCGCAAAGCCCGCAGCGCCACGGGCTGTGGGGCCACGCGAGCGGCTGCCAAAGAGCTTTCCAACGAGGCACGGCTTTCCCTCCTGGCTCTTCGGGCGTGGGAGCTGTGGCCAGAGCCGCGGCCCTACCGGAAAATGCTTCGCAGGCTGGCGCGGCGGCGCCAGGTGGGTCCCGGTGGCGCCGAGGCTGACGGCCGCCGCAAAGCCCGCAGCCCCACGGGCTGTGGGGCCACGCGAGCGGCTGCCAAAGGGCTTTCCAACGAGGCGCGGCTTTCCCTCCTTGGTCTTCGGGCGTGGGAGCTGTAGCCAGAGCCGCGGCCCTACCGGAAAAGGCTTCGCAGGCTGGCGCGGCGGCGCCAGGTGGGCGCCGGTGGCGCCTAAGCTGACGGCCGCCGCAAAGCCCGCAGCGCCACGGGCTGTGGTGCTACGCGAGCGGCTGCCAAAGAGCTTTCCAACGAGGCACGGCTTTCCCTCCTGGCTCTTCGGGCGTGGGAGCTGTGGCCAGAGCCGCGGCCCTACCGGAAAATGCTTCGCAGGCTGGCGCAGCGGCGCCACGTGGGCGCCGGTGGCGCCAAGGCTGACGGCCGCCGCAAAGCCCGCAGCCCCACGGGCTGTGGGGCCACGCGAGCGGCTGCCAAAGAGCTTTCCAACGAGGCACGGCTTTCCCTCCTGGCTCTTCGGGCGTGGGAGCTGTGGCCAGAGCCGCGGCCCTACCAGAAAATGCTTCGCAGTCTGGCGCGGCGGCGCCAGGTGGGCGCTGGTGGCTCCGAGGCTGAGAGCCGCCGCAAAGCCCGCAGCCCCACGGGCTGTGGGGCCACGCGAGCGGCTGCCAAAGGGCTTTCCAACGAGGCGTGGCTTTCCATCCTCGGTCTTCGGGCGTGGGAGCTGCGGCCAGAGCCGCGGCCCTACCGGAAAATGCTTCGCAGGCTGGCACGGCGGCGCCACGTGGGCGCCGGTGGCGCCGAGGCTGACGGCCGCCGCAAAGCCCGCAGCCCCATGGGCTGTGGGGCCACGCGAGCGGCTGCCAAAGAGCTTTCCAACGAGGCACGGCTTTCCCTCCTGGCTCTTCGGGCGTGGGAGCTGTGGCCAGAGCCACGGCCCTACCGGAAAATGCTTCGCAGGCTGGCGCGGCGGCGCCAGGTGGGCGCCGGTGGCGCCTAAGCTGACGGCCGCCGCAAAGCCCGCAGCCCCACGGGCTGTGGGGCCACGCGAGCGGCTGCCAAAGAGCTTTCCAACGAGGCACGGCTTTCCCTCCTGGCTCTTCGGGCGTGGGAGCTGTGGCCAGAGCCGCGGCCCTACCGGAAAATGCTTCGCAGGCTGGCGCGGCGGCGCCAGGTGGGTCCCGGTGGCGCCGAGGCTGACGGCCGCCGCAAAGCCCGCAGCCCCACGGGCTGTGGGGCCACGCGAGCGGCTGCCAAAGAGCTTTCCAACGAGGCACGGCTTTCCCTCCTGGCTCTTCGGGCGTGGGACCTGTGGCCAGAGCCGCGGCCCTACCCGAAAATGCTTCGCAGGCTGACGCAGCGGCGCCAGGTGGGCGACAGTGTCGCAAAGGCTGACGGCCGCCGCAAAGCCCGCAGCCCCACGGGCTGTGGGGCCACGCGAGCGGCTGCCAAAGGGCTTTCCAACGAGGTGTGGCTTTCCATCCTCGGTCTTCGGGCGTGGGAGCTGTGGCCAGAGCCGCGGCCCTACCGGAAAATGCTTCGCAGGCTGGCACGGCGGCGCCACGTGGGCGCCGGTGGCGCCGAGGCTGACGGCCGTCGCAAAGCCCGCAGCCCCACGGGCTGTGGGGCCACGCGAGCGGCTGCCAAAGGGCTTTCCAACGAGGCGCGGCTTTCCCTCCTTGGTCTTCGGGCGTGGGAGCTGTAGCCAGAGCCGCGGCCCTACCGGAAAAGGCTTCGCAGGCTGGCGCGGCGGCGCCAGGTGGGCGCCGGTGGCGCCTAAGCTGACGGCCGCCGCAAAGCCCGCAGCGCCACGGGCTGTGGTGCTACGCGAGCGGCTGCCAAAGAGCTTTCCAACGAGGCACGGCTTTCCCTCCTGGCTCTTCGGGCGTGGGAGCTGTGGCCAGAGCCGCGGCCCTACCGGAAAATGCTTCGCAGGCTGGCGCAGCGGCGCCACGTGGGCGCCGGTGGCGCCAAGGCTGACGGCCGCCGCAAAGCCCGCAGCCCCACGGGCTGTGGGGCCACGCGAGCGGCTGCCAAAGAGCTTTCCAACGAGGCACGGCTTTCCGTCCTGGCTCTTCGGGCGTGGGAGCTGTGGCCAGAGCCGCGGCCCTACCGGAAAATGCTTCGCAGTCTGGCGCGGCGGCGCCAGGTGGGCGCTGGTGGCTCCGAGGCTGACGGCCGCCGCAAAGCCCGCAGCCCCACGGGCTGTGGGGCCACGCGAGCGGCTGCCAAAGGGCTTTCCAACGAGGCGTGGCTTTCCATCCTCGGTCTTCGGGCGTGGGAGCTGCGGCCAGAGCCGCGGCCCTACCGGAAAATGCTTCGCAGGCTGGCACGGCGGCGCCACGTGGGCGCCGGTGGCGCCGAGGCTGACGGCCGCCGCAAAGCCCGCAGCCCCATGGGCTGTGGGGCCACGCGAGCGGCTGCCAAAGAGCTTTCCAACGAGGCACGGCTTTCCCTCCTGGCTCTTCGGGTGTGGGAGCTGTGGCCAGAGCCACGGCCCTACCGGAAAAGGCTTCGCAGGCTGGCGCGGCGGCGCCAGGTGGGCGCCGGTGGCGCCTAAGCTGACGGCCGCCGCAAAGCCCGCAGCCCCACGGGCTGTGGGGCCACGCGAGCGGCTGCCAAAGAGCTTTCCAACGAGGCACGGCTTTCCCTCCTGGCTCTTCGGGCGTGGGAGCTGTGGCCAGAGCCGCGGCCCTACCGGAAAATGCTTCGCAGGCTGGCGCGGCGGCGCCAGGTGGGTCCCGGTGGCGCCGAGGCTGACGGCCGCCGCAAAGCCCGCAGCCCCACGGGCTGTGGGGCCACGCGAG
The DNA here is from genome assembly GCF_963924245.1 of Chroicocephalus ridibundus. Lineage (NCBI taxonomy): Eukaryota > Metazoa > Chordata > Aves > Charadriiformes > Laridae > Chroicocephalus > Chroicocephalus ridibundus. The sequence goes on from NW_026961611.1 coordinate 10,074, forward strand.
CGGCTGCCAAAGAGCTTTCCAACGAGGCACGGCTTTCCCTCCTGGCTCTTCGGGTGTGGGAGCTGTGGCCAGAGCCACGGCCCTACCGGAAAAGGCTTCGCAGGCTGGCGCGGCGGCGCCAGGTGGGCGCCGGTGGCGCCTAAGCTGACGGCCGCCGCAAAGCCCGCAGCCCCACGGGCTGTGGGGCCACGCGAGCGGCTGCCAAAGAGCTTTCCAACGAGGCACGGCTTTCCCTCCTGGCTCTTCGGGCGTGGGAGCTGTGGCCAGAGCCGCGGCCCTACCGGAAAATGCTTCGCAGGCTGGCGCGGCGGCGCCAGGTGGGTCCCGGTGGCGCCGAGGCTGACGGCCGCCGCAAAGCCCGCAGCCCCACGGGCTGTGGGGCCACGCGAGCGGCTGCCAAAGAGCTTTCCAACGAGGCGCGGCTTTCCCTCCTTGGTCTTCGGGTGTGGGAGCTGTAGCCAGAGCCGCGGCCCTACCGGAAAATGCTTCGCAGGCTGGCGCGGCAGCGCCACGTGGGCGCCGGTGGTGCCGAGGCTGACAGCCGCCGCAAAGCCCGCAGCCCCACGGGCTGTGGGGCCACGCGAGCGGCTGCCAAAGAGCTTTCCAACGAGGCACGGCTTTCACTCCTGGCTCTTCGGGCGTGGGAGCTGTGGCCAGAGCCGCGGCCCTACCGGAAAATGCTTCGCAGGCTGGCACGGCGGTGCCACGTGGGCGCCGGTGGCGCCGAGGCTGACGGCCGCCGCAAAGCCCGCAGCCCCACGGGCTGTGGGGCCATGCGAGCGGCTGCCAAAGAGCTTTCCAACGAGGCACAGCTTTCCCTCCTGGCTCTTCGTGCGTGGGAGCTGTGGCCAGAGCCGCGGCCCTACCGGAAAATGCTTCGCAGGCTGGCGCGGCGGCGCCAGGTGGGCGCCGGTGGCGCCTAAGCTGACGGCCGCCACAAAGCCCGCAGCCCCACGGGCTGCGGGGCCACGCGAGCGCCTGCCAAAGAGCTTTCCAACGAGGCACGGCTTTCCCTCCTGGCTCTTCGGGCGTGGGACCTGTGGCCAGAGCCGCGGCCCTACCCGAAAATGCTTCGCAGGCTGACGCAGCGGCGCCAGGTGGGCGACAGTGTCGCAAAGGCTGACGGCCGCCGCAAAGCCCGCAGCCCCACGGGCTGTGGGGCCACGCGAGCGGCTGCCAAAGGGCTTTCCAACGAGGTGTGGCTTTCCATCCTCGGTCTTCGGGCGTGGGAGCTGTGGCCAGAGCCGCGGCCCTACCGGAAAATGCTTCGCAGGCTGGCACGGCGGCGCCACGTGGGCGCCGGTGGCGCCGAGGCTGACGGCCGTCGCAAAGCCCGCAGCCCCACAGGCTGTGGGGCCACGCGAGCGGCTGCCAAAGAGCTTTCCAATGAGGCACGGCTTTCCCTCCTGGCTCTTCGGGCGTGGGAGCTGTCGCCAGAGCCGCGGCACTACCGGAAAATGCTTCGCAGGCTGACGCAGCGGAGCAAGGTGGGCGCCGGTGGCGCCGAGGCTGACGGCCGCCGCAAAGCCCGCAGCCCCACGGGCTGTGGGGCCACGCGAGCGGCTGCCAAAGAGCTTTCCAACGAGGCATGGCTTTCCCTCCTGGCTCTTCGGGCGTGGGAGCTGTGGCCAGAGCCGCGGCCCTACCGGAAAATGCTTCGCAGGCTGGCGCGGCGGCGCCAGGTGGGCGCCGGTGGCGCCGAGGCTGACGGCTGCCGCAAAGCCCGCAGCCCCACGGGCTGTGGGGCCACGCGAGCGGCTGCCAAAGGGCTTTCCAACGAGGCGTGGCTTTCCATCCTCGGTCTTCGGGCGTGGGAGCTGTGGCCAGAGCCGCGGCCCTACCGGAAAAAGCTTCGCAGGCTGGCATGGCGGCGCCACGTGGGCGCCGGTGGCGCCGAGGCTGACGGCCGCCGCAAAGCCCGCAGCCCCATGGGCTGTGGGGCCACGCGAGCGGCTGCCAAAGAGCTTTCCAACGAGGCACGGCTTTCCCTCCTGGCTCTTCGGGCGTGGGAGCTGTGGCCAGAGCCGCGGCCCTACCGGAAAATGCTTCGCAGGCTGGTGCGGCGGCGCCAGGTGGGTGCCGGGTGGCGCCGAGGCTGAGAGCCGCCGCAAAGCCCGCAGCCCCACGGGCTGTGGGGCCACGCGAGCGGCTGCCAAAGAGCTTTCCAATGCGGCACGGCTTTCCCTCCTGGCTCTTCGGGCGTGGGAGCTGTGGCCAGAGCCGCGGCCCTACCGGAAAATGCTTCGCAGGCTGGCGCGGCGGCGCCACGTGGGCGCCGGTGGCGCCGAGGCTGACGGCCGCCGCAAAGCCCGCAGCCCCATGGTCTGTGGGGCCACGCGAGCGGCTGCCAAAGGGCTTTCCAACGAGGCGCGGCTTTCCATCCTCGCTCTTCGGGCGTGGGAGCTGTGGCCAGAGCCGCGGCCCTACCGGAAAATGCTTCGCAGGCTGGCGCGGCAGCGCCACGTGGGCGCCGGTGGTGCCGAGGCTGACGGCCGCCGCAAAGCCCGCAGCCCCACGGGCTGTGGGGCCACGCGAGCGGCTGCCAAAGAACTTTCCAACGAGGCACGGCTTTCCCTCCTGGCTCTTCGGGCGTGGGAGCTGTGGCCAGAGCCGCGGCCCTACCGGAAAATGCTTCGCAGGCTGGCACGGCGGCGCCACGTGGGCGCCGGTGGCGCCGAGGCTGACGGCCGCCGCAAAGCCCGCAGCCCCACAGGCTGTGGGGCCACGCGAGCGGCTGCCAAAGAGCTTTCCAACGAGGCACGGCTTTCCCTCCTGGCTCTTCGGGCGTGGGAGCTGTGGCCAGAGCTGCGGCCCTACCGGAAAATGCTTCGCAGGCTGGCACGGCAGCGCCACGTGGGCGCCGGTTGCGCCGAGGCTGACGGCCGCCGCAAAGCCCGCAGCCCCACAGGCTGTGGGGCCACGCGAGCGGCTGCCAAAGAGCTTTCCAACGAGGCACGGCTTTCCCTCCTGGCTCTTCAGGCGTGGGAGCTGTGGCCAGAGCTGCGGCCCTACCGGAAAATGCTTCGCAGGCTGGCGCGGCGGCGCCACGTGGGCGCCGGTGTCGCCTAAGCTGACGGCCGCCACAAAGCCCGCAGCCCCATGGGCTTTGGGGCCACGCGAGCGGCTGCCAAAGAGCTTTCCAACGAGGCACGGTTTTCCCTGCTGGCTCTTCGGGCGTGGGAGCTGTGGCCAGAGCCGCGGCCCTACCGGAAAATGCTTCGCAGGCTGGCGCAGTGGCGCTACGTGGGCGACAGTGTCGCAAAGGCTGACGGCCGCCGCAAAGCCCGCAGCCCCACGGGCTGTGGGGCCACGCGAGCGGCTGCCAAAGAGCTTTCCAACGAGGCACGGCTTTCCCTCCTGGCTCTTCGGGCGTTGGAGCTGTGGCCAGAGCCGCGGCCCTACCGGAAAATGCTTCGCAGGCTGGCGCGGCGGCGCCAGGTGGGCGCCGGTGGCGCCGAGGCTGACGGTCGCCGCAAACCCGCAGCCCCACGGGCTGTGGGGCCATGCGAGCGGCTGCCAAAGTGCTTTCCAACGAGGCACGGCTATCCATCCTTGGTCTTCGGGCGTGGGAGCTGTGGACAGAGCCGCGGCCCTACCGGAAAATGCTTCGCAGGCTGGCGCGGCGGCGCCAGGTGGGCGCCGGTGACACCGAGGCTGACAGCCGCCGGAAAGCCCGCAGACCCACGGGCTGTGGGGCCACGCGAGCGGCTGCCAAAGAGCTTTCCAACGAGGCATGGCTTTCCCTCCTGGCTCTTCGGGCGTGGGAGCTGTGGCCAGAGGCACGGCCCTACCGGAAAATGCTTCGCAGGCTGGCGCGGCGGCGCCAGGTGGGCGCCGGTGGCGCCGAGGCTGACGGCCGCCGCAAAGCCCGCAGCCCCATGGTCTGTGGGGTCACGCGAGCGGCTGCCAAAGAGCTTTCCAACGAGGCGCGGCTTTCCATCCTTGCTCTTCGGGCGTGGGAGCTGTGGCCAGAGCCGCGGCCCTACCGGAAAATGCTTCGCAGGCTGACGCAGCGGAGCAAGGTGGGCGCCGGTGGCGCCGAGGCTGACGGCCGCCGCAAAGCCCGCAGCCCCACGGGCTGTGGGGCCACGCGAGCGGCTGCCAAAGAGCTTTCCAACGAGGCATGGCTTTCCCTCCTGGCTCTTCGGGCGTGGGAGCTGTGGCCAGAGCCGCGGCCCTACCGGAAAATGCTTCGCAGGCTGGCGCGGCGGCGCCAGGTGGGTCCCGGTGGCGCCGAGGCTGACGGCCGCCGCAAAGCCCGCAGCCCCACGGGCTGTGGGGCCACGCGAGCGGCTGCCAAAGGGCTTTCCAACGAGGCGCGGCTTTCCCTCCTTGGTCTTCGGGCGTGGGAGCTGTGGCCAGAGCCGCGGCCCTACCGGAAAATGCTTCGCAGGCTGGCGCGGCAGCGCCACGTGGGCGCCGGTGGTGCCGAGGCTGACAGCCGCCGCAAAGCCCGCAGCCCCACGGGCTGTGGGGCCACGCGAGCGCCTGCCAAAGAGCTTTCCAACGAGGCACGGCTTTCACTCCTGGCTCTTCGGGCGTGGGAGCTGTGGCCAGAGCCGCGGCCCTACCGGAAAATGCTTCGCAGGCTGGCACGGCGGTGCCACGTGGGCGCCGGTGGCGCCGAGGCTGACGGCCGCCGCAAAGCCCGCAGCCCCACGGGCTGTGGGGCCACGCGAGCGGCTGCCAAAGAGCTTTCCAACGAGGCACGGCTTTCCCTCCTGGCTCTTCGGGCGTGGGACCTGTGGCCAGAGCCGCGGCCCTACCGGAAAATGCTTCGCAGGCTGGCGCAGCGGCGCCAGGTGGGCGACAGTGTCGCAAAGGCTGACGGCCGCCGCAAAGCCTGCAGCCCCACGGGCTGTGGTGCCACGCGAGCGGCTGCCAAAGGGCTTTCCAACGAGGCGTGGCTTTCCATCCTCGGTCTTCGGGCGTGGGAGCTGTGGCCAGAGCCGCGGCCCTACCGGAAAATGCTTCGCAGGCTGGCACGGCGGTGCCACGTGGGCGCCGGTGGCGCCGAGGCTTACGGCCGCCGCAAAGCCCGCAGCCCCACAGGCTGTGGGGCCCCGCGAGCGGCTGCCAAAGAGCTTTCCAATGAGGCACGGCTTTCCCTCCTGGCTCTTCGGGCGTGGGAGCTGTGGCCAGAGCCGCGGCCCTTCCCGAAAATGCTTCGCAGGCTGACGCAGGAGAGCAAGGTGGGCGCCGGTGTCGCCGAGGCTGACGGCCGCCAAAAAGCCCGCAGCCCCACGGGCTGTGGGGCCACGCGAGCGGCTGCCAAAGAGCTTTCCAACGAGGCACGGCTTTCCCTCCTGGCTCTTCGGGCGTGGGAGCTGTGGCCAGAGCCGTGGCCCTTCTCGAAAATGCTTCGCAGGCTGACGCAGCAGAGCAAGGTGGGCGCCGGTGTCGCCGAGGCTGACGGCCGCCACAAAGCCCGCAGCCCCACGGGCTGTGGGGCCACGCGAGCGGCTGCCAAAGAGATTTCCAACGAGGCACGGCTTTCCCTCCTTGGTCTTCGGGCGTGGGAGCTGTGGCCAGAGCCGCGGCCCTACCGGAAAATGCTTCGCAGGCTGGCGCGGCAGCGCCACGTGTGCGCCGGTGGCGCCGAGGCTGACGGCCACCGCAAAGCCCGCAGCCCCACGGGCTGTGGGGCCACGCGAGCGGCTGCCAAAGAGCTTTCCAACGAGGCACGGCTTTCCCTCCTGGCTCTTCGGGTGTGGGAGCTGTGGCCAGAGTCGTGGTCCTTCCTGAAAATGCTTCGCAGGCTAACGCAGCAGAGCAAGGTGGGCGCCGGTGTCGCCGAGGCTGACGGCCGGCGCAAAGCCCGCAGCCGCATGGGCTTTGGGGCCACGCGAGCCGCTGCCAAAGAGCTTTCCAACGAGGCACGGTTTTCCCTGCTGGCTCTTCGGGCGTGGGAGCTGTGGCCAGAGCCGCGGCCCTACCGGAAAATGTTTCGCAGCCTGGCGCGGCGGTGCCAAGTGCGTCCCGGTGGCGCCGAGGCTGACGGCCGCCGCAAAGCCCGCAGCCCCACGGGTTGTGGGGCCACGCGAACGGCTGCCAAAGGGCTTTCCAACGAGGCGCGGCTTTCCATCCTCGCTCTTCGGGCGTGGGAGCTGTGGCCAGAGCCGCGGCCCTACCCGAAAATGCTTCGCAGGCTGGCGCGGCAGCGCCACGTGGGCGCCGGTGGTGCCGAGGCTGACGGGCGCCGCAAAGCCCGCAGCCCCACGGGCTGTGGGGCCACGCGAGCGGCTGCGAAAGAGCTTTCCAACGAGGCATGGCTTTCCCTCCTGGCTCTTCGGGAGTGGGAGCTGTGGCCAGAGCCGCGGCCCTACCGGAAAATGCTTCGCAGGCTGGTGCGGCGGCGCCAGGTGGGCGCCGGGTGGCGCCGAGGCTGAGAGCCGCCGCAAAGCCCGCAGCCCCACGGGCTGTGGGGCCACGCGAGCGGCTGCCAAAGAGCTTTCCAATGCGGCACTGCTTTCCCTCCTTGGTCTTCGGGCGTGGGAGCTGTGGCCAGAGCCGCGGCCCTACCGGAAAATGCTTCGCAGGCTGGCGCGGCGGCGCCACGTGGGCGCCGGTGGCGCCGAGGCTGACGGCCGCCGCAAAGCCCGCAGCCCCATGGTCTGTGGGGCCACGCGAGCGGCTGCCAAAGGGCTTTCCAACGAGGCGCGGCTTTCCATCCTCGCTCTTCGGGCGTGGGAGCTGTGGCCAGAGCCGCGGCCCTACCGGAAAATGCTTCGCAGGGTGGCGCGGCAGCGCCACGTGGGCGCCGGTGGTGCCGAGGCTGACGGCCGCCGCAAAGCCCGCAGCCCCACGGGCTGTGGGGCCACGCGAGCGGCTGCCAAAGAACTTTCCAACGAGGCACGGCTTTCCCTCCTGGCTCTTCGGGCGTGGGAGCTGTGGCCAGAGCCGCGGCCCTACCGGAAAATGCTTCGCAGGCTGGCACGGCGGCGCCACGTGGGCGCCGGTGGCGCCGAGGCTGACGGCCGCCGCAAAGCCCGCAGCCCCACAGGCTGTGGGGCCACGCGAGCGGCTGCCAAAGAGCTTTCCAACGAGGCACGGCTTTCCCTCCTGGCTCTTCGGGCGTGGGAGCTGTGGCCAGAGCTGCGGCCCTACCGGAAAATGCTTCGCAGGCTGGCGCGGCGGCGCCACGTGGGCGCCGGTGGCGCCTAAGCTGACGGCCGCCACAAAGCCCGCAGCCCCATGGGCTTTGGGGCCACGCGAGCGGCTGCCAAAGAGCTTTCCAACGAGGCACGGTTTTCCCTGCTGGCTCTTCGGGCGTGGGAGCTGTGGCCAGAGCCGCGGCCCTACCGGAAAATGCTTCGCAGGCTGGCGCAGTGGCGCTACGTGGGCGACAGTGTCGCAAAGGCTGACGGCCGCCGCAAAGCCCGCAGCCCCACGGGCTGTGGGGCCACGCGAGCGGCTGCCAAAGAGCTTTCCAACGAGGCACGGCTTTCCGTCCTGGCTCTTCGGGCGTTGGAGCTGTGGCCAGAGCCGCGGCCCTACCGGAAAATGCTTCGCAGGCTGGCGCGGCGGCGCCAGGTGGGCGCCGGTGGCGCCGAGGCTGACGGTCGCCGCAAACCCGCAGCCCCACGGGCTGTGGGGCCATGCGAGCGGCTGCCAAAGTGCTTTCCAACGAGGCACGGCTATCCATCCTTGGTCTTCGGGCGTGGGAGCTGTGGACAGAGCCGCGGCCCTACCGGAAAATGCTTCGCAGGCTGGCGCGGCGGCGCCACGTGGGCGCCGGTGACACCGAGGCTGACAGCCGCCGGAAAGCCCGCAGACCCACGGGCTGTGGGGCCACGCGAGCGGCTGCCAAAGAGCTTTCCAACGAGGCATGGCTTTCCCTCCTGGCTCTTCGGGCGTGGGAGCTGTGGCCAGAGGCACGGCCCTACCGGAAAATGCTTCGCAGGCTGGCGCGGCGGCGCCAGGTGGGCGCCGGTGGCGCCGAGGCTGACGGCCGCCGCAAAGCCCGCAGCCCCATGGTCTGTGGGGTCACGCGAGCGGCTGCCAAAGGGCTTTCCAACGAGGCGCGGCTTTCCATCCTTGCTCTTCGGGCGTGGGAGCTGTGGCCAGAGCCGCGGCCCTACCGGAAAATGCTTCGCAGGCTGACGCAGCGGAGCAAGGTGGGCGCCGGTGGCGCCGAGGCTGACGGCCGCCGCAAAGCCCGCAGCCCCACGGGCTGTGGGGCCACGCGAGCGGCTGCCAAAGAGCTTTCCAACGAGGCATGGCTTTCCCTCCTGGCTCTTCGGGCGTGGGAGCTGTGGCCAGAGCCGCGGCCCTACCGGAAAATGCTTCGCAGGCTGGCGCGGCGGCGCCAGGTGGGTCCCGGTGGCGCCGAGGCTGACGGCCGCCGCAAAGCCCGCAGCCCCACGGGCTGTGGGGCCACGCGAGCGGCTGCCAAAGGGCTTTCCAACGAGGCGCGGCTTTCCCTCCTTGGTCTTCGGGCGTGGGAGCTGTGGCCAGAGCCGCGGCCCTACCGGAAAATGCTTCGCAGGCTGGCGCGGCAGCGCCACGTGGGCGCCGGTGGTGCCGAGGCTGACAGCCGCCGCAAAGCCCGCAGCCCCACGGGCTGTGGGGCCACGCGAGCGCCTGCCAAAGAGCTTTCCAACGAGGCACGGCTTTCACTCCTGGCTCTTCGGGCGTGGGAGCTGTGGCCAGAGCCGCGGCCCTACCGGAAAATGCTTCGCAGGCTGGCACGGCGGTGCCACGTGGGCGCCGGTGGCGCCGAGGCTGACGGCCGCCGCAAAGCCCGCAGCCCCACGGGCTGTGGGGCCACGCGAGCGGCTGCCAAAGAGCTTTCCAACGAGGCACGGCTTTCCCTCCTGGCTCTTCGGGCGTGGGACCTGTGGCCAGAGCCGCGGCCCTACCGGAAAATGCTTCGCAGGCTGGCGCAGCGGCGCCAGGTGGGCTACAGTGTCGCAAAGGCTGACGGCCGCCGCAAAGCCCGCAGCCCCACGGGCTGTGGGGCCACGCGAGCGGCTGCCAAAGAGCTTTCCAACGAGGCACGGCTTTCCTTCCTGGCTCTTCGGGCGTGGGAGCTGTGGCCAGAGCCGCGGCCCTACCGGAAAATGCTTCGCAGGCTGGCGCGGCGGTGCCAGGTGGGCGCCGGTGGCGCCGAGTCTGACGGTCGCCGCAAAGCCCGCAGCCCCATGGGCTGTGGGGTCACGCGAGCGGCTGCCAAAAAGCTTTCCAACGAGGCACGGCTTTCCCTCCTGGCTCTTCGGGCGTGGGAGCTGTCGCCAGAGCCGCGGCCCTACCGGAAAATGCTTCGCAGGCAGGTGCGGCGGCGCCAGGTGGGTGCCGGTGGCGCGGAGGCTGAGGGCCGCCGCAAAGCCCGCAGCCCCACGGGCTGTGGGGCCACGCGAGCGGCTGCCAAAGGGCTTTCCAACGAGGCGTGGCTTTCCATCCTCGGTCTTCGGGCGTGGGAGCTGTGGCCAGAGACGCGGCCCTACCCGAAAATGCTTCGCAGGCTGGCGCGGCAGCGCCAGGTGGGCGCCGGTGGTGCCGAGGCTGACGGGCGCCGCAAAGCCCGCAGCCCCACAGGCTGTGGGGCCACGCGAGCGGCTGCCAAAGAGCTTTCCAACGAGGCACGGCTTTCCCTCCTGGCTCTTCGGGCGTGGGAGCTGAGGCCAGAGCCACGGCCCTACCGGAAAATGCTTCGCAGGCTGGCGCGGCGGCACCAGGTGGGCGCCGGTGGCGCCTAAGCTGACGGCCGCCACAAAGCCCGCAGCCCCACGGGCTGTGGGGCCACGCGAGCGGCTGCCAAAGAGCTTTCCAACGAGGCACGGCTTTCCCTCCTTGGTCTTCGGGCGTGGGAGCTGTGGCCCGAGCCGCGGCCCTACCGGAAAATGCTTCGCAGGCTGGCGCGGCAGTGCCACGTGGGCGCCTGTGGTGCCGAGGCTGACAGCCGCCGCAAAGCCCGCAGCCCCACGGGCTGTGGGGCCACGCGAGCGGCTGCCAAAGAGCTTTCCAACGAGGCACGGCTTTCACTCCTGGCTCTTCGGGCGTGGGAGCTGTGGCCAGAGCCGCGGCCCTACCGGAAAATGCTTCGCAGGCTGGCACGGCGGTGCCACGTGGGCGCCGGTGGCGCCGAGGCTGACGGCCGCCGCAAAGCCCGCAGCCCCACGGGCTGTGGGGCCACGCGAGCGGCTGCCAAAGAGCTTTCCAACGAGGCACGGCTTTCCCTCCTGGCTCTTCGGGCGTGGGACCTGTGGCCAGAGCCGCGGCCCTACCGGAAAATGCTTCGCAGGCTGGCGCAGCGGCGCCAGGTGGGCGACAGTGTCGCAAAGGCTGACGGCCGCCGCAAAGCCCGCAGCCCCACGGGCTGTGGGGCCACGCGAGCGGCTGCCAAAGTGCTTTCCAACGAGGCACGGCTTTCCTTCCTGGCTCTTCGGGCGTGGGAGCTGTGGCCAGAGCCGCGGCCCTACCGGAAAATGCTTCGCAGGCTGGCGCAGTGGCGCTACGTGGGCGACAGTGTCGCAAAGGCTGACGGCCGCCGCAAAGCCCGCAGCCCCACGGGCTTTGGGGCCACGCGAGCGGCTGCCAAAGAGCTTTCCAACGAGGCACGGCTTTCCCTCCTGGCTCTTCAAGCGTGGGAGCTGTGGCCAGAGCCGCGGCCGTACCCGAAAATGCTTCGCAGGCTGGCACGGCTGCGCCAGGTGGGCGCCGGTGGCGCCGAGGCTGACGGCCGCCGCAAAGCCCGCAGCCCCACGGGCTGTGGGGCCACGCGAGCGGCTGCCAAAGAGCTTTCCAACGAGGCACGGCTTTCCCTCCTGGCTATTCGGGCGTTGGAGCTGTGGCCAGAGCCGCGGCCCTACCAGAAAATGCTTCGCAGGCTGGCGCGGCGGCGCCAGGTGGGCGCCGGTGGTGCCGAGGCTGACGGTCGCCGCAAACCCGCAGCCCCATGGGCTGTGGGGTCACGCGAGCGGCTGCCAAAGAGCTTTCCAACGAGGCACGGCTTTCCCTCCTGGCTCTTCGGGCGTGGGAGCTGTGGCCAGAGCTGCGGCCCTACCGGAAAATGCTTCGCAGGCTGGCGCGGCGGCGCCACGTGGGCGCCGGTGGCGCTGAGGCTGACGGCTGCCGCAAAGCCCGCAGCCCCACGGGCTGTGGGGCCACGCGAGCGGCTGCCAAAGAGCTTTCCAACGAGGCACGGCTTTCCCTCCTGGCCCTTCGGGCGTGGGAGCTGTGGCCAGAGACGCGGCCCTACCCGAAAATGCTTCACAGGCTGGCGCGGCGGCGCCAGGTGGGTGCCGGTGTCGCCGAGGCTGACGGCCGCCGCAAAGCCCGCAGCCCCACAGGCTGTGGGGCTACGCGAGCGGCTGCTAAAGAGCTTTCCAACGAGGCACAGCTTTCCCTCCTGGCCCTTCGGGCGTGGGAGCTGTGGCCAGAGACACGGCCCTACCCGAAAATGCTTCGCAGGCTGGCGCGGCGGCGCCACGTGGGCGCCGGTGCCGCCGAGGCTGACGGCCGCCGCAAAGCCCGCAGCCCCACGGGCTGTGGGGCCATGCGAGCGGCTGCCAAAGTGCTTTCCAACGAGGCACGGCTATCCATCCTTGGTCTTCGGGCGTGGGAGCTGTGGACAGAGCCGCGGCCCTACCGGAAAATGCTTCGCAGGCTGGCGCGGCGGCGCCAGGTGGGCGCCGGTGACACCGAGGCTGACAGCCGCCGGAAAGCCCGCAGACCCACGGGCTGTGGGGCCACGCGAGCGGCTGCCAAAGAGCTTTCCAACGAGGCATGGCTTTCCCTCCTGGCTCTTCGGGCGTGGGAGCTGTGGCCAGAGGCACGGCCCTACCGGAAAATGCTTCGCAGGCTGGCGCGGCGGCGCCAGGTGGGCGCCGGTGGCGCCGAGGCTGACGGCCGCCGCAAAGCCCGCAGCCCCATGGGCTGTGGGGTCACGCGAGCGGCTGCCAAAGGGCTTTCCAACGAGGCGCGGCTTTCCATCCTTGCTCTTCGGGCGTGGGAGCTGTGGCCAGAGCCGCGGCCCTACCGGAAAATGCTTCGCAGGCTGACGCAGCGGAGCAAGGTGGGCGCCGGTGGCGCCGAGGCTGACGGCCGCCGCAAAGCCCGCAGCCCCACGGGCTGTGGGGCCACGCGAGCGGCTGCCAAAGAGCTTTCCACGAGGCATGGCTTTCCCTCCTGGCTCTTCGGGCGTGGGAGCTGTGGCCAGAGCCGCGGCCCTACCAGAAAATGCTTCGCAGGCTGGCGCGGCGGCGCCAGGTGGGCGCCGGTGGCGCCGAGGCTGACGGCCGCCGCAAAGCCCGCAGCCCCACGGGCTGTGGGGCCACGCGACCGGCTGCCAAAGGGCTTTCCAACGAGGCGTGGCTTTCCATCCTCGGTCTTCGGGCGTGGGAGCTGTGGCCAGAGCCGCGGCCCTACCGGAAAATGCTTCGCAGGCTGGCACGGCGGAGCCACGTGGGCGCCGGTGGCGCCGAGGCTGGCGGCCGCCGCAAAGCCCGCAGCCCCATGGGCTGTGGGGCCACGCGAGCGGCTGCCAAAGAGCTTTCCAACGAGGCACGGCTTTCCCTCCTGGCTCTTCGGGCGTGGGAGCTGTGGCCAGAGCCGCGGCCCTACCGGAAAATGCTTCGCAGGCTGGCGCAGCGGCGCCAGGTGGGTCCCGGTGGCGCCGAGGCTGACGGCCGCCGCAAAGCCCGCAGCCCCACGGGCTGTGGGGCCACGCGAGCGGCTGCCAAAGGGCTTTCCAACGAGGCGCGGCTTTCCCTCCTTGGTCTTCGGGCGTGGGAGCTGTGGCCCGAGCCGCGGCCCTACCGGAAAATGCTTCGCAGGCTGGCGCGGCAGTGCCACGTGGGCGCCTGTGGTGCCGAGGCTGACAGCCGCCGCAAAGCCCGCAGCCCCACGGGCTGTGGGGCCACGCGAGCGGCTGCCAAAGAGCTTTCCAACGAGGCACGGCTTTCACTCCTGGCTCTTCGGGCGTGGGAGCTGTGGCCAGAGCCGCGGCCCTACCGGAAAATGCTTCGCAGGCTGGCACGGCGGTGCCACGTGGGCGCCGGTGGCGCCGAGGCTGACGGCCGCCGCAAAGCCCGCAGCCCCACGGGCTGTGGGGCCACGCGAGCGGCTGCCAAAGAGCTTTCCAACGAGGCACGGCTTTCCCTCCTGGCTCTTCGGGCGTGGGACCTGTGGCCAGAGCCGCGGCCCTACCGGAAAATGCTTCGCAGGCTGGCGCAGCGGCGCCAGGTGGGCGACAGTGTCGCAAAGGCTGACGGCCGCCGCAAAGCCCGCAGCCCCACGGGCTGTGGGGCCACGCGAGCGGCTGCCAAAGAGCTTTCCAACGAGGCACGGCTTTCCTTCCTGGCTCTTCGGGCGTGGGAGCTGTGGCCAGAGCCGCGGCCCTACCGGAAAATGCTTCGCAGGCTGGCGCGGCGGTGCCAGGTGGGCGCCGGTGGCGCCGAGTCTGACGGTCGCCGCAAAGCCCGCAGCCCCATGGGCTGTGGGGTCACGCGAGCGGCTGCCAAAAAGCTTTCCAACGAGGCATGGCTTTCCCTCCTGGCTCTTCGGGCATGGGAGCTGTCGCCAGAGCCGCGGCCCTACCGGAAAATGCTTCGCAGGCAGGTGCGGCGGCGCCAGGTGGGTGCCGGTGGCGCGGAGGCTGACGGCCGCCGCAAAGCCCGCAGCCCCACGGGCTGTGGGGCCACGCGAGCGGCTGCCAAAGGGCTTTCCAACGAGGCGTGGCTTTCCATCCTCGGTCTTCGGGCGTGGGAGCTGTGGCCAGAGCCGCGGCCCTACCGGAAAATGCTTCGCAGGCTGGCACGGCGGCGCCACGTGGGCGCCGGTGGCGCCGAGGCTGACGGCCGCCGCAAAGCCCGCAGCCCCACAGGCTGTGGGGCCACGCGAGCGGCTGCCAAAGAGCTTTCCAATGAGGCACGGCTTTCCCTCCTGGCTCTTCGGGCGTGGGAGCTGTCGCCAGAGCCGCGGCCCTACCGGAAAATGCTTCGCAGGCTGATGCAGCGGAGCAAGGTGGGCGCCGGTGGCGCCGAGGCTGACGGCCGCCGCAAAGCCTTCAGCCCCACAGGCTTTGGGGCCACGCGAGCGGCTGCCAAAGGGCTTTCCAACGAGGCACAGCTTTCCCTCCTGGCCCTTCGGGCGTGGGAGCTGTGGCCAGAGCCGCGGCCCTACCGGAAAATGCTTCGCAGGCTGGCGCGGCGGCACCAGGTGGGCGCCGGTGACACCGAGGCTGACAGTCGCCGGAAAGCCCGCAGCCCCACGGGCTGTGGGGCCACGCGAGCGGCTGCCAAAGGGCTTTCCAACGAGGCGCGGCTTTCCATCCTTGCTCTTCGGGCGTGGGAGCTGTGGCCAGAGCCGCGGCCCTACCGGAAAATGCTTCGCAGGCTGACGCAGCGGAGCAAGGTGGGCGCCGGTGGCGCCGAGGCTGACGGCCGCCGCAAAGCCCGCAGCCCTACGGGCTGTGGGGCCACGCGAGCGGCTGCCAAAGAGCTTTCCAACGAGGCACGGCTTTCCCTCCTGGCTCTTCGGGCGTGGGAGCTGTGGCCAGAGCCGCGGCCCTACCGGAAAATGCTTCGCAGGCTGGCGCGGCGGCGCCAGGTGGGCGCCGGTGGCGCCGAGGCTGACGGCCGCCGCAAAGCCCGCAGCCCCACGGGCTGTGGGGCCACGCGACCGGCTGCCAAAGGGCTTTCCAACGAGGCGTGGCTTTCCATCCTCGGTCTTCGGGCGTGGGAGCTGTGGCCAGAGCCGCGGCCCTACCGGAAAATGCTTCGCAGGCTGGCGCGGCGGCGCCAGGTGGGTCCCAGTGGCGCCGAGGCTGACGGCCGCCGCAAAGCCCGCAGCCCCACGGGCTGTGGGGCCACGCGAGCGGCTGCCAAAGGGCTTTCCAACGAGGCGCGGCTTTCCCTCCTTGGTCTTCGGGTGTGGGAGCTGTGGCCAGAGCCGCGGCCCTACCGGAAAATGCTTCGCAGGCTGGCGCGGCAGCGCCACGTGGGCGCCGGTGGTGCCGAGGCTGACAGCCGCCGCAAAGCCCGCAGCCCCACGGGCTGTGGGGCCACGCGAGCGGCTGCCAAAGAGCTTTCCAACGAGGCACGGCTTTCACTCCTGGCTCTTCGGGCGTGGGAGCTGTGGCCAGAGCTGCGGCCCTACCGGAAAATGCTTCGCAGGCTGGCGCGGCGGCGCCACGTGGGCGCCGGTGGCGCCTAAGCTGACGGACGCCGCAAAGCCCGCAGCCCCACGGGCTGTGGGGCCACGCGAGCGGTGCCAAAGGGCTTTCCAAAGAGGCGCGGCTTTCCATCCTCGCTCTTCGGGCGTGGGAGCTGTGGCCAGAGCCGTGGCCCTACCCGAAAATGCTTCGCAGGCTGGCGCGGCAGCGCCACGTGGGCGCCGGTGGTGCCGAGGCTGACGGGCGCCGCAAAGCCCGCAGCCCCACAGGTTGTGGGGCCACGCGAGCGGCTGCCAAAGAGCTTTCCAACGAGGCACGGCTTTCCCTCCTGGCTCTTCGGGCGTGGGAGCTGAGGCCAGAGCCGCGGCCCTACCGGAAAATGCTTCGCAGGCTGGCGCGGCGGCACCAGGTGGGCGCCGGTGGCGCCTAAGCTGACGGCCGCCACAAAGCCCGCAGCCCCACGGGCTGTGGGGCCACGCGAGCGGCTGCCAAAGAGCTTTCCAACGAGGCACGGCTTTCCCTCCTGGCTCTTCGGGAGTGGGAGCTGTGGCCAGAGCCGCGGCCCTACCGGAAAATGCTTCGCAGGCTGGCGCAGTGGCGCTACGTGGGCGACAGTGTCGCAAAGGCTGACGGCCGCCGCAAAGCCCGCAGCCCCACGGGCTTTGGGGCCACGCGAGCGGCTGCCAAAGAGCTTTCCAACGAGGCACGGCTTTCCCTCCTGGCTCTTCAAGCGTGGGAGCTGTGGCCAGAGCCGCGGCCCTACCCGAAAATGCTTCGCAGGCTGGCACGGCTGCGCCACGTGGGCGCCGGTGGCGCCGAGGCTGACAGCCGCCGCAAAGCCCGCAGCCCCACGGGCTGTGGGGCCACGCGAGCGGCTGCCAAAGGGCTTTCCAACGAGGCGTGGCTTTCCATCCTCGGTCTTCGGGCGTGGGAGCTGTGGCCAGAGCCGCGGCCCTACCGGAAAATGCTTCGCAGGCTGGCACGGCGGCGCCACGTGGGCGCCGGTGGCGCCGAGGCTGACGGCCGCCGCAAAGCCCGCAGCCCCACAGGCTGTGGGGCCACGCGAGCGGCTGCCAAAGAGCTTTCCAATGAGGCACGGCTTTCCCTCCTGGCTCTTCGGGCGTGGGAGCTGTCGCCAGAGCCGCGGCCCTACCGGAAAATGCTTCGCAGGCTGATGCAGCGGAGCAAGGTGGGCGCCGGTGGCGCCGAGGCTGACGGCCGCCGCAAAGCCTTCAGCCCCACAGGCTTTGGGGCCACGCGAGCGGCTGCCAAAGGGCTTTCCAACGAGGCACAGCTTTCCCTCCTGGCCCTTCGGGCGTGGGAGCTGTGGCCAGAGCCGCGGCCCTACCGGAAAATGCTTCGCAGGCTGGCGCGGCGGCACCAGGTGGGCGCCGGTGACACCGAGGCTGACAGTCGCCGGAAAGCCCGCAGCCCCACGGGCTGTGGGGCCACGCGAGCGGCTGCCAAAGGGCTTTCCAACGAGGCGCGGCTTTCCATCCTTGCTCTTCGGGCGTGGGAGCTGTGGCCAGAGCCGCGGCCCTACCGGAAAATGCTTCGCAGGCTGACGCAGCGGAGCAAGGTGGGCGCCGGTGGCGCCGAGGCTGACGGCCGCCGCAAAGCCCGCAGCCCTACGGGCTGTGGGGCCACGCGAGCGGCTGCCAAAGAGCTTTCCAACGAGGCACGGCTTTCCCTCCTGGCTCTTCGGGCGTGGGAGCTGTGGCCAGAGCCGCGGCCCTACCGGAAAATGCTTCGCAGGCTGGCGCGGCGGCGCCAGGTGGGCGCCGGTGGCGCCGAGGCTGACGGCCGCCGCAAAGCCCGCAGCCCCACGGGCTGTGGGGCCACGCGACCGGCTGCCAAAGGGCTTTCCAACGAGGCGTGGCTTTCCATCCTCGGTCTTCGGGCGTGGGAGCTGTGGCCAGAGCCGCGGCCCTACCGGAAAATGCTTCGCAGGCTGGCGCGGCGGCGCCAGGTGGGTCCCAGTGGCGCCGAGGCTGACGGCCGCCGCAAAGCCCGCAGCCCCACGGGCTGTGGGGCCACGCGAGCGGCTGCCAAAGGGCTTTCCAACGAGGCGCGGCTTTCCCTCCTTGGTCTTCGGGTGTGGGAGCTGTGGCCAGAGCCGCGGCCCTACCGGAAAATGCTTCGCAGGCTGGCGCGGCAGCGCCACGTGGGCGCCGGTGGTGCCGAGGCTGACAGCCGCCGCAAAGCCCGCAGCCCCACGGGCTGTGGGGCCACGCGAGCGGCTGCCAAAGAGCTTTCCAACGAGGCACGGCTTTCACTCCTGGCTCTTCGGGCGTGGGAGCTGTGGCCAGAGCTGCGGCCCTACCGGAAAATGCTTCGCAGGCTGGCGCGGCGGCGCCACGTGGGCGCCGGTGGCGCCTAAGCTGACGGACGCCGCAAAGCCCGCAGCCCCACGGGCTGTGGGGCCACGCGAGCGGTGCCAAAGGGCTTTCCAAAGAGGCGCGGCTTTCCATCCTCGCTCTTCGGGCGTGGGAGCTGTGGCCAGAGCCGTGGCCCTACCCGAAAATGCTTTGCAGGCTGGCGCGGCAGCGCCACGTGGGCGCCGGTGGTGCCGAGGCTGACGGGCGCCGCAAAGCCCGCAGCCCCACAGGCTGTGGGGCCACGCGAGCGGCTGCCAAAGAGCTTTCCAACGAGGCACGGCTTTCCCTCCTGGCTCTTCGGGCGTGGGAGCTGAGGCCAGAGCCGCGGCCCTACCGGAAAATGCTTCGCAGGCTGGCGCGGCGGCACCAGGTGGGCGCCGGTGGCGCCTAAGCTGACGGCCGCCACAAAGCCCGCAGCCCCACGGGCTGTGGGGCCACGCGAGCGGCTGCCAAAGAGCTTTCCAACGAGGCACGGCTTTCCCTCCTGGCTCTTCGGGAGTGGGAGCTGTGGCCAGAGCCGCGGCCCTACCGGAAAATGCTTCGCAGGCTGGCGCAGTGGCGCTACGTGGGCGACAGTGTCGCAAAGGCTGACGGCCGCCGCAAAGCCCGCAGCCCCACGGGCTTTGGGGCCACGCGAGCGGCTGCCAAAGAGCTTTCCAACGAGGCACGGCTTTCCCTCCTGGCTCTTCAAGCGTGGGAGCTGTGGCCAGAGCCGCGGCCCTACCCGAAAATGCTTCGCAGGCTGGCACGGCTGCGCCACGTGGGCGCCGGTGGCGCCGAGGCTGACAGCCGCCGCAAAGCCCGCAGCCCCACGGGCTGTGGGGCCACGCGAGCGGCTGCCAAAGAGCTTTCCAACGAGGCACGGTTTTCCCTCCTGGCTCTTCGGGCGTGGGAGCTGTGGCCAGAGCAGCGGCCCTACCCGAAAATGCTTCGCAGGCTGGCGCGGCGGAGCCAGGTGGGCGCCGGTGGCGCCGAGGCTGACGGTCGCCGCAAAACCGCAGCACCATGGGCTGTGGGGTCACGCGAGCGGCTGCCAAAGAGCTTTCCAACGAGGCACGGCTTTCCCTCCTGGCTCTTCGGGCGTGGGAGCTGTGGCCAGAGCAGCGGCCCTACCCGAAAATGCTTCGCAGGCTGGCGCGGCGGCGCCACGTGGGCGCCGGTGGCGCCGAGGCTGACGGCCGCCGCAAAGCCCGCAGCCCCACGGGCTGTGGGGCCATGCGAGCGGCTGCCAAAGTGCTTTCCAACGAGGCACGGCTATCCATCCTTGGTCTTCGGGCGTGGGAGCTGTGGACAGAGCCGTGGCCCTACCGGAAAATGCTTCGCAGGCTGGCGCGGCGGCGCCAGGTGGGCGCCGGTGACACCGAGGCTGACAGCCGCCGGAAAGCCCGCAGACCCACGGGCTGTGGGGCCACGCGAGCGGCTGCCAAAGAGCTTTCCAACGAGGCATGGCTTTCCCTCCTGGCTCTTCGGGCGTGGGAGCTGTGGCCAGAGCCGCGGCCCTACCGGAAAATGCTTCGCAGGCTGACGCAGCGGAGCAAGGTGGGCGCCGGTGGCTCCGAGGCTGACGGCCGCCGCAAAGCCCGCAGCCCCACGGGCTGTGGGGCCACGCGAGCGGCTGCCAAAGAGCTTTCCAACGAGGCATGGCTTTCCCTCCTGGCTCTTCGGGCGTGGGAGCTGTGGCCAGAGCCGCGCCCCTACCGGAAAATGCTTCGCAGGCTGGCGCGGCGGAGCCAGGTGGGCGCCGGTGGCGCCGAGGCTGACGGCCGCCGCAAAGCCCGCAGCCCCACGGGCTGTGGGGCCACGCGAGCGGCTGCCAAAGAGCTTTCCAACGAGGCACGGCTTTCCCTCCTGGCTCTTCGGGCGTGGGAGCTGTAGCCAGAGCCACGGCCCTACCGGAAAAGGCTTCGCAGGCTGGCGCCGCGGCGCCAGGTGGGCGCCGGTGGCGCCTAAGCTGACGGCCGCCGCAAAGCCCGCAGCGCCACGGGCTGTGGGGCCACGCGAGCGGCTGCCAAAGAGCTTTCCAACGAGGCACGGCTTTCCCTCCTGGCTCTTCGGGCGTGGGAGCTGTGGCCAGAGCCGCGGCCCTACCGGAAAATGCTTCGCAGGCTGGCGCGGCGGCGCCAGGTGGGTCCCGGTGACACCGAGGCTGACAGTCGCCGGAAAGCCCGCAGCCCCACGGGCTGTGGGGCCACGCGAGCGGCTGCCAAAGGGCTTTCCAACGAGGCGCGGCTTTCCATCCTTGCTCTTCGGGCGTGGGAGCTGTGGCCAGAGCCGCGGCCCTACCGGAAAATGCTTCGCAGGCTGACGCAGCGGAGCAAGGTGGGCGCCGGTGGCGCCGAGGCTGACGGCCGCCGCAAAGCCCGCAGCCCTACGGGCTGTGGGGCCACGCGAGCGGCTGCCAAAGAGCTTTCCAACGAGGCACGGCTTTCCCTCCTGGCTCTTCGGGCGTGGGAGCTGTGGCCAGAGCCGCGGCCCTACCGGAAAATGCTTCGCAGGCTGGCGCGGCGGCGCCAGGTGGGCGCCGGTGGCGCCGAGGCTGACGGCCGCCGCAAAGCCCGCAGCCCCACGGGCTGTGGGGCCACGCGACCGGCTGCCAAAGGGCTTTCCAACGAGGCGTGGCTTTCCATCCTCGGTCTTCGGGCGTGGGAGCTGTGGCCAGAGCCGCGGCCCTACCGGAAAATGCTTCGCAGGCTGGCGCGGCGGCGCCAGGTGGGTCCCAGTGGCGCCGAGGCTGACGGCCGCCGCAAAGCCCGCAGCCCCACGGGCTGTGGGGCCACGCGAGCGGCTGCCAAAGGGCTTTCCAACGAGGCGCGGCTTTCCCTCCTTGGTCTTCGGGTGTGGGAGCTGTGGCCAGAGCCGCGGCCCTACCGGAAAATGCTTCGCAGGCTGGCGCGGCAGCGCCACGTGGGCGCCGGTGGTGCCGAGGCTGACAGCCGCCGCAAAGCCCGCAGCCCCACGGGCTGTGGGGCCACGCGAGCGGCTGCCAAAGAGCTTTCCAACGAGGCACGGCTTTCACTCCTGGCTCTTCGGGCGTGGGAGCTGTGGCCAGAGCTGCGGCCCTACCGGAAAATGCTTCGCAGGCTGGCGCGGCGGCGCCACGTGGGCGCCGGTGGCGCCTAAGCTGACGGACGCCGCAAAGCCCGCAGCCCCACGGGCTGTGGGGCCACGCGAGCGGTGCCAAAGGGCTTTCCAAAGAGGCGCGGCTTTCCATCCTCGCTCTTCGGGCGTGGGAGCTGTGGCCAGAGCCGTGGCCCTACCCGAAAATGCTTCGCAGGCTGGCGCGGCAGCGCCACGTGGGCGCCGGTGGTGCCGAGGCTGACGGGCGCCGCAAAGCCCGCAGCCCCACAGGCTGTGGGGCCACGCGAGCGGCTGCCAAAGAGCTTTCCAACGAGGCACGGCTTTCCCTCCTGGCTCTTCGGGCGTGGGAGCTGAGGCCAGAGCCGCGGCCCTACCGGAAAATGCTTCGCAGGCTGGCGCGGCGGCACCAGGTGGGCGCCGGTGGCGCCTAAGCTGACGGCCGCCACAAAGCCCGCAGCCCCACGGGCTGTGGGGCCACGCGAGCGGCTGCCAAAGAGCTTTCCAACGAGGCACGGCTTTCCCTCCTGGCTCTTCGGGAGTGGGAGCTGTGGCCAGAGCCGCGGCCCTACCGGAAAATGCTTCGCAGGCTGGCGCAGTGGCGCTACGTGGGCGACAGTGTCGCAAAGGCTGACGGCCGCCGCAAAGCCCGCAGCCCCACGGGCTTTGGGGCCACGCGAGCGGCTGCCAAAGAGCTTTCCAACGAGGCACGGCTTTCCCTCCTGGCTCTTCAAGCGTGGGAGCTGTGGCCAGAGCCGCGGCCCTACCCGAAAATGCTTCGCAGGCTGGCACGGCTGCGCCACGTGGGCGCCGGTGGCGCCGAGGCTGACAGCCGCCGCAAAGCCCGCAGCCCCACGGGCTGTGGGGCCACGCGAGCGGCTGCCAAAGGGCTTTCCAACGAGGCGTGGCTTTCCATCCTCTGTCTTCGGGCGTGGGAGCTGTGGCCAGAGCCGCGGCCCTACCGGAAAATGCTTCGCAGGCTGGCACGGCGGCGCCACGTGGGCGCCGGTGGCGCCGAGGCTGACGGCCGCCGCAAAGCCCGCAGCCCCACAGGCTGTGGGGCCACGCGAGCGGCTGCCAAAGAGCTTTCCAATGAGGCACGGCTTTCCCTCCTGGCTCTTCGGGCGTGGGAGCTGTCGCCAGAGCCGCGGCCCTACCGGAAAATGCTTCGCAGGCTGATGCAGCGGAGCAAGGTGGGCGCCGGTGGCGCCGAGGCTGACGGCCGCCGCAAAGCCTTCAGCCCCACAGGCTTTGGGGCCACGCGAGCGGCTGCCAAAGGGCTTTCCAACGAGGCACAGCTTTCCCTCCTGGCCCTTCGGGCGTGGGAGCTGTGGCCAGAGCCGCGGCCCTACCGGAAAATGCTTCGCAGGCTGGCGCGGCGGCACCAGGTGGGCGCCGGTGACACCGAGGCTGACAGTCGCCGGAAAGCCCGCAGCCCCACGGGCTGTGGGGCCACGCGAGCGGCTGCCAAAGGGCTTTCCAACGAGGCGCGGCTTTCCATCCTTGCTCTTCGGGCGTGGGAGCTGTGGCCAGAGCCGCGGCCCTACCGGAAAATGCTTCGCAGGCTGACGCAGCGGAGCAAGGTGGGCGCCGGTGGCGCCGAGGCTGACGGCCGCCGCAAAGCCCGCAGCCCTACGGGCTGTGGGGCCACGCGAGCGGCTGCCAAAGAGCTTTCCAACGAGGCACGGCTTTCCCTCCTGGCTCTTCGGGCGTGGGAGCTGTGGCCAGAGCCGCGGCCCTACCGGAAAATGCTTCGCAGGCTGGCGCGGCGGCGCCAGGTGGGCGCCGGTGGCGCCGAGGCTGACGGCCGCCGCAAAGCCCGCAGCCCCACGGGCTGTGGGGCCACGCGACCGGCTGCCAAAGGGCTTTCCAACGAGGCGTGGCTTTCCATCCTCGGTCTTCGGGCGTGGGAGCTGTGGCCAGAGCCGCGGCCCTACCGGAAAATGCTTCGCAGGCTGGCGCGGCGGCGCCAGGTGGGTCCCAGTGGCGCCGAGGCTGACGGCCGCCGCAAAGCCCGCAGCCCCACGGGCTGTGGGGCCACGCGAGCGGCTGCCAAAGGGCTTTCCAACGAGGCGCGGCTTTCCCTCCTTGGTCTTCGGGTGTGGGAGCTGTGGCCAGAGCCGCGGCCCTACCGGAAAATGCTTCGCAGGCTGGCGCGGCAGCGCCACGTGGGCGCCGGTGGTGCCGAGGCTGACAGCCGCCGCAAAGCCCGCAGCCCCACGGGCTGTGGGGCCACGCGAGCGGCTGCCAAAGAGCTTTCCAACGAGGCACGGCTTTCACTCCTGGCTCTTCGGGCGTGGGAGCTGTGGCCAGAGCTGCGGCCCTACCGGAAAATGCTTCGCAGGCTGGCGCGGCGGCGCCACGTGGGCGCCGGTGGCGCCTAAGCTGACGGACGCCGCAAAGCCCGCAGCCCCACGGGCTGTGGGGCCACGCGAGCGGTGCCAAAGGGCTTTCCAAAGAGGCGCGGCTTTCCATCCTCGCTCTTCGGGCGTGGGAGCTGTGGCCAGAGCCGTGGCCCTACCCGAAAATGCTTCGCAGGCTGGCGCGGCAGCGCCACGTGGGCGCCGGTGGTGCCGAGGCTGACGGGCGCCGCAAAGCCCGCAGCCCCACAGGCTGTGGGGCCACGCGAGCGGCTGCCAAAGAGCTTTCCAACGAGGCACGGCTTTCCCTCCTGGCTCTTCGGGCGTGGGAGCTGAGGCCAGAGCCGCGGCCCTACCGGAAAATGCTTCGCAGGCTGGCGCGGCGGCACCAGGTGGGCGCCGGTGGCGCCTAAGCTGACGGCCGCCACAAAGCCCGCAGCCCCACGGGCTGTGGGGCCACGCGAGCGGCTGCCAAAGAGCTTTCCAACGAGGCACGGCTTTCCCTCCTGGCTCTTCGGGAGTGGGAGCTGTGGCCAGAGCCGCGGCCCTACCGGAAAATGCTTCGCAGGCTGGCGCAGTGGCGCTACGTGGGCGACAGTGTCGCAAAGGCTGACGGCCGCCGCAAAGCCCGCAGCCCCACGGGCTTTGGGGCCACGCGAGCGGCTGCCAAAGAGCTTTCCAACGAGGCACGGCTTTCCCTCCTGGCTCTTCAAGCGTGGGAGCTGTGGCCAGAGCCGCGGCCCTACCCGAAAATGCTTCGCAGGCTGGCACGGCTGCGCCACGTGGGCGCCGGTGGCGCCGAGGCTGACAGCCGCCGCAAAGCCCGCAGCCCCACGGGCTGTGGGGCCACGCGAGCGGCTGCCAAAGAGCTTTCCAACGAGGCACGGTTTTCCCTCCTGGCTCTTCGGGCGTGGGAGCTGTGGCCAGAGCAGCGGCCCTACCCGAAAATGCTTCGCAGGCTGGCGCGGCGGAGCCAGGTGGGCGCCGGTGGCGCCGAGGCTGACGGTCGCCGCAAAACCGCAGCACCATGGGCTGTGGGGTCACGCGAGCGGCTGCCAAAGAGCTTTCCAACGAGGCACGGTTTTCCCTCCTGGCTCTTCGGGCGTGGGAGCTGTGGCCAGAGCAGCGGCCCTACCCGAAAATGCTTCGCAGGCTGGCGCGGCGGCGCCACGTGGGCGCCGGTGGCGCCGAGGCTGACGGCCGCCGCAAAGCCCGCAGCCCCACGGGCTGTGGGGCCATGCGAGCGGCTGCCAAAGTGCTTTCCAACGAGGCACGGCTATCCATCCTTGGTCTTCGGGCGTGGGAGCTGTGGACAGAGCCGTGGCCCTACCGGAAAATGCTTCGCAGGCTGGCGCGGCGGCGCCAGGTGGGCGCCGGTGACACCGAGGCTGACAGCCGCCGGAAAGCCCGCAGACCCACGGGCTGTGGGGCCACGCGAGCGGCTGCCAAAGAGCTTTCCAACGAGGCATGGCTTTCCCTCCTGGCTCTTCGGGCGTGGGAGCTGTGGCCAGAGCCGCGGCCCTACCGGAAAATGCTTCGCAGGCTGACGCAGCGGAGCAAGGTGGGCGCCGGTGGCTCCGAGGCTGACGGCCGCCGCAAAGCCCGCAGCCCCACGGGCTGTGGGGCCACGCGAGCGGCTGCCAAAGAGCTTTCCAACGAGGCATGGCTTTCCCTCCTGGCTCTTCGGGCGTGGGAGCTGTGGCCAGAGCCGCGCCCCTACCGGAAAATGCTTCGCAGGCTGGCGCGGCGGAGCCAGGTGGGCGCCGGTGGCGCCGAGGCTGACGGCCGCCGCAAAGCCCGCAGCCCCACGGGCTGTGGGGCCACGCGAGCGGCTGCCAAAGAGCTTTCCAACGAGGCACGGCTTTCCCTCCTGGCTCTTCGGGCGTGGGAGCTGTAGCCAGAGCCACGGCCCTACCGGAAAAGGCTTCGCAGGCTGGCGCCGCGGCGCCAGGTGGGCGCCGGTGGCGCCTAAGCTGACGGCCGCCGCAAAGCCCGCAGCGCCACGGGCTGTGGGGCCACGCGAGCGGCTGCCAAAGAGCTTTCCAACGAGGCACGGCTTTCCCTCCTGGCTCTTCGGGCGTGGGAGCTGTGGCCAGAGCCGCGGCCCTACCGGAAAATGCTTCGCAGGCTGGCGCGGCGGCGCCAGGTGGGTCCCGGCGGCGCCGAGGCTGACGGCCGCCGCAAAGCCCGCAGCCCCACGGGCTGTGGGGCCACGCGAGCGGCTGCCAAAGAGCTTTCCAACGAGGCACGGCTTTCACTCCTGGCTCTTCGGGCGTGGGAGCTGTGGCCAGAGCCGCGGCCCTACCGGAAAATGCTTCGCAGGCTGGCACGGCGGCGCTACGTGGGCGCCGGTGGCGCCGAGGCTGACGGCCGCCGCAAAGCCCGCAGCCCCACGGGCTGTGGGGCCACGCGAGCGGCTGCCAAAGAGCTTTCCAACGAGGCACGGCTTTCCCTCCTGGCTCTTCGGGCGTGGGAGCTGTGGCCAGAGCCGCGGCCCTACTGGAAAATGCTTCGCAGGCTGGCACGGCGGCGCTACGTGGGCGCCGGTGGCGCCGAGGCTGACGGCCGCCGCAAAGCCCGCAGCCCCACGGGCTGTGGGGCCACGCGAGCGGCTGCCAAAGAGCTTTCCAACGAGGCACGGCTTTCCCTCCTGGCTCTTCGGGCGTGGGAGCTGTGGCCAGAGCTGCGGCCCTACCGGAAAATGCTTCGCAGGCTGGCGCGGCGGCGCCAGGTGGGCGCCGGTGGCGCCTAAGCTGACGGCCGCCACAAAGCCCGCAGCCCCACGGGCTGCGGGGCCACGCGAGCGCCTGCCAAAGAGCTTTCCAACGAGGCACGGCTTTCCCTCCTGGCTCTTCGGGCGTGGGAGCTGTGGCCAGAGCCGCGGCCCTTCCGGAAAATGCTTCGCAGGCTGGCGCAGCGGCGCCAGGTGGGCGACAGTGTCGCAAAGGCTGACGGCCGCCGCAAAGCCCGCAGCCCCACGGGCTTTGGGGCCACGCGAGCGGCTGCCAAAGAGCTTTCCAACGAGGCACGGCTTTCCTTCCTGGCTCTTCGGGCGTGGGAGCTGTGGCCAGAGCCGCGGCCCTACCGGAAAATGCTTCGCAGGCTGGCGCGGCGGTGCCAGGTGGGCGCCGGTGGCGCCGAGGCTGACGGTCGCCGCAAAGCCCGCAGCCCCATGGGCTGTGGGGTCACGCTAGCGGCTGCCAAAAAGCTTTCCAACGAGGCACGGTTTTCCCTCCTGGCTCTTCGGGCGTGGGAGCTGTGGCCAGAGCTGCGGCCCTACCGGAAAATGCTTCGCAGGCTGGCGCGGCGGTGCCAGGTGCGTCCCGGTGGCGCCGAGGCTGACGGCCGCCGCAAAGCCCGCAGCCCCATGGGCTGTGGGGCCACGCGAGCGGCTGCCAAAGAGCTTTCCACGAGGCATGGCTTTCCCTCCTGGCTCTTCGGGCGTGGGAGCTGTGGCCAGAGCCGCGGCCCTACCGGAAAATGCTTCGCAGGCTGACGCAGCGGAGCAAGGTGGGCGCCGGTGGCGCCGAGGCTGACGGCCGCCGCAAAGCCTTCAGCCCCACAGGCTTTGGGGCCACGCGAGCGGCTGCCAAAGAGCTTTCCAACGAGGCACAGCTTTCCCTCCTGGCCCTTCGGGCGTGGGAGCTGTGGCCAGAGCCGCGGCCCTTCCGGAAAATGCTTCGCAGGCTGGCGCAGCGGCGCCAGGTGGGCGACAGTGTCGCAAAGGCTGACGGCCGCCGCAAAGCCCGCAGCCCCACGGGCTTTGGGGCCACGCGAGCGGCTGCCAAAGAGCTTTCCAACGAGGCACGGCTTTCCTTCCTGGCTCTTCGGGCGTGGGAGCTGTGGCCAGAGCCGCGGCCCTACCGGAAAATGCTTCGCAGGCTGGCGCGGCGGTGCCAGGTGGGCGCCGGTGGCGCCGAGGCTGACGGTCGCCGCAAAGCCCGCAGCCCCATGGGCTGTGGGGTCACGCTAGCGGCTGCCAAAAAGCTTTCCAACGAGGCACGGTTTTCCCTCCTGGCTCTTCGGGCGTGGGAGCTGTGGCCAGAGCTGCGGCCCTACCGGAAAATGCTTCGCAGGCTGGCGCGGCGGTGCCAGGTGCGTCCCGGTGGCGCCGAGGCTGACGGCCGCCGCAAAGCCCGCAGCCCCATGGGCTGTGGGGCCACGCGAGCGGCTGCCAAAGAGCTTTCCACGAGGCATGGCTTTCCCTCCTGGCTCTTCGGGCGTGGGAGCTGTGGCCAGAGCCGCGGCCCTACCGGAAAATGCTTCGCAGGCTGACGCAGCGGAGCAAGGTGGGCGCCGGTGGCGCCGAGGCTGACGGCCGCCGCAAAGCCTTCAGCCCCACAGGCTTTGGGGCCACGCGAGCGGCTGCCAAAGAGCTTTCCAACGAGGCACGGCTTTCCCTCCTGGCTCTTCGGGCGTGGGAGCTGTGGCCAGAGCTGCGGCCCTACCGGAAAATGCTTCGCAGGCTGGCGCGGCGGCGCCAGGTGGGCGCCGGTGGCGCCTAAGCTGACGGCCGCCACAAAGCCCGCAGCCCCACGGGCTGCGGGGCCACGCGAGCGCCTGCCAAAGAGCTTTCCAACGAGGCACGGCTTTCCCTCCTGGCTCTTCGGGCGTGGGAGCTGTGGCCAGAGCCGCGGCCCTTCCGGAAAATGCTTCGCAGGCTGGCGCAGCGGCGCCAGGTGGGCGACAGTGTCGCAAAGGCTGACGGCCGCCGCAAAGCCCGCAGCCCCACGGGCTTTGGGGCCACGCGAGCGGCTGCCAAAGAGCTTTCCAACGAGGCACGGCTTTCCTTCCTGGCTCTTCGGGCGTGGGAGCTGTGGCCAGAGCCGCGGCCCTACCGGAAAATGCTTCGCAGGCTGGCGCGGCGGTGCCAGGTGGGCGCCGGTGGCGCCGAGGCTGACGGTCGCCGCAAAGCCCGCAGCCCCATGGGCTGTGGGGTCACGCTAGCGGCTGCCAAAAAGCTTTCCAACGAGGCACGGTTTTCCCTCCTGGCTCTTCGGGCGTGGGAGCTGTGGCCAGAGCTGCGGCCCTACCGGAAAATGCTTCGCAGGCTGGCGCGGCGGTGCCAGGTGCGTCCCGGTGGCGCCGAGGCTGACGGCCGCCGCAAAGCCCGCAGCCCCATGGGCTGTGGGGCCACGCGAGCGGCTGCCAAAGAGCTTTCCACGAGGCATGGCTTTCCCTCCTGGCTCTTCGGGCGTGGGAGCTGTGGCCAGAGCCGCGGCCCTACCGGAAAATGCTTCGCAGGCTGACGCAGCGGAGCAAGGTGGGCGCCGGTGGCGCCGAGGCTGACGGCCGCCGCAAAGCCTTCAGCCCCACAGGCTTTGGGGCCACGCGAGCGGCTGCCAAAGAGCTTTCCAACGAGGCACAGCTTTCCCTCCTGGCCCTTCGGGCGTGGGAGCTGTGGCCAGAGCCGCGGCCCTTCCGGAAAATGCTTCGCAGGCTGGCGCAGCGGCGCCAGGTGGGCGACAGTGTCGCAAAGGCTGACGGCCGCCGCAAAGCCCGCAGCCCCACGGGCTTTGGGGCCACGCGAGCGGCTGCCAAAGAGCTTTCCAACGAGGCACGGCTTTCCTTCCTGGCTCTTCGGGCGTGGGAGCTGTGGCCAGAGCCGCGGCCCTACCGGAAAATGCTTCGCAGGCTGGCGCGGCGGTGCCAGGTGGGCGCCGGTGGCGCCGAGGCTGACGGTCGCCGCAAAGCCCGCAGCCCCATGGGCTGTGGGGTCACGCTAGCGGCTGCCAAAAAGCTTTCCAACGAGGCACGGTTTTCCCTCCTGGCTCTTCGGGCGTGGGAGCTGTGGCCAGAGCTGCGGCCCTACCGGAAAATGCTTCGCAGGCTGGCGCGGCGGTGCCAGGTGCGTCCCGGTGGCGCCGAGGCTGACGGCCGCCGCAAAGCCCGCAGCCCCATGGGCTGTGGGGCCACGCGAGCGGCTGCCAAAGAGCTTTCCACGAGGCATGGCTTTCCCTCCTGGCTCTTCGGGCGTGGGAGCTGTGGCCAGAGCCGCGGCCCTACCGGAAAATGCTTCGCAGGCTGACGCAGCGGAGCAAGGTGGGCGCCGGTGGCGCCGAGGCTGACGGCCGCCGCAAAGCCTTCAGCCCCACAGGCTTTGGGGCCACGCGAGCGGCTGCCAAAGAGCTTTCCAACGAGGCACAGCTTTCCCTCATGGCCCTTCGGGCGTGGGAGCTGTGGCCAGAGCCGCGGCCCTACCGGAAAATGCTTCGCAGGCTGGCGCGGCGGCACCAGGTGGGCGCCGGTGACACCGAGGCTGACGGCCGCCGCAAAGCCCGCAGCCCCACGGGCTGTGGGGCCACGCGAGCGGCTGCCAAAGAGCTTTCCAACGAGGCATGGCTTTCCCTCCTGGCTCTTCGGGTGTGGGAGCTGTGGCCAGAGGCACGGCCCTACCGGAAAATGCTTCGCAGGCTGGCGCGGCGGCGCCAGGTGGGCGCCGGTGGCGCCG
This sequence comes from Chroicocephalus ridibundus, assembly GCF_963924245.1. Classification (NCBI taxonomy): domain Eukaryota; kingdom Metazoa; phylum Chordata; class Aves; order Charadriiformes; family Laridae; genus Chroicocephalus; species Chroicocephalus ridibundus. The sequence continues at coordinate 39,453 of NW_026961611.1, forward strand.
AGGCTGATGGCCGCCGCAAAGCCCGCAGCCCCATGGGCTGTGGGGTCACGCGAGCGGCTGCCAAAGGGCTTTCCAACGAGGCGCGGCTTTCCATCCTTGCTCTTCGGGCGTGGGAGCTGTGGCCAGAGCCGCGGCCCTACCGGAAAATGCTTCGCAGGCTGACGCAGCGGAGCAAGGTGGGCGCCGGTGGTGCCGAGGCTGACGGCCGCCGCAAAGCCCGCAGCCCCAAGGGCTGTGGGGCCACGCGAGCGGCTGCCAAAGAGCTTTCCAACGAGGCACGGCTTTCCCTCCTGGCTCTTCGGGCGTGGGAGCTGTGGCCAGAGCCGCGGCCCTACCGGAAAATGCTTCGCAGGCTGGCGCGGCGGCGCCAGGTGGGCGCCGGTGGCGCCGAGGCTGACGGCCGCCGCAAAGCCCGCAGCCCCACGGGCTGTGGTGCCACGCGAGCGGCTGCCAAAGGGCTTTCCAACGAGGCGTGGCTTTCCATCCTCGGTCTTCGGGCGTGGGAGCTGTGGCCAGAGCCGCGGCCCTACCGGAAAATGCTTCGCAGGCTGGCACGGCGGCGCCAGGTGGGCGCCGGTGGCGCCGAGGCTGGCGGCCGCCGCAAAGCCCGCAGCCCCATGGGCTGTGGGGCCACGCGAGCGGCTGCCAAAGAGCTTTCCAACGAGGCACGGCTTTCCCTCCTGGCTCTTCGGGCGTGGGAGCTGTGGCCAGAGCCGCGGCCCTACCGGAAAATGCTTCGCAGGCTGGCGCGGCGGCGCCAGGTGGGTCCCAGTGGCGCCGAGGCTGACGGCCGCCGCAAAGCCCGCAGCCCCACGGGCTGTGGGGCCACGCGAGCGGCTGCCAAAGGGCTTTCCAACGAGGCGCGGCTTTCCCTCCTTGGTCTTCGGGCGTGGGAGCTGTGGCCAGAGCCGCGGCCCTACCGGAAAATGCTTCGCAGGCTGGCGCGGCAGCGCCACGTGGGCGCCGGTGGTGCCGAGGCTGACAGCTGCCGCAAAGCCCGCAGCCCCACGGGCTGTGGGGCCACGCGAGCGCCTGCCAAAGAGCTTTCCAACGAGGCACGGCTTTCACTCCTGGCTCTTCGGGCGTGGGAGCTGTGGCCAGAGCCGCGGCCCTACCGGAAAATGCTTCGCAGGCTGGCACGGCGGTGCCACGTGGGCGCCGGTGGCGCCGAGGCTGACGGCCGCCGCAAAGCCCGCAGCCCCACGGGCTGTGGGGCCACGCGAGCGGCGGCCAAAGAGCTTTCCAACGAGGCACGGCTTTCCTTCCTGGCTCTTCGGGCGTGGGAGCTGTGGCCAGAGCCGCGGCCCTACCGGAAAATGCTTCGCAGGCTGGCGCGGCGGTGCCAGGTGGGCGCCGGTGGCGCCGAGTCTGACGGTCGCCGCAAAGCCCGCAGCCCTATGGGCTGTGGGGTCACGCGAGCGGCTGCCAAAAAGCTTTCCAACGAGGCATGGCTTTCCCTCCTGGCTATTCGGGCGTGGGAGCTGTCGCCAGAGCCGCGGCCCTACCGGAAAATGCTTCGCAGGCAGGTGCGGCGGCGCCAGGTGGGTGCCGGTGGCGCGGAGGCTGACGGCCGCCGCAAAGCCCGCAGCCCCACGGGCTGTGGGGCCACGCGAGCGGCTGCCAAAGGGCTTTCCAACGAGGCGTGGCTTTCCATCCTCGGTCTTCGGGCGTGGGAGCTGTGGCCAGAGCCGCGGCCCTACCGGAAAATGTTTCGCAGGCTGGCACGGCGGCGCCACGTGGGCACCGGTGGCGCCGAGGCTGACGGCCGCCGCAAAGCCCGCAGCCCCACAGGCTGTGGGGCCACGCGAGCGGCTGCCAAAGAGCTTTCCAACGAGGCACGGCTTTCCCTCCTGGCTCTTCGGGCGTGGGAGCTGTGGCCAGAGCCGCGGCCCTACCGGAAAATGCTTCGCAGGCTGGCACGGCGGCGCCACGTGGGCGCCGGTGGCGCCGAGGCTGACGGCCGCCGCAAAGCCCGCAGCCCCATGGGCTGTGGGGCCACGCGAGCGGCTGCCAAAGAGCTTTCCAACGAGGCACGGCTTTCCCTCCTGGCTCTTCGGGCGTGGGAGCTGTGGCCAGAGCCACGGCCCTACCGGAAAAGGCTTCGCAGGCTGGCGCGGCGGCGCCAGGTGGGCGCCGGTGGCGCCTAAGCTGACGGCCGCCGCAAAGCCCGCAGCGCCACGGGCTGTGGGGCCACGCGAGCGGCTGCCAAAGAGCTTTCCAACGAGGCGCGGCTTTCCCTCCTTGGTCTTCGGGCGTGGGAGCTGTGGCCAGAGCCGCGGCCCTACCGGAAAATGCTTCACAGGCTGGTGCGGCGGCGCCAGGTGGGCGCCGGTGGCGCCGAGACTGAGAGCAGCCGCAAAGCCCGCAGCCCCACGGGCTGTGGGGCCACGCGAGCGGCTGCCAAAGAGCTTTCCAATGCGGCACGGCTTTCCCTCCTGGCTCTTCGGGCGTGCGAGCTGTGGCCAGAGCCGTGGCCCTACCGGAAAATGCTTCGCAGGCTGGCGCGGCGGCGCCAAATGGGCGCTGGTGGCGCCAAGGCTGACAGCCGCCGCAAAGCCCGCAGCCCCATGGTCTGAGGGGCCACGCGAGCGGCTGCCAAAGGGCTTTCCAACGAGGCGCGGCTTTCCCTCCTGGCTCTTCGGGCGTGGGAGCTGTGGCCAGAGCCGCGGCCCTAACGGAAAATGCTTCGCAGGCTGGCGCGGCGGCGCCACGTGGGCGCCGGTGGCGCCGAGGCTGACGGCCGTCGCAAAGCCCGCAGCCCCACAGGCTGTGGGGCCACGCGAGCGGCTGCCAAAGAGCTTTCCAACGAGGCACGGCTTTCCCTCCTGGCTCTTCGGGCGTGGGAGCTGTCGCGAGAGCTGCGGCCCTACCGGAAAATGCTTCGCAGGCTGGCACGGCGGCGCCACGTGGGCGCCGGTTGCGCCGAGGCTGACGGCCGCCGCAAAGCCCGCAGCCCCACAGGCTGTGGGGCCACGCGAGCGGCTGCCAAAGAGCTTTCCAACGAGGCACGGCTTTCCCTCCTGGCTCTTCGGGCGTGGGAGCTGTGGCCAGAGCCGCGGCCCTACCGGAAAATGCTTCGCAGGCTGGCACGGCGGTGCCACGTGGGCGCCGGTGGCGCCGAGGCTGACGGCCGCCGCAAAGCCCGCAGCCCCACGGGCTGTGGGGCCACGCGAGCGGCGGCCAAAGAGCTTTCCAACGAGGCACGGCTTTCCTTCCTGGCTCTTCGGGCGTGGGAGCTGTGGCCAGAGCCGCGGCCCTACCGGAAAATGCTTCGCAGGCTGGCGCGGCGGTGCCAGGTGGGCGCCGGTGGCGCCGAGTCTGACGGTCGCCGCAAAGCCCGCAGCCCCATGGGCTGTGGGGTCACGCGAGCGGCGGCCAAAGAGCTTTCCAACGAGGCATGGCTTTCCCTCCTGGCTCTTCGGGCGTTGGAGCTGTGGCCAGAGCCGCGGCCCTACCGGAAAATGCTTCGCAGGCTGGCGCGGCGGCGCCAGGTGGGCGCCGGTGGCGCCGAGGCTGACGGTCGCCGCAAACCCGCAGCCCCATGGGCTGTGGGGTCACGCGAGCGGCTGCCAAAGAGCTTTCCAACGAGGCACGGTTTTCCCTCCTGGCTCTTCGGGCGTGGGAGCTGTGGCCAGAGCAGCGGCCCTACCCGAAAATGCTTCGCAGGCTGGCGCGGCGGCGCCACGTGGGCGCCGGTGGCGCCGAGGCTGACGGCCGCCGCAAAGCCCGCAGCCCCACGGGCTGTGGGGCCACGCGAGCGGCTGCCAAAGAGCTTTCCAACGAGGCACGGCTTTCCCTCCTGGCTCTTCGGGCGTGGGAGCTGTGGCCAGAGCCGCGGCCCTACTGGAAAATGCTTCGCAGGCTGGCACGGCGGCGCTACGTGGGCGCCGGTGGCGCCGAGGCTGACGGCCGCCGCAAAGCCCGCAGCCCCACGGGCTGTGGGGCCACGCGAGCGGCTGCCAAAGAGCTTTCCAACGAGGCACGGCTTTCCCTCCTGGCTCTTCGGGCGTGGGAGCTGTGGCCAGAGCCGCGGCCCTTCCGGAAAATGCTTCGCAGGCTGGCGCAGCGGCGCCAGGTGGGCGACAGTGTCGCAAAGGCTGACGGCCGCCGCAAAGCCCGCAGCCCCACGGGCTTTGGGGCCACGCGAGCGGCTGCCAAAGAGCTTTCCAACGAGGCACGGCTTTCCTTCCTGGCTCTTCGGGCGTGGGAGCTGTGGCCAGAGCCGCGGCCCTACCGGAAAATGCTTCGCAGGCTGGCGCGGCGGTGCCAGGTGGGCGCCGGTGGCGCCGAGGCTGACGGTCGCCGCAAAGCCCGCAGCCCCATGGGCTGTGGGGTCACGCTAGCGGCTGCCAAAAAGCTTTCCAACGAGGCACGGTTTTCCCTCCTGGCTCTTCGGGCGTGGGAGCTGTGGCCAGAGCTGCGGCCCTACCGGAAAATGCTTCGCAGGCTGGCGCGGCGGTGCCAGGTGCGTCCCGGTGGCGCCGAGGCTGACGGCCGCCGCAAAGCCCGCAGCCCCATGGGCTGTGGGGCCACGCGAGCGGCTGCCAAAGAGCTTTCCACGAGGCATGGCTTTCCCTCCTGGCTCTTCGGGCGTGGGAGCTGTGGCCAGAGCCGCGGCCCTACCGGAAAATGCTTCGCAGGCTGACGCAGCGGAGCAAGGTGGGCGCCGGTGGCGCCGAGGCTGACGGCCGCCGCAAAGCCTTCAGCCCCACAGGCTTTGGGGCCACGCGAGCGGCTGCCAAAGAGCTTTCCAACGAGGCACAGCTTTCCCTCATGGCCCTTCGGGCGTGGGAGCTGTGGCCAGAGCAGCGGCCCTACCGGAAAATGCTTCGCAGGCTGGCGCGGCGGCACCAGGTGGGCGCCGGTGACACCGAGGCTGACGGCCGCCGCAAAGCCCGCAGCCCCACGGGCTGTGGGGCCACGCGAGCGGCTGCCAAAGAGCTTTCCAACGAGGCATGGCTTTCCCTCCTGGCTCTTCGGGTGTGGGAGCTGTGGCCAGAGGCACGGCCCTACCGGAAAATGCTTCGCAGGCTGGCGCGGCGGCGCCAGGTGGGCGCCGGTGGCGCCGAGGCTGATGGCCGCCGCAAAGCCCGCAGCCCCATGGGCTGTGGGGTCACGCGAGCGGCTGCCAAAGGGCTTTCCAACGAGGCGCGGCTTTCCATCCTTGCTCTTCGGGCGTGGGAGCTGTTGCCAGAGCCGCGGCCCTACCGGAAAATGCTTCGCAGGCTGACGCAGCGGAGCAAGGTGGGCGCCGGTGGCGCCGAGGCTGACGGCCGCCGCAAAGCCCGCAGCCCCAGGGGCTGTGGGGCCACGCGAGCGGCTGCCAAAGAGCTTTCCAACGAGGCACGGCTTTCCCTCCTGGCTCTTCGGGCGTGGGAGCTGTGGCCAGAGCCGCGGCCCTACCGGAAAATGCTTCGCAGGCTGGCGCAGCGGCGCCAGGTGGGCGCCGGTGGCGCCGAGGCTGACGGCCGCCGCAAAGCCCGCAGCCCCACGGGCTGTGGTGCCACGCGAGCGGCTGCCAAAGGGCTTTCCAACGAGGCGTGGCTTTCCATCCTCGGTCTTCGGGCGTGGGAGCTGTGGCCAGAGCCGCGGCCCTACCGGAAAATGCTTCGCAGGCTGGCACGGCGGCGCCAGGTGGGCGCCGGTGGCGCCGAGGCTGGCGGCCGCCGCAAAGCCCGCAGCCCCATGGGCTGTGGGGCCACGCGAGCGGCTGCCAAAGAGCTTTCCAACGAGGCACGGCTTTCCCTCCTGGCTCTTCGGGCGTGGGAGCTGTGGCCAGAGCCGCGGCCCTACCGGAAAATGCTTCGCAGGCTGGCGCGGCGGCGCCAGGTGGGTCCCAGTGGCGCCGAGGCTGACGGCCGCCGCAAAGCCCGCAGCCCCACGGGCTGTGGGGCCACGCGAGCGGCTGCCAAAGGGCTTTCCAACGAGGCGCGGCTTTCCCTCCTTGGTCTTCGGGCGTGGGAGCTGTGGCCAGAGCCGCGGCCCTACCGGAAAATGCTTCGCAGGCTGGCGCGGCAGCGCCACGTGGGCGCCGGTGGTGCCGAGGCTGACAGCTGCCGCAAAGCCCGCAGCCCCACGGGCTGTGGGGCCACGCGAGCGCCTGCCAAAGAGCTTTCCAACGAGGCACGGCTTTCACTCCTGGCTCTTCGGGCGTGGGAGCTGTGGCCAGAGCCGCGGCCCTACCGGAAAATGCTTCGCAGGCTGGCACGGCGGTGCCACGTGGGCGCCGGTGGCGCCGAGGCTGACGGCCGCCGCAAAGCCCGCAGCCCCACGGGCTGTGGGGCCACGCGAGCGGCGGCCAAAGAGCTTTCCAACGAGGCACGGCTTTCCTTCCTGGCTCTTCGGGCGTGGGAGCTGTGGCCAGAGCCGCGGCCCTACCGGAAAATGCTTCGCAGGCTGGCGCGGCGGTGCCAGGTGGGCGCCGGTGGCGCCGAGTCTGACGGTCGCCGCAAAGCCCGCAGCCCCATGGGCTGTGGGGTCACGCGAGCGGCTGCCAAAAAGCTTTCCAACGAGGCATGGCTTTCCCTCCTGGCTATTCGGGCGTGGGAGCTGTCGCCAGAGCCGCGGCCCTACCGGAAAATGCTTCGCAGGCAGGTGCGGCGGCGCCAGGTGGGTGCCGGTGGCGCGGAGGCTGACGGCCGCCGCAAAGCCCGCAGCCCCACGGGCTGTGGGGCCACGCGAGCGGCTGCCAAAGGGCTTTCCAACGAGGCGTGGCTTTCCATCCTCGGTCTTCGGGCGTGGGAGCTGTGGCCAGAGCCGCGGCCCTACCGGAAAATGCTTCGCAGGCTGGCGCGGCAGCGCCACGTGGGCGCCGGTGGCGCCGAGGCTGACGGGCGCCGCAAAGCCCGCAGCCCCACAGGCTGTGGGGCCACGCGAGCGGCTGCCAAAGAGCTTTCCAACGAGTCACGGCTTTCCCTCCTGGCTCTTCGGGCGTGGGAGCTGAGGCCAGAGCCACGGCCCTACCGGAAAATGCTTCGCAGGCTGGCGCGGCGGCACCAGGTGGGCGCCGGTGGCGCCTAAGCTGACGGCCGCCACAAAGCCCGCAGCCCCACGGGCTGTGGGGCCACGCGAGCGGCTGCGAAAGAGCTTTCCAACGAGGCACGGCTTTCCCTCCTGGCTCTTCGGGAGTGGGAGCTGTGGCCAGAGCCGCGGCGCTACCAGAAAATGCTTCGCAGGCTGGCGCCGCGGCGCCACGTGGGCGCCGGTGGCGCCGAGGCTGACGGACGCCGCAAAGCCTGCAGCCCCACGGGCTGCGGGGCCACGCGAGCGCCTGCCAAAGAGCTTTCCAACGAGGCACGGCTTTCCCTCCTGGCTCTTCGGGCGTGGGAGCTGTGGCCAGAGCCGCGGCCCTACCGGAAAATGCTTCGCAGGCTGGCGCAGTGGCGCTACGTGGGCGACAGTGTCGCAAAGGCTGACGGCCGCCGCAAAGCCCGCAGCCCCACGGGCTTTGGGGCCACGCGAGCGGCTGCCAAAGAGCTTTCCAACGAGGCACGGCTTTCCCTCCTGGCTCTTCGGGCGTGGGAGCTGTGGCCAGAGCCGCGGCCCTACCGGAAAATGCTTCGCAGGCTGGTGCGGCGGCGCCAGGTGGGCGCCGGGTGGCGCCGAGGCTGAGATCCGCCGCAAAGCCCGCAGCCCCAAGGGCTGTGGGGCCACGCGAGCGGCTGCCAAAGAGCTTTCCAATGCGGCACGGCTTTCCCTCCTTGGTCTTCGGGCGTGGGAGCTGTGGCCAGAGCCGCGGCCCTACCGGAAAATGCTTCGCAGGCTGGCGCTGCGGCGCAAAATGGGCGCCGGTGGCGCCGAGGCTGACGGCCGCCGCAAAGCCCGCAGCCCCACGGGCTGTGGGGCCACGCGAGCGGCTGCCAAAGGGCTTTCCAACGAGGCGCGGCTTTCCATCCTCGCTCTTCGGGCGTGGGAGCTGTGGCCAGAGCCGCGGCCCTACCGGAAAATGCTTCGCAGGCTGGCAAGGCGGCGCCACGTGGGCGCCGGTGGCGCCGAGGCTGACGGCCGCCGCAAAGCCCGCAGCCCCACAGGTTGTGGGGCCACGCGAGCGGCTGCCGAAGAGCTTTCCAACGAGGCACAGCTTTCCCTCCTGGCTCTTCGGGCGTGGGAGCTGTGGCCAGAGCCGCGGCCCTACCGGAAAATGCTTCGCAGGCTGGTGCGGCGGCGCCAGGTGGGCGCCGGTGGCGCCGAGACTGAGAGCCGCCGCAAAGCCCGCAGCCCCACGGGCTGTGGGGCCACGCGAGCGGCTGCCAAAGAGCTTTCCAATGCGGCACGGCTTTCCCTCCTTGGTCTTCGGGCGTGGGAGCTGTGGCCAGAGCCGCGGCCCTACCGGAAAATGCTTCGCAGGCTGGCGCGGCAGCGCCAAATGGGCGCCGGTGGCGCCTAAGCTGACGGCCGCCACAAAGCCCGCAGCCCCACGGGCTGTGGGGCACGTGAGCGGCTGCCAAAGAGCTTTCCAACGAGGCACGGCTTTCCCTCCTGGCTCTTCGGGAGTGGGAGCTGTGGCCAGAGCCGCGGCCCTACCGGAAAATGCTTCGCAGGCTGGCGCAGTGGCGCTACGTGGGCGACAGTGTCGCAAAGGCTGACGGTCGCCGCAAAGCCCGCAGCCCCACGGGCTTTGGGGCCACGCGAGCGGCTGCCAAAGAGCTTTCCAACGAGGCACGGCTTTCCCTCCTGGCTCTTCAAGCGTGGGAGCTGTGGCCAGAGCCGCGGCCCTACCCGAAAATGCTTCGCAGGCTGGCACGGCTGCGCCACGTGGGCGCCGGTGGCGCCAAGGCTGACGGCCGCCGCAAAGCCCGCAGCCCCACAGGCTGTGGGGCCACGCGAGCGGCTGCCAAAGAGCTTTCCAACGAGGCACGGCTTTCCCTCCTGGCTCTTCGGGCGTTGGAGCTGTGGCCAGAGCCGCGGCCCTACCGGAAAATGCTTCGCAGACTGGCACGGCGGCGCCAGGTGGGCGCCGGTGGCGCCGAGGCTGACGGTCGCCGCAAAGCCCGCAGCCCCATGGGCTGTGGGGTCACGCGAGTGGCTGCCAAAGAGCTTTCCAACGAGGCACGGCTTTCCCTCCTGGCTCTTCGGGCGTGGGAGCTGTGGCCAGAGCTGCGGCCCTACCCGAAAATGCTTCGCAGGCTGGCGCGGCGGCGCCACGTGGGCGCCGGTGGCGCTGAGGCTGACGGCTGCCGCAAAGCCCGCAGCCCCACGGGCTGTGGGGCCACGCGAGCGGCTGCCAAAGAGCTTTCCAACGAGGCACGGCTTTCCCTCCTGGCCCTTCGGGCGTTGGAGCTGTGGCCAGAGACGCGGCCCTACCGGAAAATGCTTCACAGGCTGGCGCGGCGGCGCCAGGTGGGCGCCGGTGGCGCCGAGGCTGACGGCCGCCGCAAAGCCCGCAGCCCCACAGGCTTTGGGGCCACGCGAGCGGCTGCCAAAGAGCTTTCCAACGAGGCACGGCTTTCCCTCCTGGCCCTTCGGGCGTGGGAGCTGTGGCCAGAGCCGCGGCCCTACCGGAAAATGGTTCGCAGGCTGGCACGGCGGCGCCACGTGGGCGCCGGTGTCGCCGAGGCTGACGGCCGCCGCAAAGCCCGCAGCCCCACAGGCTGTGGGGTCACACGAGCGGCTGCCAAAGAGCTTTCCAACGAGGCACGGCTTTCCCTCCTGGCTCTTCGGGCGAGGGAGCTGTGGCCAGAGCCGCGGCCCTACCGGAAAATGCTTCGCAGGCTGGCGCAGCGGCGCCAAGTGGGCGCCGGTGACGCCGAGGCTGACAGCCGCCGCAAAGCCCGCAGCCCCACGGGCTGTGGGGCCACGCGAGCGGCTGCCAAAGAGCTTTCCAACGAGGCACGGCTTTCCCTCCTGGCTCTTCGGGTGTGGGAGCTGTGGCCAGAGCCGAGGCTCTACCGGAAAATGCTTCGCAGGCTGGCGCGGCGGCGCCAGGTGGGCGCCGGTGGCGCCAAGGCTGACGGCCGCCGCAAAGCCCGCAGCCCCACAGGCTGTGGGGCCACGCGAGCGGCTGCCAAAGAGCTTTCCAACGAGGCACGGCTTTCCCTCCTGGCTCTTCGGGCGTTGGAGCTGTGGCCAGAGCCGCGGCCCTACCGGAAAATGCTTCGCAGGCTGGCGCGGCGGCGCCAGGTGGGCGCCGGTGGCGCCGAGGCTGACGGTCGCCGCAAAGCCCGCAGCCCCATGGGCTGTGGGGTCACGCGAGTGGCTGCCAAAGAGCTTTCCAACGAGGCACGGCTTTCCCTCCTGGCTCTTCGGGCGTGGGAGCTGTGGCCAGAGCTGCGGCCCTACCCGAAAATGCTTCGCAGGCTGGCGCGGCGGCGCCACGTGGGCGCCGGTGGCGCTGAGGCTGACGGCTGCCGCAAAGCCCGCAGCCCCACGGGCTGTGGGGCCACGTGAGCGGCTGCCAAAGGGCTTTCCAACGAGGCACGGCTTTCCATCCTTGCTCTTCGGGCGAGGGAGCTGTGGACAGAGCCGCGGCCCTACCGGAAAATGCTTCGCAGGCTGGCGCAGCGGCGCCAAGTGGGCGCCGGTGACTCCGAGGCTGACAGCCGCCGCAAAGCCCGCAGCCCCACGGGCTGTGGGGCCACGCGAGCGGCTGTCAAAGAGCTTTCCAACGAGGCACGGCTTTCCCTCCTGGCTCTTCGGGCGTGGGAGCTGTGGCCAGAGCCGCGGCCCTACCGGAAAATGCTTCGCAGGCTGACGCAGCGGAGCAAGATGGGCGCGGGTGTCGCCGAGGCTGACGGCCGCCGCAAAGCCTGCATCCCCACGGGCTGTGGGGCCACGCGAGCGGCTGCCAAAGAGCTTTCCAACGAGGCATGGCTTTCCCTCCTGGCTTTTCGGGCGTGGGAGCTGTGGCCAGAGCCGCGGCCCTACCGGAAAATGCTTCACAGGCTGGCGCGGCGGCGCCACGTGGGCGCCGGTGTCGCCGAGGCTGACGGCCGCCGCAAAGCCCGCAGCCCCACGGGCTGTGGTGCCACGCGAGCGGCTGCCAAAGTGCTTTCCAACGAGGCACGGCTTTCCATCCTTGCTCTTCGGGCGAGGGAGCTGTGGACAGAGCCGCGGCCCTACCGGAAAATGCTTCGCAGGCTGGTGCAGCGGCGCCAGGTGGGCGCTGGTGGCTCCGAGGCTGACAGCCGCCGTAAAGCCCGCAGCCCCACGGGCTGTGGGGCCACGCGAGCGGCTGCCAAAGAGCTTTCCAACGAGGCACGTTTTTCCCTCCTGGCTCTTCGGGCGTGGGAGCTGTGGCCAGAGCCGCGGCCCTACCGGAAAATGCTTCGCAGGCTGGCGCGGCGGAGCAAGGTGGGCGCCGGTGGAGCCGAGGCTGACGGCCGCTGCAAAGCCCGCAGCCCCACGGGCTGTGGGGCCACGCGAGCGGCTGCCAAAGAGCTTTCCAACGAGGCACGGCTTTCCCTCTTGGCTCTTTGGGCGTGGGAGCTGTGGTCAGAGACGCGGCCCTACCCGAAAATGCTTCGCAGGCTGGCGCGGCGGAGCAAGGTGGGCGCCGGTGGAGCCGAGGCTGACGGCCGCTGCAAAGCCCGCAGCCCCACGGGCTGTGGGGCCACGCGAGCGGCTGCCAAAGAGCTTTCCAACGAGGCATGGCTTTCCCTCCTGGCTCTTCGGGCGTGGGAGCTGTGGCCAGAGCCGCGGCCCTACCGGAAAATGCTTCGCAGGCTGGCGCGGCGGCGTCACATGGGCGCCGGTGTCGCCGAGGCTGATGGCCGCCGCAAAGCCCGCAGCCCCACGGGCTGTGGGGCCACGCGAGCGGCTGCCAAAGAGCTTTCCAACGAGGCACGGCTTTCCCTCCTGGCTCTTCGGGCGTGGGAGCTGTGGCCAGAGCCGCGGCCCTACCGGAAAATGCTTCACAGGCTGGCGCGGCGGCGCCAGGTGGGCGCTGGTGGCTCCGAGGCTGACGGCCGCCGCAAAGCCCGCAGCCCCACGGGCTGTGGGGCCACGCGAGCGGCTGAGAAAGAGATTTCCAACGAGGCACGGCTTTCCCTCCTGGCTCTTCGGGCGTGGGAGCTGTGGCCAGAGCCGCGGCCCTACCAGAAAATGCTTCGCAGGCTGACGCAGCAGAGCAAGGTGGGCGCCGGTGGCGCTGAGGCTGACGGCCGCCGCAAAGCCCGCAGCCCCACGGGCTGTGGGGCCACGCGAGCGGCTGAGAAAGAGATTTCCAACGAGGCACGGCTTTCCCTCCTGGCTCTTCGGGCGTGGGAGCTGTGGCCAGAGCCGCGGCCCTACCGGAAAATGCTTCGTAGGCTGGCGCGGCGGCGCCACGTGGGCGCCGGTGTCGCCGAGGCTGACGGCCGCCGCAAAGCCCGCAGCCCCACGGGCTGTGGGGCCATGCGAGCGGCTGCCAAAGTGCTTTCCAACGAGGCACGGCTTTCCATCCTTGCTCTTCGGGCGAGGGAGCTGTGGACAGAGCCGCGGCCCTACCGGAAAATGCTTCGCAGGCTGGTGCAGCGGCGCCAGGTGGGCGCTGGTGGCTCCGAGGCTGACAGCCGCCGCAAAGCCCGCAGCCCCACGGGCTGTGGGGCCACGCGAGCGGCTGCCAAAGAGCTTTCCAACGAGGCACGGCTTTCCCTCCTGGCTCTTCGGGCGTGGGAGCTGTGGCCAGAGCCGCGGCCCTACCGGAAAATGCTTCGCAGGCTGGCGCGGCGGATCAAGGTGGGCGCCGGTGCAGCCGAGGCTGACGGCCGCTGCAAAGCCCGCAGCCCCACGGGCTGTGGGGCCACGCGAGCGGCTGCCAAGGAGCTTTCCAACGAGGCATGGCTTTCCCTCCTGGCTCTTCGGGCGTGGGAGCTGTGGCCAGAGCCGCGGCCCTACCGGAAAATGCTTCGCAGGCTGGCGCAGTGGCGCTACGTGGGCGACAGTGTCGCAGAGGCTGACGGCCGCCGCAAAGCCCGCAGCCCCACAGGCTGTGGGGCCACGCGAGCGGCTGCCAAAGAGCTTTCCAACGAGGCACGGCTTTCCCTCCTGGCTCTTCGGGCGTGGGAGCTGTGGCCAGAGCCGTGCCCTACCGGAAAATGCTTCGCAGGCTGGCGCGGCGGCGCCAGGTGGGCGCCGGTGGCGCCAAGGCTGACGGCCGCCGCAAAGCCCGCAGCCCCACAGGCTGTGGGGCCACGCGAGCTGCTGCCAAAGAGCTTTCCAACGAGGCACGGCTTTCCCTCCTGGCTCTTCGGGCGTGGGAGCTGTGGCCAGAGCCGCGGCCCTACCAGAAAATGCTTCGCAGGCTGACGCAGCAGAGAAAGGTGGGCGCCGGTGGCGCTGAGGCTGACGGCCGCCGCAAAGCCCGCAGCCCCACGGGCTGTGGGTCCACGCGAGCGGCTGAGAAAGAGATTTCCAACGAGGCACGGCTTTCCCTCCTGGCTCTTCAGGCGTGGGAGCTGTGGCCAGAGCCACGGCCCTACCCGAAAAATGCTTCGTAGGCTGGCGCGGCGGCGCCAAGTGGGCGCCGGTGTCGCCGAGGCTGACGGCCGCCGCAAAGCCCGCAGCCCCACGGGCTGTGGGGCCATGCGAGCGGCTGCCAAAGTGCTTTCCAACGAGGCACGGCTTTCCATCCTTGCTCTTCGGGCAAGGGAGCTGTGGACAGAGCCGCGGCCCTACCGGAAAATGCTTCGCAGGCTGGTGCAGCGGCGCCAGGTGGGCGCTGGTGGCTCCGAGGCTGACAGCCGCCGCAAAGCCCGCAGCCCCACGGGCTGTGGGGCCACGCGAGCGGCTGCCAAAGAGCTTTCCAATGAGGCACGGCTTTCCCTCCTGGCTCTTCGGGCGTGGGAGCTGTGGCCAGAGCCGCGGCCCTACCGGAAAATGCTTCGCAGGCTGGCGCGGCGGAGCAAGGTGGGCGCCGGTGGAGCCGAGGCTGACGGCCGCTGCAAAGCCCGCAGCCCCACGGGCTGTGGGGCCACGCGAGCGGCTGCCAAAGAGCTTTCCAACGAGGCATGGCTTTCCCTCCTGGCTCTTCGGGCGTGGGAGCTGTGGTCAGAGCCGCGGCCCTACCGGAAAATGCTTCGCAGGCTGGCGCGGCAGCGCCAGGTGGGCGCCGGTGGCGCCGAGGCTGACGGCCGCCGCAAAGCCCGCAGCCCCACGGGCTGTGGGGCCACGCGAGCGGCTGCCAAAGGGCTTTCCAACGAGGCGCGGCTTTCCATCCTCGCTCTTCGGGCGTGGGAGCTGTGGCCAGAGCCGCGGCCCTACCGGAAAATGCTTCGCAGGCTGACGCAGGGGAGCAAGGTGGGCGCCGGTGGAGCCGAGGCTGACGGCCGCCGCAAAGCCCGCAGCCCCACGAGCTGTGGGGCCACGCGAGCGGCTGCCAAAGAGCTTTCCAACGAGGCACGGCTTTCCCTCCTGGCTCTTTGGGCGTGGGAGCTGTGGTCAGAGACGCGGCCCTACCCGAAAATGCTTCGCAGGCTGGCGCGGCGGCGCCAGGTGGGTCCCGGTGACGCCAAGGCTGACGGCCGCCACAAAGCCCGCAGCCCCACGGGCTGTGGGGCCACGCGAGTGGCTGCCAAAGAGCTTCCCAACGAGGCACGGCTTTCCCTCCTGGCTCTTCGGGCGTGGGAGCTGTGGCCAGAGCCGCGGCCCTACCGGAAAATGCTTCGCAGGCTGGCGCGGCGTCGTCACATGGGCGCCGGTGTCGCCGAGGCTGATGGCCGCCGGAAAGCCCGCAGCCCCACGGGCTGTGGGGCCACGCGAGCGGCTGCCAAAGAGCTTTCCAACGAGGCACGGCTTTCCCTCCTGGCTCTTCGGGCGTGGGAGCTGTGGCCAGAGCCGCGGCCCTACCGGAAAATGCTTCACAGGCTGGCGCGGCGGCGCCAGGTGGGCGCTGGTGGCTCCGAGGCTGACGGCCGCCGCAAAGCCCGCAGCCCCACGGGCTGTGGGGCCACGCGAGCGGCTGAGAAAGAGATTTCCAACGAGGCATGGCTTTCCCTCCTGGCTCTTCGGGCGTGGGAGCTGTGGCCAGAGCCGCGGCCCTACCAGAAAATGCTTCGCAGGCTGACGCAGCAGAGCAAGGTGGGCGCCGGTGTCGCTGAGGCTGACGGCCGCCGCCAAGCCCGCAGCCCCACGGGCTGTGGGGCCATGCGAGCGGCTGCCAAAGTGCTTTCCAACGAGGCATGGCTTTCCCTCCTGGCTCTTCGGGCGTGGGAGCTGTGGCCAGAGCCGCGGCCCTACCGGAAAATGCTTCGCAGGCTGGCGCGGCGGCGCCAGGTGGGCGCCGGTGGCGCCGAGGCTGACGGCCGCCGCAAAGCCCGCAGCCCCACGGGCTGTGGGGCCACGCGAGTGGCTGCCAAAGGGCTTTCCAACGAGGCGCGGCTTTCCATCCTCGCTCTTCGGGCGTGGGAGCTGTGGCCAGAGCCGCGGCCCTACCGGAAAATGCTTCGCAGGCTGACGCAGGGGAGCAAGGTGGGCGCCGGTGGAGCCGAGGCTGACGGCCGCTGCAAAGCCCGCAGCCCCACGAGCTGTGGGGCCACGCGAGCGGCTGCCAAAGAGCTTTCCAACGAGGCACGGCTTTCCCTCTTGGCTCTTTGGGCGTGGGAGCTGTGGTCAGAGACGCGGCCCTACCCGAAAATGCTTCGCAGGCTGGCGCGGCGGCGCCAGGTGGGCGCTGGTGGCTCCGAGGCTGACGGCCGCCGCAAAGCCCGCAGCCCCACGGGCTGTGGGGCCACGCGAGCGGCTGAGAAAGAGATTTCCAACGAGGCACGGCTTTCCCTCCTTGCTCTTCGGGCGTGGGAGCTGTGGCCAGAGCCGCGGCCCTACCAGAAAATGCTTCGCAGGCTGACGCAGCAGAGCAAGGTGGGCGCCGGTGGCGCTGAGGCTGACGGCCGACGCAAACCCCGCAGCCCCACGGGCTGTGGGGCCACGCGAGCGGCTGAGAAAGAGATTTCCAACGAGGCACGGCTTTCCCTCCTGGCTCTTCGGGCGTGGGAGCTGTGGCCAGAGCCACGGCCCTACCCGAAAAATGCTTCGTAGGCTGGCGCGGCGGCGCCACGTGGGCGCCGGTGTCGCCGAGGCTGACGGCCGCCGCAAAGCCCACAGCCCCACGGGCTGTGGGGCCATGCGAGCGGCTGCCAAAGTGCTTTCCAACGAGGCACGGCTTTCCATCCTTGCTCTTCGGGCGAGGGAGCTGTGGACAGAGCCGCGGCCCTACCGGAAAATGCTTCGCAGGCTGGTGCAGCGGCGCCAGGTGGGCGCTGGTGGCTCCGAGGCTGACAGCCGCTGCAAAGCCCGCAGCCCCACGGGCTGTGGGGCCACGCGAGCGGCTGCCAAAGAGCTTTCCAACGAGGCACGGCTTTCCCTCCTGGCTCTTTGGGCGTGGGAGCTGTGGCCAGAGCCGCGGCCCTACCGGAAAATGCTTCGCAGGCTGGCGCGGCGGAGCAAGGTGGGCGCCGGTGCAGCCGAGGCTGACGGCCGCTGCAAAGCCCGCAGCCCCACGGGCTGTGGGGCCACGCGAGCGGCTGCCAAAGAGCTTTCCAACGAGGCATGGCTTTCCCTCCTGGCTCTTCGGGCGTGGGAGCTGTGGCCAGAGACGCGGCCCTACCCGAAAATGCTTCGCAGGCTGGTGCGGCGGCGCCAGGTGGGCGCTGGTGGCGCCGAGGCTGACGGCCGCCGCAAAGCCCGCAGCCCCACGGGCTGTGGGGCCACGCGAGCTGCTGCCAAAGAGCTTTCCAACGAGGCACGGCTTTCCCTCCTGGCTCTTCGGGCGTGGGAGCTGTGGCCAGAGCCGCGGCCCTACCAGAAAATGCTTCGCAGGCTGACGCAGCAGAGAAAGGTGGGCGCCGGTGGCGCTGAGGCTGACGGCCGACGCAAAGCCCGCAGCCCCACGGGCTGTGGGGCCACGCGAGCGGCTGAGAAAGAGATTTCCAACGAGGCACGGCTTTCCCTCCTGGCTCTTCGGGCGTGGGAGCTGTGGCCAGAGCCACGGCCCTACCCGAAAAATGCTTCGTAGGCTGGCGCGGCGGCGCCACGTGGGCGCCGGTGTCGCCGAGGCTGACGGCCGCCGCAAAGCCCGCAGCCCCACGGGCTGTGGGGCCACGCGAGCGGCTGCCAAAGTGCTTTCCAACGAGGCACGGCTTTCCATCCTTGCTCTTCGGGCGAGGGAGCTGTAGACAGAGCCGCGGCCCTACCGGAAAATGCTTCGCAGGCTGGTGCAGCGGCGCCAGGTGGGCGCTGGTGGCTCCGAGGCTGACGGCCGCCGCAAAGCCCGCAGCCCCACGGGCTGTGGGGCCACGCGAGCGGCTGCCAAAGAGCTTTCCAACGAGGCACGGCTTTCCCTCCTGGCTCTTCGGGCGTGGGAGCTGTGGCCAGAGCCGCGGCCCTACCGGAAAATGCTTCGCAGGCTGGCGCGGCAGCGCCAGGTGGGCGCCGGTGGCGCCGAGGCTGACGGCCGCCGCAAAGCCCGCAGCCCCACGGGCTGTGGGGCCACGCGAGCGCCTGCCAAAGAGCTTTCCAACGAGGCACGGCTTTCCCTCCTGGCTCTTCGGGCGTGGGAGCTGTGGCCAGAGCCGCGGCCCTACCGGAAAATGCTTCGCAGGCTGGCGCAGTGGCGCTACGTGAGCGACAGTGTCGCAAAGGCTGACGGCCGCCGCAAAGCCCACAGCCCCACGGGCTGTGGGGCCACGCGAGCGGCTGCCAAAGAGCTTTCCAACGAGGCACGGCTTTCCCTCCTGACTCTTCGGGCGTGGGAGCTGTGGCCAGAGCCGTGCCCTACCGGAAAATGCTTCGCAGGCTGGCGAGGCGGCGCCACGTGGGCGCCGGTGGCGCCGAGGCTGACGGCCGCCGCAAAGCCCGCAGCCCCACAGGCTGTGGGGCCACGCGAGCTGCTGCCAAAGAGCTTTCCAACGAGGCACGGCTTTCCCTCCTGGCTCTTCGGGCGTGGGAGCTGTGGCCAGAGCCGCGGCCCTACCAGAAAATGCTTCGCAGGCTGACGCAGCAGAGAAAGGTGGGCGCCGGTGGCGCTGAGGCTGACGGCCGACGCAAAGCCCGCAGCCCCACGGGCTGTGGGGCCACGCGAGCGGCTGAGAAAGAGATTTCCAACGAGGCACGGCTTTCCCTCCTGGCTCTTCGGGCGTGGGAGCTGTGGCCAGAGCCACGGCCCTACCCGAAAAATGCTTCGTAGGCTGGCGCGGCGGCGCCACGTGGGCGCCGGTGTCGCCGAGGCTGACGGCCGCCGCAAAGCCCGCAGCCCCACGGGCTGTGGGGCCATGCGAGCGGCTGCCAAAGTGCTTTCCAACGAGGCACGGCTTTCCATCCTTGCTCTTCGGGCGAGGGAGCTGTGGACAGAGCCGCGGCCCTACCGGAAAATGCTTCGCAGGCTGGTGCAGCGGCGCCAGGTGGGCGCTGGTGGCTCCGAGGCTGACAGCCGCCGCAAAGCCCGCAGCCCCACGGGCTGTGGGGCCACGCGAGCGGCTGCCAAAGAGCTTTCCAACGAGGCACGGCTTTCCCTCCTGGCTCTTCGGGCGTGGGAGCTGTGGCCAGAGCCGCGGCCCTACCGGAAAATGCTTCGCAGGCTGGCGCAGTGGCGCTACGTGGGCGACAGTGTCGCAGAGGCTGACGGCCGCCGCAAAGCCCGCAGCCCCACAGGCTGTGGGGCCACGCGAGCGGCTGCCAAAGAGCTTTCCAACGAGGCACGGCTTTCCCTCCTGGCTCTTCGGGCGTGGGAGCTGTGGCCAGAGCCGTGCCCTACCGGAAAATGCTTCGCAGGCTGGCGCGGCGGCGCCAGGTGGGCGCCGGTGGCGCCAAGGCTGACGGCCGCCGCAAAGCCCGCAGCCCCACAGGCTGTGGGGCCACGCGAGCTGCTGCCAAAGAGCTTTCCAACGAGGCACGGCTTTCCCTCCTGGCTCTTCGGGCGTGGGAGCTGTGGCCAGAGCCGCGGCCCTACCAGAAAATGCTTCGCAGGCTGACGCAGCAGAGAAAGGTGGGCGCCGGTGGCGCTGAGGCTGACGGCCGCCGCAAAGCCCGCAGCCCCACGGGCTGTGGGTCCACGCGAGCGGCTGAGAAAGAGATTTCCAACGAGGCACGGCTTTCCCTCCTGGCTCTTCAGGCGTGGGAGCTGTGGCCAGAGCCACGGCCCTACCCGAAAAATGCTTCGTAGGCTGGCGCGGCGGCGCCAAGTGGGCGCCGGTGTCGCCGAGGCTGACGGCCGCCGCAAAGCCCGCAGCCCCACGGGCTGTGGGGCCATGCGAGCGGCTGCCAAAGTGCTTTCCAACGAGGCACGGCTTTCCATCCTTGCTCTTCGGGCAAGGGAGCTGTGGACAGAGCCGCGGCCCTACCGGAAAATGCTTCGCAGGCTGGTGCAGCGGCGCCAGGTGGGCGCTGGTGGCTCCGAGGCTGACAGCCGCCGCAAAGCCCGCAGCCCCACGGGCTGTGGGGCCACGCGAGCGGCTGCCAAAGAGCTTTCCAATGAGGCACGGCTTTCCCTCCTGGCTCTTCGGGCGTGGGAGCTGTGGCCAGAGCCGCGGCCCTACCGGAAAATGCTTCGCAGGCTGGCGCGGCGGAGCAAGGTGGGCGCCGGTGGAGCCGAGGCTGACGGCCGCTGCAAAGCCCGCAGCCCCACGGGCTGTGGGGCCACGCGAGCGGCTGCCAAAGAGCTTTCCAACGAGGCATGGCTTTCCCTCCTGGCTCTTCGGGCGTGGGAGCTGTGGTCAGAGCCGCGGCCCTACCGGAAAATGCTTCGCAGGCTGGCGCGGCAGCGCCAGGTGGGCGCCGGTGGCGCCGAGGCTGACGGCCGCCGCAAAGCCCGCAGCCCCACGGGCTGTGGGGCCACGCGAGCGGCTGCCAAAGGGCTTTCCAACGAGGCGCGGCTTTCCATCCTCGCTCTTCGGGCGTGGGAGCTGTGGCCAGAGCCGCGGCCCTACCGGAAAATGCTTCGCAGGCTGACGCAGGGGAGCAAGGTGGGCGCCGGTGGAGCCGAGGCTGACGGCCGCCGCAAAGCCCGCAGCCCCACGAGCTGTGGGGCCACGCGAGCGGCTGCCAAAGAGCTTTCCAACGAGGCACGGCTTTCCCTCCTGGCTCTTTGGGCGTGGGAGCTGTGGTCAGAGACGCGGCCCTACCCGAAAATGCTTCGCAGGCTGGCGCGGCGGCGCCAGGTGGGTCCCGGTGACGCCAAGGCTGACGGCCGCCACAAAGCCCGCAGCCCCACGGGCTGTGGGGCCACGCGAGTGGCTGCCAAAGAGCTTCCCAACGAGGCACGGCTTTCCCTCCTGGCTCTTCGGGCGTGGGAGCTGTGGCCAGAGCCGCGGCCCTACCGGAAAATGCTTCGCAGGCTGGCGCGGCGTCGTCACATGGGCGCCGGTGTCGCCGAGGCTGATGGCCGCCGGAAAGCCCGCAGCCCCACGGGCTGTGGGGCCACGCGAGCGGCTGCCAAAGAGCTTTCCAACGAGGCACGGCTTTCCCTCCTGGCTCTTCGGGCGTGGGAGCTGTGGCCAGAGCCGCGGCCCTACCGGAAAATGCTTCACAGGCTGGCGCGGCGGCGCCAGGTGGGCGCTGGTGGCTCCGAGGCTGACGGCCGCCGCAAAGCCCGCAGCCCCACGGGCTGTGGGGCCACGCGAGCGGCTGAGAAAGAGATTTCCAACGAGGCATGGCTTTCCCTCCTGGCTCTTCGGGCGTGGGAGCTGTGGCCAGAGCCGCGGCCCTACCAGAAAATGCTTCGCAGGCTGACGCAGCAGAGCAAGGTGGGCGCCGGTGTCGCTGAGGCTGACGGCCGCCGCCAAGCCCGCAGCCCCACGGGCTGTGGGGCCATGCGAGCGGCTGCCAAAGTGCTTTCCAACGAGGCATGGCTTTCCCTCCTGGCTCTTCGGGCGTGGGAGCTGTGGCCAGAGCCGCGGCCCTACCGGAAAATGCTTCGCAGGCTGGCGCGGCGGCGCCAGGTGGGCGCCGGTGGCGCCGAGGCTGACGGCCGCCGCAAAGCCCGCAGCCCCACGGGCTGTGGGGCCACGCGAGTGGCTGCCAAAGGGCTTTCCAACGAGGCGCGGCTTTCCATCCTCGCTCTTCGGGCGTGGGAGCTGTGGCCAGAGCCGCGGCCCTACCGGAAAATGCTTCGCAGGCTGACGCAGGGGAGCAAGGTGGGCGCCGGTGGAGCCGAGGCTGACGGCCGCTGCAAAGCCCGCAGCCCCACGAGCTGTGGGGCCACGCGAGCGGCTGCCAAAGAGCTTTCCAACGAGGCACGGCTTTCCCTCTTGGCTCTTTGGGCGTGGGAGCTGTGGTCAGAGACGCGGCCCTACCCGAAAATGCTTCGCAGGCTGGCGCGGCGGCGCCAGGTGGGCGCTGGTGGCTCCGAGGCTGACGGCCGCCGCAAAGCCCGCAGCCCCACGGGCTGTGGGGCCACGCGAGCGGCTGAGAAAGAGATTTCCAACGAGGCACGGCTTTCCCTCCTTGCTCTTCGGGCGTGGGAGCTGTGGCCAGAGCCGCGGCCCTACCAGAAAATGCTTCGCAGGCTGACGCAGCAGAGCAAGGTGGGCGCCGGTGGCGCTGAGGCTGACGGCCGACGCAAACCCCGCAGCCCCACGGGCTGTGGGGCCACGCGAGCGGCTGAGAAAGAGATTTCCAACGAGGCACGGCTTTCCCTCCTGGCTCTTCGGGCGTGGGAGCTGTGGCCAGAGCCACGGCCCTACCCGAAAAATGCTTCGTAGGCTGGCGCGGCGGCGCCACGTGGGCGCCGGTGTCGCCGAGGCTGACGGCCGCCGCAAAGCCCACAGCCCCACGGGCTGTGGGGCCATGCGAGCGGCTGCCAAAGTGCTTTCCAACGAGGCACGGCTTTCCATCCTTGCTCTTCGGGCGAGGGAGCTGTGGACAGAGCCGCGGCCCTACCGGAAAATGCTTCGCAGGCTGGTGCAGCGGCGCCAGGTGGGCGCTGGTGGCTCCGAGGCTGACAGCCGCTGCAAAGCCCGCAGCCCCACGGGCTGTGGGGCCACGCGAGCGGCTGCCAAAGAGCTTTCCAACGAGGCACGGCTTTCCCTCCTGGCTCTTTGGGCGTGGGAGCTGTGGCCAGAGCCGCGGCCCTACCGGAAAATGCTTCGCAGGCTGGCGCGGCGGAGCAAGGTGGGCGCCGGTGCAGCCGAGGCTGACGGCCGCTGCAAAGCCCGCAGCCCCACGGGCTGTGGGGCCACGCGAGCGGCTGCCAAAGAGCTTTCCAACGAGGCATGGCTTTCCCTCCTGGCTCTTCGGGCGTGGGAGCTGTGGCCAGAGACGCGGCCCTACCCGAAAATGCTTCGCAGGCTGGTGCGGCGGCGCCAGGTGGGCGCTGGTGGCGCCGAGGCTGACGGCCGCCGCAAAGCCCGCAGCCCCACGGGCTGTGGGGCCACGCGAGCTGCTGCCAAAGAGCTTTCCAACGAGGCACGGCTTTCCCTCCTGGCTCTTCGGGCGTGGGAGCTGTGGCCAGAGCCGCGGCCCTACCAGAAAATGCTTCGCAGGCTGACGCAGCAGAGAAAGGTGGGCGCCGGTGGCGCTGAGGCTGACGGCCGACGCAAAGCCCGCAGCCCCACGGGCTGTGGGGCCACGCGAGCGGCTGAGAAAGAGATTTCCAACGAGGCACGGCTTTCCCTCCTGGCTCTTCGGGCGTGGGAGCTGTGGCCAGAGCCACGGCCCTACCCGAAAAATGCTTCGTAGGCTGGCGCGGCGGCGCCACGTGGGCGCCGGTGTCGCCGAGGCTGACGGCCGCCGCAAAGCCCGCAGCCCCACGGGCTGTGGGGCCACGCGAGCGGCTGCCAAAGTGCTTTCCAACGAGGCACGGCTTTCCATCCTTGCTCTTCGGGCGAGGGAGCTGTAGACAGAGCCGCGGCCCTACCGGAAAATGCTTCGCAGGCTGGTGCAGCGGCGCCAGGTGGGCGCTGGTGGCTCCGAGGCTGACGGCCGCCGCAAAGCCCGCAGCCCCACGGGCTGTGGGGCCACGCGAGCGGCTGCCAAAGAGCTTTCCAACGAGGCACGGCTTTCCCTCCTGGCTCTTCGGGCGTGGGAGCTGTGGCCAGAGCCGCGGCCCTACCGGAAAATGCTTCGCAGGCTGGCGCGGCAGCGCCAGGTGGGCGCCGGTGGCGCCGAGGCTGACGGCCGCCGCAAAGCCCGCAGCCCCACGGGCTGTGGGGCCACGCGAGCGCCTGCCAAAGAGCTTTCCAACGAGGCACGGCTTTCCCTCCTGGCTCTTCGGGCGTGGGAGCTGTGGCCAGAGCCGCGGCCCTACCGGAAAATGCTTCGCAGGCTGGCGCAGTGGCGCTACGTGAGCGACAGTGTCGCAAAGGCTGACGGCCGCCGCAAAGCCCACAGCCCCACGGGCTGTGGGGCCACGCGAGCGGCTGCCAAAGAGCTTTCCAACGAGGCACGGCTTTCCCTCCTGACTCTTCGGGCGTGGGAGCTGTGGCCAGAGCCGTGCCCTACCGGAAAATGCTTCGCAGGCTGGCGAGGCGGCGCCACGTGGGCGCCGGTGGCGCCGAGGCTGACGGCCGCCGCAAAGCCCGCAGCCCCACAGGCTGTGGGGCCACGCGAGCTGCTGCCAAAGAGCTTTCCAACGAGGCACGGCTTTCCCTCCTGGCTCTTCGGGCGTGGGAGCTGTGGCCAGAGCCGCGGCCCTACCAGAAAATGCTTCGCAGGCTGACGCAGCAGAGAAAGGTGGGCGCCGGTGGCGCTGAGGCTGACGGCCGACGCAAAGCCCGCAGCCCCACGGGCTGTGGGGCCACGCGAGCGGCTGAGAAAGAGATTTCCAACGAGGCACGGCTTTCCCTCCTGGCTCTTCGGGCGTGGGAGCTGTGGCCAGAGCCACGGCCCTACCCGAAAAATGCTTCGTAGGCTGGCGCGGCGGCGCCACGTGGGCGCCGGTGTCGCCGAGGCTGACGGCCGCCGCAAAGCCCGCAGCCCCACGGGCTGTGGGGCCATGCGAGCGGCTGCCAAAGTGCTTTCCAACGAGGCACGGCTTTCCATCCTTGCTCTTCGGGCGAGGGAGCTGTGGACAGAGCCGCGGCCCTACCGGAAAATGCTTCGCAGGCTGGTGCAGCGGCGCCAGGTGGGCGCTGGTGGCTCCGAGGCTGACAGCCGCCGCAAAGCCCGCAGCCCCACGGGCTGTGGGGCCACGCGAGCGGCTGCCAAAGAGCTTTCCAACGAGGCACGGCTTTCCCTCCTGGCTCTTCGGGCGTGGGAGCTGTGGCCAGAGCCGCGGCCCTACCGGAAAATGCTTCGCAGGCTGGCGCGGCGGAGCAAGGTGGGCGCCGGTGGAGCCGAGGCTGACGGCCGCTGCAAAGCCCGCAGCCCCACGGGCTGTGGGGCCACGCGAGCGGCTGCCAAAGAGCTTTCCAACGAGGCATGGCTTTCCCTCCTGGCTCTTCGGGCGTGGGAGCTGTGGCCAGAGCCGCGGCCCTACCGGAAAATGCTTCGCAGGCTGGCGCGGCGGCGCCAGGTGGGCGCCGGTGGCGCCGAGGCTGACGGCCGCCGTAAAGCCCGCAGCCCCACGGGCTGTGGGGCCACGCGAGCGGCTGCCAAAGGGCTTTCCAACGAGGCGCGGATTTCCATCCTCGCTCTTCGGGCGTGGGAGCTGTGGCCAGAGCCGCGGCCCTACCGGAAAATGCTTCGCAGGCTGACGCAGGGGAGCAAGGTGGGCGCCGGTGGAGCCGAGGCTGACGGCCGCTGCAAAGCCCGCAGCCCCACGAGCTCTGGGGCCACGCGAGCGGCTGCCAAAGAGCTTTCCAACGAGGCACGGCTTTCCCTCTTGGCTCTTTGGGCGTGGGAGCTGTGGTCAGAGACGCGGCCCTACCCGAAAATGCTTCGCAGGCTGGCGCGGCGGCGCCAGGTGGGTCCCGGTGACGCCGAGGCTGACGGCCGCCACAAAGCCCGCAGCCCCACGGGCTGTGGGGCCACGCGAGTGGGTGCCAAAGAGCTTTCCAACGAGGCACGGCTTTCCCTCCTGGCTCTTCGGGCGTGGGAGCTGTGGCCAGAGCCGCGGCCCTACCGGAAAATGCTTCGCAGGCTGGCGCGGCGGCGTCACATAGGCGCCGGTGTCGCCGAGGCTGATGGCCGCCGCAAAGCCCGCAGCCCCACGGGCTGTGGGGCCACGCGAGCGGCTGCCAAAGAGCTTTCCAACGAGGCACGGCTTTCCCTCCTGGCTCTTCGGGCGTGGGAGCTGTGGCCAGAGCCGCGGCCCTACCGGAAAATGCTTCACAGGCTGGCGCGGCGGCGCCAGGTGGGCGCTGGTGGCTCCGAGGCTGACGGCCGCCGCAAAGCCCGCAGCCCCACGGGCTGTGGGGCCACGCGAGCGGCTGAGAAAGAGATTTCCAACGAGGCACGGCTTTCCCTCCTGGCTCTTCGGGCGTGGGAGCTGTGGCCAGAGCCGCGGCCCTACCAGAAAATGCTTCGCAGGCTGACGCAGCAGAGCAAGGTGGGCGCCGGTGGCGCTGAGGCTGACGGCCGACGCAAAGCCCGCAGCCCCACGGGCTGTGGGGCCACGCGAGCGGCTGAGAAAGAGATTTCCAACGAGGCACGGCTTTCCCTCCTGGCTCTTCGGGCGTGGGAGCTGTGGCCAGAGCCACGGCCCTACCCGAAAAATGCTTCGTAGGCTGGCGCGGCGGCGCCACGTGGGCGCCGGTGTCGCCGAGGCTGACGGCCGCCGCAAAGCCCGCAGCCCCACGGGCTGTGGGGCCACGCGAGCGGCTGCCAAAGTGCTTTCCAACGAGGCACGGCTTTCCATCCTTGCTCTTCGGGCAAGGGAGCTGTGGACAGAGCCGCGGCCCTACCGGAAAATGCTTCGCAGGCTGGTGCAGCGTCGCCAGGTGGGCGCTGGTGGCTCCGAGGCTGACAGCCGCCGCAAAGCCCGCAGCCCCACGGGCTGTGGGGCCACGCGAGCGGCTGCCAAAGAGCTTTCCAACGAGGCACGGCTTTCCCTCCTGGCTCTTCGGGCGTGGGAGCTGTGGCCAGAGCCGCGGCCCTACCGGAAAATGCTTCGCAGGCTGGCGCGGCGGAGCAAGGTGGGCGCCGGTGCAGCCGAGGCTGACGGCCGCTGCAAAGCCCGCAGCCCCACGGGCTGTGGGGCCACACGAGCGGCTGCCAAAGAGCTTTCCAACGAGGCATGGCTTTCCCTCCTGGCTCTTCGGGCGTGGGAGCTGTGGCCAGAGCCGCGGCCCTACCGGAAAATGCTTCGCAGGCTGGCGCGGCGGCGCCAGGTGGGCGCCGGTGGCGCCGAGGCTGACGGCCGCCGCAAAGCCCGCAGCCCCACGGGCTGTGGGGCCACGCGAGCGGCTGCCAATGGGCTTTCCAACGAGGCATGGCTTTCCCTCCTGGCTCTTCGGGCGTGGGAGCTGAGGCCAGAGCCACGGCCCTACCGGAAAATGCTTCGCAGGCTGGCGCGGCGGCGCCAGGTGGGCGCCGGTGGCACCTAAGCTGACAGCCGCCACAAAGCCCGCAGCCCCACGGGCTGTGGGGCCACCCGAGCGGCTGCGAAAGAGCTTTCCAACGAGGCACGGCTTTCCCTCCTGGCTCTTCGGGCGTGGGAGCTGTGGCCAGAGCCGCGGCCCTACCCAAAAATGCTTCGCAGGCTGGCGCGGCGGCGCCACGTGGGCGCCGGTGGTGCCGAGGCTGACGGACGCCGCAAAGCCCGCAGCCCCACGGGCTGTGGGGCCACGGTAGCAGCTGCCAAAGAGATTTCCAACGAGGCACGGCTTTCCCTCCTGGCTCTTCGGGCGTGGGAGCTGTGGCCAGAGACACGGCCCTACCCGAAAATGCTTCGTAGGCTGGCGCAGTGGCGCTACGTGGGCGACAGTGTCGCAAAGGCTGACGGCCGCCGCAAAGCCCGCAGCCCCACGGGCTGTGGGGCCACGCGAGCGGCTGCCAAAGAGCTTTCCAACGAGGCACGGCTTTCCCTCCTGGCTCTTCGGGCGTGGGAGCTGTAGCCAGAGCCGTGCCCTACCGGAAAATGCTTCGCAGGCTGGCGCGGCGGCGCCACGTGGGCGCCGGTGGTGCCGAGGCTGACGGCCGCCGCAAAGCCCGCAGCCCCACAGGCTGTGGGGCCACGCGAGCTGCTGCCAAAGAGCTTTCCAACGAGGCACGGCTTTCCCTCCTGGCTCTTCGGGCGTGGGAGCTGTGGCCAGAGCCGCGGCCCTACCAGAAAATGCTTCGCAGGCTGGCGCAGCGGCGCCAAGTGGGCGCCGGTGACGCCGAGGCTGACGGCCGCCGCAAAGCCCGCAGCCCCACGGGCTGTGGGGCCACGCGAGCGGCTGTCAAAGAGCTTTCCAACGAGGCACGGCTTTCCCTCCTGGCTCTTCGGGCGTGGGAGCTGTGGCCAGAGCCGCGGCCCTACCGGAAAATGCTTCGCAGGCTGACGCAGCGGAGCAAGATGGGCGCGGGTGTCGCCGAGGCTGACGGCCGCCGCAAAGCCTGCATCCCCACGGGCTGTGGGGCCACGCGAGCGGCTGCCAAAGAGCTTTCCAACGAGGCATGGCTTTCCCTCCTGGCTTTTCGGGCGTGGGAGCTGTGGCCAGAGCCGCGGCCATACCGGAAAATGCTTCGCAGGCTGGCGCGGCGGCGCCACGTGGGCGCCGGTGTCGCCGAGGCTGACGGCCGCCGCAAAGCCCGCAGCCCCACGGGCTGTGGGGCCACGCGAGCGGCTGCCAAAGTGCTTTCCAACGAGGCACGGCTTTCCATCCTTGCTCTTCGGGCGAGGGAGCTGTGGACAGAGCCGCGGCCCTACCGGAAAATGCTTCGCAGGCTGGTGCAGCGGCGCCAGGTGGGCGCTGGTGGCTCCGAGGCTGACAGCCGCCGTAAAGCCCGCAGCCCCACGGGCTGTGGGGCCACGCGAGCGGCTGCCAAAGAGCTTTCCAACGAGGCACGGCTTTCCCTCCTGGCTCTTCGGGCGTGGGAGCTGTGGCCAGAGCCGCGGCCCTACCGGAAAATGCTTCGCAGGCTGGCGCGGCGGAGCAAGGTGGGCGCCGGTGGAGCCGAGGCTGACGGCCGCTGCAAAGCCCGCAGCCCCACGGGCTGTGGGGCCACGCGAGCGGCTGCCAAAGAGCTTTCCAACGAGGCACGGCTTTCCCTCTTGGCTCTTTGGGCGTGGGAGCTGTGGTCAGAGACGCGGCCCTACCCGAAAATGCTTTGCAGGCTGGCGCGGCGGCGCCAGGTGGGTCCCGGTGACGCCGAGGCTGACGGCCGCCACAAAGCCCGCAGCCCCACGGGCTGTGGGGCCACGCGAGTGGCTGCCAAAGAGCTTTCCAACGAGGCACGGCTTTCCCTCCTGGCTCTTCGGGCGTGGGAGCTGTGGCCAGAGCCGCGGCCCTACCGGAAAATGCTTCGCAGGCTGGCGCGGCGGCGTCACATGGGCGCCGGTGTCGCCGAGGCTGATGGCCGCCGCAAAGCCCGCAGCCCCACGGGCTGTGGGGCCACGCGAGCGGCTGCCAAAGAGCTTTCCAACGAGGCACGGCTTTCCCTCCTGGCTCTTCGGGCGTGGGAGCTGTGGCCAGAGCCGCGGCCCTACCGGAAAATGCTTCACAGGCTGGCGCGGCGGCGCCAGGTGGGCGCTGGTGGCTCCGAGGCTGACGGCCGCCGCAAAGCCCGCAGCGCCACGGGCTGTGGGGCCACGCGAGCGGCTGAGAAAGAGATTTCCAACGAGGCACGGCTTTCCCTCCTGGCTCTTCGGGCGTGGGAGCTGTGGCCAGAGCCGCGGCCCTACCAGAAAATGCTTCGCAGGCTGACGCAGCAGAGCAAGGTGGGCGCCGGTGGCGCTGAGGCTGACGGCCGCCGCAAAGCCCGCAGCCCCACGGGCTGTGGGGCCACGCGAGCGGCTGAGAAAGAGATTTCCAACGAGGCACGGCTTTCCCTCCTGGCTCTTCGGGCGTGGGAGCTGTGGCCAGAGCCGCGGCCCTACCAGAAAATGCTTCGCAGGCTGACGCAGCAGAGCAAGGTGGGCGCCGGTGTCGCCGAGGCTGACGGCCGCCGCAAAGCCCGCAGCCCCACGGGCTGTGGGGCCATGCGAGCGGCTGCCAAAGTGCTTTCCAACGAGGCACGGCTTTCCATCCTTGCTCTTCGGGCGAGGGAGCTGTGGACAGAGCCGCGGCCCTACCGGAAAATGCTTCGCAGGCTGGTGCAGCGGCGCCAGGTGGGCGCTGGTGGCTCCGAGGCTGACAGCCGCCGCAAAGCCCGCAGCCCCACGGGCTGTGGGGCCACGCGAGCGGCTGCCAAAGAGCTTTCCAACGAGGCACGGCTTTCCCTCCTGGCTCTTCGGGCGTGGGAGCTGTGGCCAGAGCCGCGGCCCTACCGGAAAATGCTTCGCAGGCTGGCGCGGCGGATCAAGGTGGGCGCCGGTGGCGCTGAGGCTGACGGCCGCCGCAAAGCCCGCAGCCCCACGGGCTGTGGGGCCACGCGAGCGGCTGCCAAAGAGCTTTCCAACGAGGCATGGCTTTCCCTCCTGGCTCTTCGGGCGTGGGAGCTGTGGCCAGAGCCGCGGCCCTACCGGAAAATGCTTCGCAGGCTGGCGCAGTGGCGCTACGTGGGCGACAGTGTCGCAAAGGCTGACGGCCGCCGCAAAGCCCGCAGCCCCACGGGCTGTGGGGCCACGCGAGCGGCTGCCAAAGAGCTTTCCAACGAGGCACGGCTTTCCCTCCTGGCTCTTCGGGCGTGGGAGCTGTGGCCAGAGCCGTGCCCTACCGGAAAATGCTTCGCAGGCTGGCGCGGCGGCGCCAGGTGGGCGCCGGTGGCGCCAAGGCTGACGGCCGCCGCAAAGCCCGCAGCCCCACAGGCTGTGGGGCCACGCGAGCTGCTGCCAAAGAGCTTTCCAACGAGGCACGGCTTTCCCTCCTGGCTCTTCGGGCGTGGGAGCTGTGGCCAGAGCCGCGGCCCTACCAGAAAATGCTTCGCAGGCTGACGCAGCAGAGAAAGGTGGGCGCCGGTGGCGCTGAGGCTGACGGCCGCCGCAAAGCCCGCAGCCCCACGGGCTGTGGGTCCACGCGAGCGGCTGAGAAAGAGATTTCCAACGAGGCACGGCTTTCCCTCCTGGCTCTTCAGGCGTGGGAGCTGTGGCCAGAGCCACGGCCCTACCCGAAAAATGCTTCGTAGGCTGGCGCGGCGGCGCCAAGTGGGCGCCGGTGTCGCCGAGGCTGACGGCCGCCGCAAAGCCCGCAGCCCCACGGGCTGTGGGGCCATGCGAGCGGCTGCCAAAGTGCTTTCCAACGAGGCACGGCTTTCCATCCTTGCTCTTCGGGCGAGGGAGCTGTGGACAGAGCCGCGGCCCTACCGGAAAATGCTTCGCAGGCTGGTGCAGCGGCGCCAGGTGGGCGCTGGTGGCTCCGAGGCTGACAGCCGCCGCAAAGCCCGCAGCCCCACGGGCTGTGGGGCCACGCGAGTGGCTGCCAAAGAGCTTCCCAACGAGGCACGGCTTTCCCTCCTGGCTCTTCGGGCGTGGGAGCTGTGGCCAGAGCCGCGGCCCTACCGGAAAATGCTTCGCAGGCTGGCGCGGCGTCGTCACATGGGCGCCGGTGTCGCCGAGGCTGATGGCCGCCGCAAAGCCCGCAGCCCCACGGGCTGTGGGGCCACGCGAGCGGCTGCCAAAGAGCTTTCCAACGAGGCACGGCTTTCCCTCCTGGCTCTTCGGGCGTGGGAGCTGTGGCCAGAGCCGCGGCCCTACCAGAAAATGCTTCGCAGGCTGACGCAGCAGAGCAAGGTGGGCGCCGGTGTCGCCGAGGCTGACGGCCGCCGCAAAGCCCGCAGCCCCACGGGCTGTGGGGCCATGCGAGCGGCTGCCAAAGTGCTTTCCAACGAGGCAAGGCTTTCCATCCTTGCTCTTCGGGCGAGGGAGCTGTGGACAGAGCCGCGGCCCTACCGGAAAATGCTTCGCAGGCTGGTGCAGCGGCGCCAGGTGGGCGCTGGTGGCTCCGAGGCTGACAGCCGCCGCAAAGCCCGCAGCCCCACGGGCTTTGGGGCCACGCGAGCGGCTGCCAAAGAGCTTTCCAACGAGGCATGGCTTTCCCTCCTGGCTCTTCGGGCGTGGGAGCTGTGGCCAGAGCCGCGGCCCTACCGGAAAATGCTTCGCAGGCTGGCGCGGCGGCGCCAGGTGGGCGCCGGTGGCGCCGAGGCTGACGGCCGCCGCAAAGCCCGCAGCCCCACGGGCTGTGGGGCCACGCGAGCGGCTGCCAAAGGGCTTTCCAACGAGGCACGGCTTTCCCTCCTGGCTCTTCGGGCGTGGGAGCTGTGGCCAGAGCCGCGGCCCTACCGGAAAATGCTTCGCAGGCTGACGCAGGGGAGCAAGGTGGGCGCCGGTGGAGCCGAGGCTGACGGCCGCTGCAAAGCCCGCAGCCCCACGAGCTGTGGGGCCACGCGAGCGGCTGCCAAAGAGCTTTCCAACGAGGCACGGCTTTCCCTCTTGGCTCTTTGGGCGTGGGAGCTGTGGTCAGAGACGCGGCCCTACCCGAAAATGCTTCGCAGGCTGGCGCGGCGGCGCCAGGTGGGCGCTGGTGGCTCCGAGGCTGACGGCCGCCGCAAAGCCCGCAGCCCCACGGGCTGTGGGGCCACGCGAGCGGCTGAGAAAGAGATTTCCAACGAGGCACGGCTTTCCCTCCTTGCTCTTCGGGCGTGGGAGCTGTGGCCAGAGCCGCGGCCCTACCAGAAAATGCTTCGCAGGCTGACGCAGCAGAGCAAGGTGGGCGCCGGTGGCGCTGAGGCTGACGGCCGACGCAAAGCCCGCAGCCCCACGGGCTGTGGGGCCACGCGAGCGGCTGAGAAAGAGATTTCCAACGAGGCACGGCTTTCCCTCCTGGCTCTTCGGGCGTGGGAGCTGTGGCCAGAGCCACGGCCCTACCCGAAAAATGCTTCGTAGGCTGGCGCGGCGGCGCCACGTGGGCGCCGGTGTCGCCGAGGCTGACGGCCGCCGCAAAGCCCGCAGCCCCACGGGCTGTGGGGCCATGCGAGCGGCTGCCAAAGTGCTTTCCAACGAGGCACGGCTTTCCATCCTTGCTCTTCGGGCGAGGGAGCTGTGGACAGAGCCGCGGCCCTACCGGAAAATGCTTCGCAGGCTGGTGTAGCGGCGCCAGGTGGGCGCTGGTGGCTCCGAGGCTGACAGCCGCCGCAAAGCCCGCAGCCCCACGGGCTGTGGGGCCACGCGAGCGGCTGCCAAAGAGCTTTCCAACGAGGCACGGCTTTCCCTCCTGGCTCTTCGGGCGTGGGAGCTGTGGCCAGAGCCGCGGCCCTACCGGAAAATGCTTCGCAGGCTGGCGCGGCGGAGCAAGGTGGGCGCCGGTGCAGCCGAGGCTGACGGCCGCTGCAAAGCCCGCAGCCCCACGGGCTGTGGGGCCACGCGAGCGGCTGCCAAAGAGCTTTCCAACGAGGCATGGCTTTCCCTCCTGGCTCTTCGGGCGTGGGAGCTGTGGCCAGAGACGCGGCCCTACCCGAAAATGCTTCGCAGGCTGGTGCGGCGGCGCCAGGTGGGCGCTGGTGGCGCCGAGGCTGACGGCCGCCGCAAAGCCCGCAGCCCCACAGGCTGTTGGGCCACGCGAGCTGCTGCCAAAGAGCTTTCCAACGAGGCACGGCTTTCCCTCCTGGCTCTTCGGGCGTGGGAGCTGTGGCCAGAGCCGCGGCCCTACCAGAAAATGCTTCGCAGGCTGACGCAGCAGAGAAAGGTGGGCGCCGGTGGCGCTGAGGCTGACGGCCGACGCAAAGCCCGCAGCCCCACGGGCTGTGGGGCCACGCGAGCGGCTGAGAAAGAGATTTCCAACGAGGCACGGCTTTCCCTCCTGGCTCTTCGGGCGTGGGAGCTGTGGCCAGAGCCACGGCCCTACCCGAAAAATGCTTCGTAGGCTGGCGCGGCGGCGCCACGTGGGCGCCGGTGTCGCCGAGGCTGACGGCCGCCGCAAAGCCCGCAGCCCCACGGGCTGTGGGGCCACGCGAGCGGCTGCCAAAGTGCTTTCCAACGAGGCACGGCTTTCCATCCTTGCTCTTCGGGCGAGGGAGCTGTAGACAGTGCCGCGGCCCTACCGGAAAATGCTTCGCAGGCTGGTGCAGCGGCGCCAGGTGGGCGCTGGTGGCTCCGAGGCTGACGGCCGCCGCAAAGCCCGCAGCCCCACGGGCTGTGGGGCCACGCGAGCGGCTGCCAAAGAGCTTTCCAACGAGGCACGGCTTTCCCTCCTGGCTCTTCGGGCGTGGGAGCTGTGGCCAGAGCCGCGGCCCTACCGGAAAATGCTTCGCAGGCTGGCGCGGCGGCGCCACGTGGGCGCCGGTGGTGCCGAGGCTGACGGACGCCGCAAAGCCCGCAGCCCCACGGGCTGTGGGGCCACGCGAGCGCCTGCCAAAGAGCTTTCCAACGAGGCACGGCTTTCCCTCCTGGCTCTTCGGGCGTGGGAGCTGTGGCCAGAGCCGCGGCCCTACCGGAAAATGCTTCGCAGGCTGGCGCAGTGGCGCTACGTGAGCGACAGTGTCGCAAAGGCTGACGGCCGCCGCAAAGCCCGCAGCCCCACGGGCTGTGGGGCCACGCGAGCGGCTGCCAAAGAGCTTTCCAACGAGGCACGGCTTTCCCTCCTGGCTCTTCGGGCGTGGGAGCTGTGGCCAGAGCCGTGCCCTACCGGAAAATGCTTCGCAGGCTGGCGCGGCGGCGCCAGGTGGGCGCCGGTGGCGCCGAGGCTGACGGCCGCCGCAAAGCCCGCAGCCCCACAGGCTGTGGGGCCACGCGAGCTGCTGCCAAAGAGCTTTCCAACGAGGCACGGCTTTCCCTCCTGGCTCTTCGGGCGTGGGAGCTGTGGCCAGAGCCGCGGCCCTACCAGAAAATGCTTCGCAGGCTGACGCAGCAGAGAAAGGTGGGCGCCGGTGGCGCTGAGGCTGACGGCCGACGCAAAGCCCGCAGCCCCACGGGCTGTGGGGCCACGCGAGCGGCTGAGAAAGAGATTTCCAACGAGGCACGGCTTTCCCTCCTGGCTCTTCGGGCGTGGGAGCTGTGGCCAGAGCCACGGCCCTACCCGAAAAATGCTTCGTAGGCTGGCGCGGCGGCGCCACGTGGGCGCCGGTGTCGCCGAGGCTGACGGCCGCCGCAAAGCCCGCAGCCCCACGGGCTGTGGGGCCATGCGAGCAGCTGCCAAAGTGCTTTCCAACGAGGCACGGCTTTCCATCCTTGCTCTTCGGGCGAGGGAGCTGTGGACAGAGCCGCGGCCCTACCGGAAAATGCTTCGCAGGCTGGTGCAGCGGCGCCAGGTGGGCGCTGGTGGCTCCGAGGCTGACAGCCGCCGCAAAGCCCGCAGCCCCACGGGCTGTGGGGCCACGCGAGCGGCTGCCAAAGAGCTTTCCAACGAGGCACGGCTTTCCCTCCTGGCTCTTCGGGCGTGGGAGCTGTGGCCAGAGCCGCGGCCCTACCGGAAAATGCTTCGCAGGCTGGCGCGGCGGAGCAAGGTGGGCGCCGGTGGAGCCGAGGCTGACGGCCGCTGCAAAGCCCGCAGCCCCACGGGCTGTGGGGCCACGCGAGCGGCTGCCAAAGAGCTTTCCAACGAGGCATGGCTTTCCCTCCTGGCTCTTCGGGCGTGGGAGCTGTGGCCAGAGCCGCGGCCCTACCGGAAAATGCTTCGCAGGCTGGCGCGGCGGCGCCAGGTGGGCGCCGGTGGCGCCGAGGCTGACGGCCGCCGTAAAGCCCGCAGCCCCACGGGCTGTGGGGCCACGCGAGCGGCTGCCAAAGGGCTTTCCAACGAGGCGCGGCTTTCCATCCTCGCTCTTCGGGCGTGGGAGCTGTGGCCAGAGCCGCGGCCCTACCGGAAAATGCTTCGCAGGCTGACGCAGGGGAGCAAGGTGGGCGCCGGTGGAGCCGAGGCTGACGGCCGCTGCAAAGCCCGCAGCCCCACGAGCTGTGGGGCCACGCGAGCGGCTGCCAAAGAGCTTTCCAACGAGGCACGGCTTTCCCTCTTGGCTCTTTGGGCGTGGGAGCTGTGGTCAGAGACGCGGCCCTACCCGAAAATGCTTCGCAGGCTGGCGCGGCGGCGCCAGGTGGGTCCCGGTGACGCCGAGGCTGACGGCCGCCACAAAGCCCGCAGCCCCACGGGCTGTGGGGCCACGCGAGTGGGTGCCAAAGAGCTTTCCAACGAGGCACGGCTTTCCCTCCTGGCTCTTCGGGCGTGGGAGCTGTGGCCAGAGCCGCGGCCCTACCGGAAAATGCTTCGCAGGCTGGCGCGGCGGCGTCACATGGGCGCCGGTGTCGCCGAGGCTGATGGCCGCCGCAAAGCCCGCAGCCCCACGGGCTGTGGGGCCACGCGAGCGGCTGCCAAAGAGCTTTCCAACGAGGCACGGCTTTCCCTCCTGGCTCTTCGGGCGTGGGAGCTGTGGCCAGAGCCGCGGCCCTACCGGAAAATGCTTCACAGGCTGGCGCGGCGGCGCCAGGTGGGCGCTGGTGGCTCCGAGGCTGACGGCCGCCGCAAAGCCCGCAGCCCCACGGGCTGTGGGGCCACGCGAGCGGCTGAGAAAGAGATTTCCAACGAGGCACGGCTTTCCCTCCTGGCTCTTCGGGCGTGGGAGCTGTGGCCAGAGCCGCGGCCCTACCAGAAAATGCTTCGCAGGCTGACGCAGCAGAGCAAGGTGGGCGCCGGTGGCGCTGAGGCTGACGGCCGACGCAAAGCCCGCAGCCCCACGGGCTGTGGGGCCACGCGAGCGGCTGAGAAAGAGATTTCCAACGAGGCACGGCTTTCCCTCCTGGCTCTTCGGGCGTGGGAGCTGTGGCCAGAGCCACGGCCCTACCCGAAAAATGCTTCGTAGGCTGGCGCGGCGGCGCCACGTGGGCGCCGGTGTCGCCGAGGCTGACGGCCGCCGCAAAGCCCGCAGCCCCACGGGCTGTGGGGCCATGCGAGCGGCTGCCAAAGTGCTTTCCAACGAGGCACGGCTTTCCATCCTTGCTCTTCGGGCGTGGGAGCTGTGGCCAGAGCCGCGGCCCTACCGGAAAATGCTTCGCAGGCTGGTGCAGCGTCGCCAGGTGGGCGCTGGTGGCTCCGAGGCTGACAGCCGCCGCAAAGCCCGCAGCCCCACGGGCTGTGGGGCCACGCGAGCGGCTGCCAAAGAGCTTTCCAACGAGGCACGGCTTTCCCTCCTGGCTCTTCGGGCGTGGGAGCTGTGGCCAGAGCCGTGCCCTACCGGAAAATGCTTCGCAGGCTGGCGCGGCGGCGCCACGTGGGCGCCGGCGGTGCCGAGGCTGACGGCCGCCGCAAAGCCCGCAGCCCCACAGGCTGTGGGGCCACGCGAGCTGCTGCCAAAGAGCTTTCCAACGAGGCACGGCTTTCCCTCCTGGCTCTTCGGGCGTGGGAGCTGTGGCCAGAGCCGCGGCCCTACCAGAAAATGCTTCGCAGGCTGACGCAGCAGAGAAAGGTGGGCGCCGGTGGCGCTGAGGCTGACGGCCGACGCAAAGCCCGCAGCCCCACGGGCTGTGGGGCCACGCGAGCGGCTGAGAAAGAGATTTCCAACGAGGCACGGCTTTCCCTCCTGGCTCTTCGGGCGTGGGAGCTGTGGCCAGAGCCACGGCCCTACCCGAAAAATGCTTCGTAGGCTGGCGCGGCGGCGCCACGTGGGCGCCGGTGTCGCCGAGGCTGACGGCCGCCGCAAAGCCCGCAGCCCCACGGGCTGTGGGGCCATGCGAGCGGCTGCCAAAGTGCTTTCCAACGAGGCACGGCTTTCCATCCTTGCTCTTCGGGCGAGGGAGCTGTGGACAGAGCCGCGGCCCTACCGGAAAATGCTTCGCAGGCTGGTGCAGCGGCGCCAGGTGGGCGCTGGTGGCTCCGAGGCTGACAGCCGCCGCAAAGCCCGCAGCCCCACGGGCTGTGGGGCCACGCGAGCGGCTGCCAAAGAGCTTTCCAACGAGGCACGGCTTTCCCTCCTGGCTCTTCGGGCGTGGGAGCTGTGGCCAGAGCCGCGGCCCTACCGGAAAATGCTTCGCAGGCTGGCGCGGCGGAGCAAGGTGGGCGCCGGTGGAGCCGAGGCTGACGGCCGCTGCAAAGCCCGCAGCCCCACGGGCTGTGGGGCCACGCGAGCGGCTGCCAAAGAGCTTTCCAACGAGGCACGGCTTTCCCTCCTGGCTCTTCGGGCGTGGGAGCTGTGGCCAGAGCCGCGGCCCTACCGGAAAATGCTTCGCAGGCTGGCGCGGCGGCGCCAGGTGGGCGCCGGTGGCGCCGAGGCTGACGGCCGCCGCAAAGCCCGCAGCCCCACGGGCTGTGGGGCCACGCGAGCGGCTGCCAAAGGGCTTTCCAACGAGGCGCGGCTTTCCATCCTCGCTCTTCGGGCGTGGGAGCTGTGGCCAGAGCCGCGGCCCTACCGGAAAATGCTTCGCAGGCTGACGCAGGGGAGCAAGGTGGGCGCCGGTGGAGCCGAGGCTGACGGCCGCCACAAAGCCCGCAGCCCCACGGGCTGTGGGGCCACGCGAGCGGCTGCCAAAGAGCTTTCCAACGAGGCACGGCTTTCCCTCTTGGCTCTTTGGGCGTGGGAGCTGTGGTCAGAGACGCGGCCCTACCCGAAAATGGTTCGCAGGCTGGCGCGGCGGCGCCAGGTGGGTCCCGGTGACGCCGAGGCTGACGGCCGCCACAAAGCCCGCAGCCCCACGGGCTGTGGGGCCACGCGAGTGGCTGCCAAAGAGCTTTCCAACGAGGCACGGCTTTCCCTCCTGGCTCTTCGGGCGTGGGAGCTGTGGTCAGAGACGCGGCCCTACCGGAAAATGCTTCGCAGGCTGGCTCGGCGGCGTCACATGGGCGCCGGTGTCGCCGAGGCTGACGGCCGCCGCAAAGCCCGCAGCCCCACGGGCTGTGGGGCCACGCGAGCGGCTGCCAAAGATCTTTCCAACGAGGCACGGCTTTCCCTCCTGGCTTTTCGGGCGTGGGAGCTGTGGCCAGAGCCGTGCCCTACCGGAAAATGCTTCGCAGGCTGGCGCGGCGGCGCCAGGTGGGCGCCGGTGGCGCCGAGGCTGACGGCTGCCGCAAAGCCCGCAGCCCCACGGGCTGTGGGGCCACGCGAGCGGCTGCCAAAGAGCTTTCCAACGAGGCACGGCTTTCCCTCCTGGCTCTTCGGGCGTGGGAGCTGTGGCCAGAGCCGCGGCCCTACCCGAAAATGCTTCACAGGCTGGCGCGGCGGCGCCAGGTGGGCGCTGGTGGCTCCGAGGCTGACAGCCGCCGCAAAGCCCGCAGCCCCACGGGCTGTGGGGCCACGCGAGCGGCTGCCAAAGAGATTTCCAACGAGGCACGGCTTTCCCTCCTTGCTCTTCGGGCGTGGGAGCTGTGGCCAGAGCCGCGGCCCTACCAGAAAATGCTTCGCAGGCTGACGCAGCAGAGCAAGGTGGGCGCCGGTGGCGCTGAGGCTGACGGCCGACGCAAAGCCCGCAGCCCCACGGGCTGTGGGGCCACGCGAGCGGCTGAGAAAGAGATTTCCAACGAGGCACGGCTTTCCCTCCTGGCTCTTCGGGCGTGGGAGCTGTGGCCAGAGCCACGGCCCTACCCGAAAAATGCTTCGTAGGCTGGCGCGGCGGCGCCACGTGGGCGCCGGTGTCGCCGAGGCTGACGGCCGCCGCAAAGCCCGCAGCCCCACGGGCTGTGGGGCCATGCGAGCGGCTGCCAAAGTGCTTTCCAACGAGGCACGGCTTTCCCTCCTGGCTCTTCGGGCGAGGGAGCTGTGGACAGAGCCGCGGCCCTACCGGAAAATGCTTCGCAGGCTGGTGCAGCGGCGCCAGGTGGGCGCTGGTGGCTCCGAGGCTGACAGCCGCCGCAAAGCCCGCAGCCCCACGGGCTGTGGGGCCACGCGAGCGGCTGCCAAAGAGCTTTCCAACGAGGCATGGCTTTCCCTCCTGGCTCTTCGGGCGTGGGAGCTGTGGCCAGAGCCGCGGCCCTACCGGAAAATGCTTCGCAGGCTGGCGCGGCGGCGCCAGGTGGGTGCCGGTGGCGCCGAGGCTGACGGCCGCCGCAAAGCCCGCAGCCCCACGGGCTGTGGGGCCACGCGAGCGGCTGCCAAAGAGCTTTCCAACGAGGCATGGCTTTCCCTCCTGGCTCTTCGGGCGTGGGAGCTGAGGCCAGAGCCACGGCCCTACCGGAAAATGCTTCGCAGGCTGGCGCGGCGGCGCCAGGTGGGCGCCGGTGGCGCCGAGGCTGACGGCTGCCGCAAAGCCCGCAGCCCCACGGGCTGTGGGGCCACGCGAGCGGCTGCCAAAGAGCTTTCCAACGAGGCACGGCTTTCCCTCCTGGCTCTTTGGCGTGTGAGCTGTGGCCAGAGCCGCGGCCCTACCGGAAAATGCTTCGCAGGCTGGCGCGGCGGCGCCAGGTGGGCGCCGGTGGCGCCGAGGCTGACGGCCGCCGCAAAGCCCGCAGCCCCACGGGCTGTGGGGCCACGCGAGCGGCTGCCAAAGGGCTTTCCAACGAGGCGCGGCTTTCCATCCTCGCTCTTCGGGCGTGGGAGCTGTGGCCAGAGCCGCGGCCCTACCGGAAAATGCTTCGCAGGCTGACGCAGGGGAGCAAGGTGGGCGCCGGTGGAGCCGAGGCTGACGGCCGCCGCAAAGCCCGCAGCCCCACGAGCTGTGGGGCCACGCGAGCGGCTGCCAAAGAGCTTTCCAACGAGGCACGGCTTTCCCTCTTGGCTCTTTGGGCGTGGGAGCTGTGGTCAGAGACGCGGCCCTACCCGAAAATGCTTCGCAGGCTGGCGCGGCGGCGCCAGGTGGGTCCCGGTGACGCCGAGGCTGACGGCCGCCACAAAGCCCGCAGCCCCACGGGCTGTGGGGCCACGCGAGTGGCTGCCAAAGAGCTTTCCAACGAGGCACGGCTTTCCCTCCTGGCTCTTCGGGCGTGGGAGCTGTGGTCAGAGACGCGGCCCTACCGGAAAATGCTTCGCAGGCTGGCGCGGCGGCGTCACATGGGCGCCGGTGTCGCCGAGGCTGACGGCCGCCGCAAAGCCCGCAGCCCCACGGGCTGTGGGGCCACGCGAGCGGCTGCCAAAGAGCTTTCCAACGAGGCACGGCTTTCCCTCCTGGCTCTTCTGGCGTCGGAGCTGTGGCCAGAGCCGTGCCCTACCGGAAAATGCTTCGCAGGCTGGCGCGGCGGCGCCAGGTGGGCGCCGGTGGCGCCGAGGCTGACGGCTGCCGCAAAGCCCGCAGCCCCACGGGCTGTGGGGCCACGCGAGCGGCTGCCAAAGAGCTTTCCAACGAGGCACGGCTTTCCCTCCTGGCTCTTCGGGCGTGGGAGCTGTGGCCAGAGCCGCGGCCCTACCGGAAAATGCTTCACAGGCTGGCGCGGCGGCGCCAGGTGGGCGCTGGTGGCTCCGAGGCTGACGGCCGCCGCAAAGCCCGCAGCCCCACGGGCTGTGGGGCCACGCGAGCGGCTGAGAAAGAGATTTCCAACGAGGCACGGCTTTCCCTCCTTGCTCTTCGGGCGTGGGAGCTGTGGCCAGAGCCGCGGCCCTACCAGAAAATGCTTCGCAGGCTGACGCAGCAGAGCAAGGTGGGCGCCGGTGGCGCTGAGGCTGACGGCCGACGCAAAGCCCACAGCCCCACGGGCTGTGGGGCCACGCGAGCGGCTGAGAAAGAGATTTCCAACGAGGCACGGCTTTCCCTCCTGGCTCTTCGGGCGTGGGAGCTGTGGCCAGAGCCACGGCCCTACCCAAAAAATGCTTCGTAGGCTGGCGCGGCGGCGCCACGTGGGCGCCGGTGTCGCCGAGGCTGACGGCCGCCGCAAAGCCCGCAGCCCCACGGGCTGTGGGGCCACGCGAGCGGCTGCCAAAGTGCTTTCCAACGAGGCACGGCTTTCCCTCCTGGCTCTTCGGGCGAGGGAGCTGTGGACAGAGCCGCGGCCCTACCGGAAAATGCTTCGCAGGCTGGTGCAGCGGCGCCAGGTGGGCGCTGGTGGCTCCGAGGCTGACAGCCGCCGCAAAGCCCGCAGCCCCACGGGCTGTGGGGCCACGCGAGCGGCTGCCAAAGAGCTTTCCAACGAGGCACGGCTTTCCCTCCTGGCTCTTCGGGCGTGGGAGCTGTGGCCAGAGCCGCGGCCCTACCGGAAAATGCTTCGCAGGCTGGCGCGGCGGAGCAAGGTGGGCGCCGGTGCAGCCGAGGCTGACGGCCGCTGCAAAGCCCGCAGCCCCACGGGCTGTGGGGCCACGCGAGCGGCTGCCAAAGAGCTTTCCAACGAGGCATGGCTTTCCCTCCTGGCTCTTCGGGCGTGGGAGCTGTGGCCAGAGACGCGGCCCTACCGGAAAATGCTTCGCAGGCTGGCGCGGCGGCGCCAGGTGGGCGCCGGTGGCGCCGAGGCTGACGGCCGCCGCAAAGCCCGCAGCCCCACGGGCTGTGGGGCCACGCGAGCGGCTGCCAAAGAGCTTTCCAACGAGGCATGGCTTTCCCTCCTGGCTCTTCGGGCGTGGGAGCTGAGGCCAGAGCCACGGCCCTACCGGAAAATGCTTCGCAGGCTGGCGCGGCGGCGCCAGGTGGGCGCCGGTGGCGCCTAAGCTGACGGCCGCCACAAAGCCCGCAGCCCCACGGGCTGTGGGGCCACGCGAGCGGCTGCGAAAGAGCTTTCCAACGAGGCACGGCTTTCCCTCCTGGCTCTTCGGGCGTGGGAGCTGTGGCCAGAGCCGCGGCCCTACCCAAAAATGCTTCGCAGGCTGGCGCAGTGGCGCTACGTGGGCGACAGTGTCGCAAAGGCTGACGGCCGCCGCAAAGCCCGCAGCCCCACGGGCTGTGGGGCCACGCGAGCGGCTGCCAAAGAGCTTTCCAACGAGGCACGGCTTTCCCTCCTGGCTCTTCGGGCGTGGGAGCTGTGGCCAGAGCCGTGCCCTACCGGAAAATGCTTCGCAGGCTGGCGCGGCGGCGCCACGTGGGCGCCGGTGGCGCCGAGGCTGACGGCTGCCGCAAAGCCCGCAGCCCCACGGGCTGTGGGGCCATGCGAGCGGCTGCCAAAGTGCTTTCCAACGAGGCACGGCTTTCCATCCTTGCTCTTCGGGCGAGGGAGCTGTGGAAAGAGCCGCGGCCCTACCGGAAAATGCTTCGCAGGCTGGTGCAGCGGCGCCAGGTGGGCGCTGGTGGCTCCGAGGCTGACGGCCGCCACAAAGCCCGCAGCCCCACGGGCTGTGGGGCCACGCGAGCGGCTGCCAAAGAGCTTTCCAACGAGGCACGGCTTTCCCTCCTGGCTCTTTGGGCGTGGGAGCTGTGGCCAGAGCCGCGGCCCTACCGGAAAATGCTTCGCAGGCTGGCGTGGCGGAGCAACGTGGGCGCCGGTGGAGCCGAGGCTGACGGCCGCTGCAAAGCCCGCAGCCCCACGGGCTGTGGGGCCACGCGAGCGGCTGCCAAAGAGCTTTCCAACGAGGCATGGCTTTCCCTCCTGGCTCTTCGGGCGTGGGAGCTGTGGCCAGAGCCGCGGCCCTACCGGATAATGCTTCGCAGGCTGGCGCGGCGGCGCCAGGTGGGCGCCGGTGGCGCCGAGGCTGACGGGCGCCGCAAAGCCCGCAGCCCCACGGGCTGTGGGGCCACGCGAGTGGCTGCGAAAGAGCTTTCCAACGAGGCACGGCTTTCCCTCCTGGCTCTTCGGGCGTGGGAGCTGTGGCCAGAGCCGCGGCCCTACCGGAAAATGCTTCGCAGGCTGGCGCGGCGGCGCCAGGTGGGCGCCGGTGGCGCCGAGGCTGACGGCCGCTGCAAAGCCCGCAGCCCCACGGGCTGTGGGGCCACGCGAGCGGCTGAGAAAGAGATTTCCAACGAGGCACGGCTTTCCCTCCTGGCTCTTCGGGCGTGGGAGCTGTGGCCAGAGCCACGGCCCTACCCGAAAAATGCTTCGTAGGCTGGCGCGGCGGCGCCACGTGGGCGCCGGTGTCGCCGAGGCTGACGGCCGCCGCAAAGCCCGCAGCCCCACGGGCTGTGGGGCCACG
Source organism: Chroicocephalus ridibundus (assembly GCF_963924245.1). Lineage (NCBI taxonomy): Eukaryota > Metazoa > Chordata > Aves > Charadriiformes > Laridae > Chroicocephalus > Chroicocephalus ridibundus. The sequence goes on from NW_026961611.1 coordinate 82,212, forward strand.
CGAGCGGCTGCCAAAGTGCTTTCCAACGAGGCACGGCTTTCCATCCTTGCTCTTCGGGCGTGGGAGCTGTGGACAGAGCCGCGGCCCTACCGGAAAATGCTTCGCAGGCTGGTGCAGCGGCGCCAGGTGGGCGCTGGTGGCTCCGAGGCTGACGGCCGCCGCAAAGCCCGCAGCCCCACGGGCTGTGGGGCGCTGCGAGCGGCTGCCAAAGAGCTTTCCAACGAGGCACGGCTTTCCCTCCTGGCTCTTCGGGCGTGGGAGCTGTGGCCAGAGCCGCGGCCCTACCGGAAAATGCTTCGCAGGCTGGCACGGCGGCGCCACGTGGGCGCCGGTGGTGCCGAGGCTGACGGACGCCGCAAAGCCCGCAGCCCCACGGGCTGTGGGGCCACGCGAGCGCCTGCCAAAGAGCTTTCCAACGAGGCACGGCTTTCCCTCCTGGCTCTTCGGGCGTGGGAGCTGTGGCCAGAGCCGCGGCCCTACCGGAAAATGCTTCGCAGGCTGGCGCAGTGGCGCTACGTGGGCGACAGTGTCGCAAAGGCTGACGGCCGCCGCAAAGCCCGCAGCCCCACGGGCTGTGGGGCCACGCGAGCGGCTGCCAAAGAGCTTTCCAACGAGGCACGGCTTTCCCTCCTGGCTCTTCGGGCGTGGGAGCTGTGGCCAGAGCCGTGCCCTACCGGAAAATGCTTCGCAGGCTGGCGCGGCGGCGCCACGTGGGCGCCGGTGGCGCCGAGGCTGACGGCCGCCGCAAAGCCCGCAGCCCCACAGGCTGTGGGGCCACGCGAGCTGCTGCCAAAGAGCTTTCCAACGAGGCACGGCTTTCCCTCCTGGCTCTTCGGGCGTGGGAGCTGTGGCCAGAGCCGCGGCCCTACCAGAAAATGCTTCGCAGGCTGACGCAGCAGAGAAAGGTGGGCGCCGGTGGCGCTGAGGCTGACGGCCGACGCAAAGCCCGCAGCCCCACGGGCTGTGGGGCCACGCGAGCGGCTGAGAAAGAGATTTCCAACGAGGCACGGCTTTCCCTCCTGGCTCTTCGGGCGTGGGAGCTGTGGCCAGAGCCGCGGCCCTACCGGAAAATGCTTCGCAGGCTGGCGCGGCGGAGCAAGGTGGGCGCCGGTGCAGCCGAGGCTGACGGCCGCTGCAAAGCCCGCAGCCCCACGGGCTGTGGGGCCACACGAGCGGCTGCCAAAGAGCTTTCCAACGAGGCATGGCTTTCCCTCCTGGCTCTTCGGGCGTGGGAGCTGTGGCCAGAGCCGTGCCCTACCGGAAAATGCTTCGCAGGATGGCGCGGCGGCGCCAGGTGGGCGCCGGTGGCGCCGAGGCTGACGGCTGCCGCAAAGCCCGCAGCCCCACGGGCTGTGGGGCCACGCGAGCGGCTGCCCAAGAGCTTTCCAACGAGGCATGGCTTTCCCTCCTGGCTCTTCGGGCGTGGGAGCTGAGGCCAGAGCCACGGCCCTACCGGAAAATGCTTCGCAGGCTGGCGCGGCGGCGCCAGGTGGGCGCCGGTGGCGCCTAAGCTGACGGCCGCCACAAAGCCCGCAGCCCCACGGGCTGTGGGGCCACGCGAGCGGCTGCGAAAGAGCTTTCCAACGAGGCACGGCTTTCCCTCCTGGCTCTTCGGGCGTGGGAGCTGTGGCCAGAGCCGCGGCCCTACCGGAAAATGCTTCGCAGGCTGGCGCGGCGGCGCCACGTGGGCGCCGGTGGTGCCGAGGCTGACGGACGCCGCAAAGCCCGCAGCCCCACGGGCTGTGGGGCCACGCGAGCGCCTGCCAAAGAGCTTTCCAACGAGGCACGGCTTTCCCTCCTGGCTCTTCGGGCGTGGGAGCTGTGGCCAGAGACACGGCCCTACCCGAAAATGCTTCGTAGGCTGGCGCAGTGGCGCTACGTGGGCGACAGTGTCGCAAAGGCTGACGGCCGCCGCAAAGCCCGCAGCCCCACGGGCTGTGGGGCCACGCGAGCGGCTGCCAAAGAGCTTTCCAACGAGGCACGGCTTTCCCTCCTGGCTCTTCGGGCGTGGGAGCTGTGGCCAGAGCCGTGCCCTACCGGAAAATGCTTCGCAGGCTGGCGCGGCGGCGCCACGTGGGCGCCGGTGGTGCCGAGGCTGACGGCCGCCGCAAAGCCCGCAGCCCCACGGGCTGTGGGGCCACGCGAGCTGCTGCCAAAGAGCTTTCCAACGAGGCACGGCTTTCCCTCCTGGCTCTTCGGGCGTGGGAGCTGTGGCCAGAGCCGCGGCCCTACCAGAAAATGCTTCGCAGGCTGACGCAGCAGAGAAAGGTGGGCGCCGGTGGCGCTGAGGCTGACGGCCGACGCAAAGCCCGCAGCCCCACGGGCTGTGGGGCCACGCGAGCGGCTGAGAAAGAGATTTCCAACGAGGCACGGCTTTCCCTCCTGGCTCTTCGGGCGTGGGAGCTGTGGCCAGAGCCACGGCCCTACCCGAAAAATGCTTCGTAGGCTGGCGCGGCGGCGCCACGTGGGCGCCGGTGTCGCCGAGGCTGACGGCCGCCGCAAAGCCCGCAGCCCCACGGGCTGTGGGGCCATGCGAGCGGCTGCCAAAGTGCTTTCCAACGAGGCACGGCTTTCCATCCTTGCTCTTCGGGCGAGGGAGCTGTGGCCAGAGCCGCGGCCCTACCGGAAAATGCTTCGCAGGCTGGTGCAGCGGCGCCAGGTGGGCGCTGGTGGCTCCGAGGCTGACAGCCGCCGCAAAGCCCGCAGCCCCACGGGCTGTGGGGCCACGCGAGCGGCTGCCAAAGAGCTTTCCAACGAGGCACGGCTTTCCCTCCTGGCTCTTCGGGCGTGGGAGCTGTGGCCAGAGCCGCGGCCCTACCGGAAAATGCTTCGCAGGCTGGCGCGGCGGAGCAAGGTGGGCGCCGGTGGAGCCGAGGCTGACGGCCGCTGCAAAGCCCGCAGCCCCACGGGCTGTGGGGCCACGCGAGCGGCTGCCAAAGAGCTTTCCAACGAGGCATGGCTTTCCCTCCTGGCTCTTCGGGCGTGGGAGCTGTGGCCAGAGCCGCGGCCCTACCGGAAAATGCTTCGCAGGCTGGCGCGGCGGCGCCAGGTGGGCGCCGGTGGCGCCGAGGCTGACGGCCGCCGCAAAGCCCGCAGCCCCACGGGCTGTGGGGCCACGCGAGCGGCTGCCAAAGGGCTTTCCAACGAGGCGCGGCTTTCCATCCTCGCTCTTCGGGCGTGGGAGCTGTGGCCAGAGCCGCGGCCCTACCGGAAAATGCTTCGCAGGCTGACGCAGGGGAGCAAGGTGGGCGCCGGTGGAGCCGAGGCTGACGGCCGCCGCAAAGCCCGCAGCCCCACGGGCTGTGGGGCCACGCGAGCGGCTGCCAAAGAGCTTTCCAACGAGGCACGGCTTTCCCTCTTGGCTCTTTGGGCGTGGGAGCTGTGGTCAGAGACGCGGCCCTACCCGAAAATGCTTCGCAGGCTGGCGCGGCGGCGCCACGTGGGTCCCGGTGACGCCGAGGCTGACGGCCGCCACAAAGCCCGCAGCCCCACGGGCTGTGGGGCCACACGAGTGGCTGCCAAAGAGCTTTCCAACGAGGCACGGCTTTCCCTCCTGGCTCTTCGGGCGTGGGAGCTGTGGTCAGAGACGCGGCCCTACCGGAAAATGCTTCGCAGGCTGGCGCGGCGGCGTCACATGGGCGCCGGTGTCGCCGAGGCTGACGGCCGCCGCAAAGCCTGCAGCCCCACGGGCTGTGGCGCCACGCGAGCGGCTGCCAAAGAGCTTTCCAACGAGGCACGGCTTTCCCTCCTGGCTCTTCGGGCGTGGGAGCTGTGGCCAGAGCCGTGCCCTACCGGAAAATGCTTCGCAGGCTGGCGCGGCGGCGCCAGGTGGGCGCCGGTGGCGCCGAGGCTGACGGCTGCCGCAAAGCCCGCAGCCCCACGGGCTGTGGGGCCACGCGAGCGGCTGCCAAAGAGCTTTCCAACGAGGCACGGCTTTCCCTCCTGGCTCTTTGGCGTGGGAGCTGTGGCCAGAGACGCGGCCCTACCCGAAAATGCTTCGCAGGCTGGTGCGGCGGCGCCAGGTGGGCGCCGGTGGCGCCGAGGCTGACGGCCGCCGCAAAGCCCGCAGCCCCACAGGCTGTGGGGCCACGCGAGCTGCTGCCAAAGAGCTTTCCAACGAGGCACGGCTTTCCCTCCTGGCTCTTCGGGCGTGGGAGCTGTGGCCAGAGCCGCGGCCCTACCAGAAAATGCTTCGCAGGCTGACGCAGCAGAGAAAGGTGGGCGCCGGTGCAGCCGAGGCTGACGGCCGCTGCAAAGCCCGCAGCCCCACGGGCTGTGGGGCCACACGAGCGGCTGCCAAAGAGCTTTCCAACGAGGCATGGCTTTCCCTCCTGGCTCTTCGGGCGTGGGAGCTGAGGCCAGAGCCACGGCCCTACCGGAAAATGCTTCGCAGGCTGGCGCGGCGGCGCCAGGTGGGCGCCGGTGGCGCCTAAGCTGACGGCCGCCACAAAGCCCGCAGCCCCACGGGCTGTGGGGCCACGCGAGCGGCTGCGAAAGAGCTTTCCAACGAGGCACGGCTTTCCCTCCTGGCTCTTCGGGCGTGGGAGCTGTGGCCAGAGCCGCGGCCCTACCCAAAAATGCTTCGCAGGCTGGCGCGGCGGCGCCACGTGGGCGCCGGTGGTGCCGAGGCTGACGGACGCCGCAAAGCCCGCAGCCCCACGGGCTGTGGGGCCACGCGAGCGCCTGCCAAAGAGATTTCCAACGAGGCACGGCTTTCCCTCCTGGCTCTTCGGGCGTGGGAGCTGTGGCCAGAGCCGCGGCCCTACCGGAAAATGCTTCGCAGGCTGGCGCGGCGGAGCAAGGTGGGCGCCGGTGGAGCCGAGGCTGACGGCCGCTGCAAAGCCCGCAGCCCCACGGGCTGTGGGGCCACGCGAGCGGCTGCCAAAGAGCTTTCCAACGAGGCATGGCTTTCCCTTCTGGCTCTTCGGGCGTGGGAGCTGTGGCCAGAGCCGCGGCCCTACCGGATAATGCTTCGCAGGCTGGCGCGGCGGCGCCAGGTGGGCGCCGGTGGCGCCGAGGCTGACGGGCGCCGCAAAGCCCGCAGCCCCACGGGCTGTGGGGCCACGCGAGTGGCTGCGAAAGAGCTTTCCAACGAGGCACGGCTTTCCCTCCTGGCTCTTCGGGCGTGGGAGCTGTGGCCAGAGCCGCGGCCCTACCGGAAAATGCTTCGCAGGCTGGCGCGGCGGAGCAAGGTGGGCGCCGGTGCAGCCGAGGCTGACGGCCGCTGCAAAGCCCGCAGCCCCACGGGCTGTGGGGCCACACGAGCGGCTGCCAAAGAGCTTTCCAACGAGGCATGGCTTTCCCTCCTGGCTCTTCGGGCGTGGGAGCTGTGGCCAGAGCCGCGGCCCTACCGGAAAATGCTTCGCAGGCTGGCGCGGCGGCGCCAGGTGGGCGCCGGTGGTGCCGAGGCTGACGGCCGCCGCAAAGCCCGCAGCCCCACGGGCTGTGGGGCCACGCGAGCGGCTGCCAAAGAGCTTTCCAACGAGGCATGGCTTTCCCTCCTGGCTCTTCGGGCGTGGGAGCTGAGGCCAGAGCCACGGCCCTACCGGAAAATGCTTCGCAGGCTGGCGCGGCGGCGCCAGGTGGGCGCCGGTGGCGCCTAAGCTGACGGCCGCCACAAAGCCCGCAGCCCCACGGGCTGTGGGGCCACGCGAGCGGCTGCGAAAGAGCTTTCCAACAAGGCACGGCTTTCCCTCCTGGCTCTTCGGGCGTGGGAGCTGTGGCCAGAGCCGCGGCCCTACCCAAAAATGCTTCGCAGGCTGGCGCGGCGGCGCCACGTGGGCGCCGGTGGTGCCGAGGCTGACGGACGCCGCAAAGCCCGCAGCCCCACGGGCTGTGGGGCCACGCGAGCGCCTGCCAAAGAGATTTCCAACGAGGCACGGCTTTCCCTCCTGGCTCTTCGGGCGTGGGAGCTGTGGCCAGAGACACGGCCCTACCCGAAAATGCTTCGTAGGCTGGCGCAGTGGCGCTACGTGGGCGACAGTGTCGCAAAGGCTGACGGCCGCCGCAAAGCCCGCAGCCCCACGGGCTGTGGGGCCACGCGAGCGGCTGCCAAAGAGCTTTCCAACGAGGCACGGCTTTCCCTCCTGGCTCTTCGGGCGTGGGAGCTGTGGCCAGAGCCGTGCCCTACCGGAAAATGCTTCGCAGGCTGGCGCGGCGGCGCCACGTGGGCGCCGGTGGTGCCGAGGCTGACGGCCGCCGCAAAGCCCGCAGCCCCACAGGCTGTGGGGCCACGCGAGCTGCTGCCAAAGAGCTTTCCAACGAGGCACGGCTTTCCCTCCTGGCTCTTCGGGCGTGGGAGCTGTGGCCAGAGCCGCGGCCCTACCAGAAAATGCTTCGCAGGCTGACGCAGCAGAGAAAGGTGGGCGCCGGTGGCGCTGAGGCTGACGGCCGACGCAAAGCCCGCAGCCCCACGGGCTGTGGGGCCACGCGAGCGGCTGAGAAAGAGATTTCCAACGAGGCACGGCTTTCCCTCCTGGCTCTTCGGGCGTGGGAGCTGTGGCCAGAGCCACGGCCCTACCCGAAAAATGCTTCGTAGGCTGGCGCGGCGGCGCCACGTGGGCGCCGGTGTCGCCGAGGCTGACGGCCGCCGCAAAGCCCGCAGCCCCACGGGCTGTGGGGCCACGCGAGCGGCTGCCAAAGAGCTTTCCAACGAGGCACGGCTTTCCCTCCTGGCTCTTCGGGCGTGGGAGCTGTGGCCAGAGCCGTGCCCTACCGGAAAATGCTTCGCAGGCTGGCGCGGCGGCGCCAGGTGGGCGCCGGTGGCGCCGAGGCTGACGGCTGCCGCAAAGCCCGCAGCCCCACGGGCTGTGGGGCCACGCGAGCGGCTGCCAAAGAGCTTTCCAACGAGGCACGGCTTTCCCTCCTGGCTCTTCGGGCGTGGGAGCTGTGGCCAGAGCCGCGGCCCTACCGGAAAATGCTTCACAGGCTGGCGTGGCGGCGCCAGGTGGGCGCTGGTGGCTCCGAGGCTGACGGCCGCCGCAAAGCCCGCAGCCCCACGGGCTGTGGGGCCACGCGAGCGGCTGAGAAAGAGATTTCCAACGAGGCACGGCTTTCCCTCCTTGCTCTTCGGGCGTGGGAGCTGTGGCCAGAGCCACGGCCCTACCCGAAAAATGCTTCGTAGGCTGGCGCTGCGGCGCCACGTGGGCGCCGGTGTCGCCGAGGCTGACGGCCGCCGCAAAGCCCGCAGCCCCACGGGCTGTGGGGCCATGCGAGCGGCTGCCAAAGTGCTTTCCAACGAGGCACGGCTTTCCATCCTTGCTCTTCGGGCGAGGGAGCTGTGGACAGAGCCGCGGCCCTACCGGAAAATGCTTCGCAGGCTGGTGCAGCGGCGCCAGGTGGGCGCTGGTGGCTCCGAGGCTGACAGCCGCCGCAAAGCCCGCAGCCCCACGGGCTGTGGGGCCACGCGAGCGGCTGCCAAAGAGCTTTCCAACGAGGCACGGCTTTCCCTCCTGGCTCTTCGTGCGTGGGAGCTGTGGCCAGAGCCGCGGACCTACCGGAAAATGCTTCGCAGGCTGGCGCGGCGGAGCAAGGTGGGCGCCGGTGCAGCCGAGGCTGACGGCCGCTGCAAAGCCCGCAGCCCCACAGGCTTTGGGGCCACGCGAGCGGCTGCCAAAGAGCTTTCCAACGAGGCATGGCTTTCCCTCCTGGCTCTTCGGGCGTGGGAGCTGTGGCCAGAGCCGCGGCCCTACCGGAAAATGCTTCGCAGGCTGGCGCGGCGGCGCCAGGTGGGCGCCGGTGGCGCCGAGACTGACGGCCGCCGCAAAGCCCGCAGCCCCACGGGCTGTGGGGCCACGCGAGCGGCTGCCAAAGAGCTTTCCAACGAGGCATGGCTTTCCCTCCTGGCTCTTCGGGCGTGGGAGCTGAGGCCAGAGCCACGGCCCTACCGGAAAATGCTTCGCAGGCTGGCGCGGCGGCGCCAGGTGGGCGCCGGTGGCGCCTAAGCTGACGGCCGCCACAAAGCCCGCAGCCCCACGGGCTGTGGGGCCACGCGAGCGGCTGCGAAAGAGCTTTCCAACGAGGCACGGCTTTCCCTCCTGGCTCTTCGGGCGTGGGAGCTGTGGCCAGAGCCGCGGCCCTACCCAAAAATGCTTCGCAGGCTGGCGCAGTGGCGCTACGTGGGCGACAGTGTCGCAAAGGCTGACGGCCGCCGCAAAGCCCGCAGCGCCACGGGCTGTGGGGCCACGCGAGCGGCTGCCAAAGAGCTTTCCAACGAGGCACGGCTTTCCCTCCTGGCTCTTCGGGCGTGGGAGCTGTGGCCAGAGCCGTGCCCTACCGGAAAATGCTTCGCAGGCTGGCGCGGCGGCGCCACGTGGGCGCCGGTGGCGCCGAGGCTGACGGCTGCCGCAAAGCCCGCAGCCCCACGGGCTGTGGGGCCACGCGAGCGGCTGCCAAAGGGCTTTCCAACGAGGTACGGCTTTCCCTCCTGGCTCTTTGGCGTGGGAGCTGTGGCCAGAGACGCGGCCCTACCAGAAAATGCTTCGCAGGCTGGTGCGGCGGCGCCAGGTGGGCGCCGGTGGCGCCGAGGCTGACGGCCGCCGCAAAGCCCGCAGCCCCACAGGCTGTGGGGCCACGCGAGCTGCTGCCAAAGAGCTTTCCAACGAGGCACGGCTTTCCCTCCTGGCTCTTCGGGCGTGGGAGCTGTGACCAGAGCCGCGGCCCTACTAGAAAATGCTTCGCAGGCTGACGCAGCAGAGAAAGGTGGGCGCCGGTGGCGCCGAGGCTGACGGCCGCTGCAAAGCCCGCAGCCCCACGGGCTGTGGGGCCACGCGAGCGGCTGCCAAAGAGCTTTCCAACGAGGCATGGCTTTCCCTCCTGGCTCTTCGGGCGTGGGAGCTGTGGCCAGAGCCGCGGCCCTACCGGAAAATGCTTCGCAGGCTGCCGCGGCAGCGCCAGGTGGGCGCCGGTGGCGCCGAGGCTGACGGGCGCCGCAAAGCCCGCAGCCCCACGGGCTGTGGGGCCACGCGAGTGGCTGCGAAAGAGCTTTCCAACGAGGCACGGCTTTCCCTCCTGGCTCTTCGGGCGTGGGAGCTGTGGCCAGAGCCGCGGCCCTACCCGAAAATGCTTCGCAGGCTGACGCAGCAGAGCAAGGTGGGCGCCGGTGGAGCCGAGGCTGACGGCCGCTGCAAAGCCCGCAGCCCCACGAGCTGTGGGGCCACGCGAGCGGCTGCCAAAGAGCTTTCCAACGAGGCACGGCTTTCCCTCTTGGCTCTTTGGGCGTGGGAGCTGTGGCCAGAGACGCGGCCCTACCCGAAAATGCTTCGCAGGCTGGCGCGGCGGCGCCAGGTGGGTCCCGGTGACGCCGAGGCTGACGGCCGCCGCAAAGCCCGCAGCCCCACGGGCTGTGGGGCCACGCGAGCGGCTGCCAAAGAGCTTTCCAACGAGGCACGGCTTTCCCTCCTGGCTCTTCGGGCGTGGGAGCTGTGGCCAGAGCCGCGGCCCTACAGGAAAATGCTTCGCCGGCTGGCGCGGCGGCGCCAGGTGGGCGCCAGTGGCGCCGAGGCTGACGGCCGCCGCAAAGCCCGCAGCCCCATGGCCTCTGGGGTCACGCGAGCGGCTGCCAAAGAGCTTTCCAACGAGGCACGGCTTTCCCTCCTGGCTCTTCGGGCGTGGGAGCTGTGGCCAGAGCCGCGGCCCTACCGGAAAATGCTTCGCAGGCTGACGCAGCAGAGCAAGGTGGGCGCCGGTGGCGCCGAGGCTGACGGCCGCCGCAAAGCCCGCAGCCCCACGGGCTGTGGGGCCACGCGAGCGGCTGAGAAAGAGATTTCCAACGAGGCACGGCTTTCCCTCCTGGCTCTTCGGGCGTGGGAGCTGTGGCCAGAGCCACGGCCCTACCCGAAAAATGCTTCGTAGGCTGGCGCGGCGGCGCCACGTGGGCGCCGGTGTCGCCGAGGCTGACGGCCGCCGCAAAGCCCGCAGCCCCACGGGCTGTGGGGCCACGCGAGCGGCTGCCAAAGTGCTTTCCAACGAGGCACGGCTTTCCATCCTTGCTCTTCGGGCGAGGGAGCTGTGGACAGAGCCGCGGCCCTACCGGAAAATGCTTCGCAGGCTGGCGCGGCGGCGCCAGGTGGGCGCCGGTGGCGCCTAAGCTGACGGCCGCCACAAAGCCCGCAGCCCCACGGGCTGTGGGGCCACGCGAGCGGCTGCGAAAGAGCTTTCCAACGAGGCACGGCTTTCCCTCCTGGCTCTTCGGGCGTGGGAGCTGTGGCCAGAGCCGCGGCCCTACCCGAAAATGCTTCGCAGGCTGGCGCGGCGGCGCCACGTGGGCGCTGGTGGTGCCGAGGCTGACGGCCGCCGCAAAGCCCGCAGCCCCACGGGCTGTGGGGCCACGCGAGCGGCTGCCAAAGAGCTTTCCAACGAGGCACGGCTTTCCCTCCTGGCTCTTCGGGCGTGGGAGCTGTGGCCAGAGCCGCGGCCCTACCGGAAAATGCTTCGCAGGCTGGCGCAGTGGCGCTACGTGGGCGACAGTGTCGCAAAGGCTGACGGCCGCCGCAAAGCCCGCAGCCCCACGGGCTGTGGGGCCACGCGAGCGGCTGCCAAAGAGATTTCCAACGAGGCATGGCTTTCCCTCCTGGCTCTTCGGGCGTGGGAGCTGTGGCCAGAGCCGCGGCCCTACCGGAAAATGCTTCGCAGGCTGACGCAGCAGAGAAAGGTGGGCGCCGGTGGCTCCGAGGCTGACAGCCGCCGCAAAGCCCGCAGCCCCACGGGCTGTGGGGCCACGCGAGCGGCTGCCAAAGAGCTTTCCAACGAGGCGCGTCTTTCCATCCTCGCTCTTCGGGCGTGGGAGCTGTGGCCAGAGCCGCGGCCCTACCGGAAAATGCTTCGCAGGCTGACGCAGCGGAGCAAGGTGGGCGCCGGTGGAGCCGAGGCTGACGGCCGCTGCAAAGCCCGCAGCCCCACGAGCTGTGGGGCCACGCGAGCGGCTGCCAAAGAGCTTTCCAACGAGGCACGGCTTTCCCTCTTGGCTCTTTGGGCGTGGGAGCTGTGGTCAGAGACGCGGCCCTACCCGAAAATGCTTCGCAGGCTGGCGCGGCGGCGCCAGGTGGGTCCCGGTGACGCCGAGGCTGACGGCCGCCGCAAAGCCCGCAGCCCCACGGGCTGTGGGGCCACGCGAGCGGCTGCCAAAGAGCTTTCCAACGAGGCACGGCTTTCCCTCCTGGCTCTTCGGGCCTGGGAGCTGTGGCCAGAGCCGCGGCCCTACCGGAAAATGCTTCGCAGGCTGGCGCGGCGGCGTCACATGGGCGCCAATGTCGCCGAGGCTGATGGCCGCCGCAAAGCCCGCAGCCCCACGGGCTGTGGGGCCACGCGAGCGGCTGCCAAAGAGCTTTCCAACGAGGCACGGCTTTCCCTCCTGGCTCTTCGGGCGTGGGAGCTGTGGCCAGAGCCGCGGCCCTACCGGAAAATGCTTCGCAGGCTGGCGCGGCGGCGCCACGTGGGCGCCGGTGGCGCCGAGGGTGATGGCCGCCGCAAAGCCCGCAGCCCCATGGGGTGTGGGGCCACGCGAGCGGATGCCAAAGAGCTTTCCAACGAGGCACGGCTTTCCCTCCTGGCTCTTCGGGCGTAGGAGCTGTGGCCAGAGCCTCGGCCCTACCGGAAAATGCTTCGCAGGCTGGTGCAGCGGCGCCAGGTGGGCGCTGGTGGCTCCGAGGCTGACAGCCGCCGCAAAGCCCGCAGCCCCACAGGCTGTGGGGCCACGCGAACGGCTGCCAAAGGGCTTTCCAACGAGGCGCGGCTTTCCATCCTCGCTCTTCGGGCGTGGGAGCTGTGGCCAGAGCCGCGGCCCTACCCGAAAATGCTTTGCAGGCTGGCGCGGCAGCGCCACGTGGGCGCCGGTTGTGCCGAGGCTGACGGGCGCCGCAAAGCCCGCAGCCCCACAGGATGTGGGGCCACGCGAGCGGCTGCCAAAGAGCTTTCCAACGAGGCACGGCTTTCCCTCCTGGCTCTTCAGGCGTGGGAGGTGAGGCCAGAGCCACGGCCCTACCGGAAAATGCTTCGCAGGCTGGCGCGGCGGCGCCAGGTGGGCGCTGGTGGCGCCTAAGCTGACGGCCGCCACAAAGCCCGCAGCCCCACGGGCTGTGGGGCCACGCGAGCGGCTGCGAAAGAGCTTTCCAACGAGGCACGGCTTTCCCTCCTGGCTCTTCGGGCGTGGGAGCTGTGGCAGAGCTGCGGCCCTACCCGAAAATGCTTCGCAGGCTGGCGCGGCGGCGCCACGTGGGCGCCGGTGGTGCCGAGGCTGACGGACGCCGCAAAGCCCGCAGCCCCACGGGCTGCGGGGCCACGCGAGCGCCTGCCAAAGAGCTTTCCAACGAGGCACGGCTTTCCCTCCTGGCTCTTCGGGCGTGGGAGCTGTGGCCAGAGCCGCGGCCCTACCGGAAAATGCTTCGCAGGCTGGCGCAGTGGCGCTACGTGGGCGACAGTGTCGCAAAGGCTGACGGCCGCCGCAAAGCCCGCAGCCCCACGGGCTGTGGGGCCACGCGAGCGGCTGCCAAAGAGCTTTCCAACGAGGCACGGCTTTCCCTCCTGGCTCTTCGGGCGTGGGAGCTGTGGCCAGAGCCGTGCCCTACCGGAAAATGCTTCGCAGGCTGGCGCGGCGGCGCCACGTGGGCGCCGGTGGCGCCGAGGCTGACGGCTGCCGCAAAGCCCGCAGCCCCACGGGCTGCGGGGCCACGCGAGCGCCTGCCAAAGAGCTTTCTAACGAGGCACGGCTTTCCCTCCTGGCTCTTCGGGCGTGGGAGCTGTGGCCAGAGCCGCGGCCCTACCGGAAAATGCTTCGCAGGCTGGCGCAGTGGCGCTACGTGGGCGACAGTGTCGCAAAGGCTGACGGCCGCCGCAAAGCCCGCAGCCCCACGGGCTGTGGGGCCACGCGAGCGGCTGCCAAAGAGCTTTCCAACGAGGCACGGCTTTCCCTCCTGGCTCTTCGGGCGTGGGAGCTGTGGCCAGAGCCGTGCCCTACCGGAAAATGCTTCGCAGGCTGGCGCGGCGGCGCCAGGTGGGCGCCGGTGTCGCCGAGGCTGACGGCTGCCGCAAAGCCCGCAGCCCCACAGGCTGTGGGGCCACGCGAGCGGCTGCCAAAGAGATTTCCAACGAGGCACAGCTTTCCCTCCTGGCCCTTCGGGCGTGGGAGCTGTGGCCAGAGACACGGCCCTACCCGAAAATGCTTCGCAGGCTGGCGCGGCGGCGCCACGTGGGCGCCGGTGGCGCCGAGGCTGACGGCCGCCGCAAAGCCCGCAGACCCATGGGCTGTGGGGCCACGCGAGCGGCTGCCAAAGAGCTTTCCAACGAGGCACGGCTTTCCCTCCTGGCCCTTCGGGCGTGGGAGCTGTGGCCAGAGACGCGGCCCTACCCGAAAATGCTTCGCAGGCTGGCGCGGCGGCGCCAGGTGGGCGCCGGTGGCGCCGAGGCTGACGGCCGCCGCAAAGCCCGCAGCCCCACAGGATGTGGGGCCACGCGAGCGGCTGCCAAAGAGATTTCCAACGAGGCACAGCTTTCCCTCCTGGCCCTTCGGGCGTGGGAGCTGTGGCCAGAGACACGGCCCTACCCGAAAATGCTTCGCAGGCTGGCGCGGCGGCGCCACGTGGGCGCCGGTGGCGCCGAGGCTGACGGCCGCCGCAAAGCCCGCAGCCCCACGGGCTGTGGGGCCACGCGAGCGGCTGCCAAAGTGCTTTCCAACGAGGCGCGGCTTTCCATCCTCGCTCTTCGGGCGTGGGAGCTGGGGCCAGAGCCGCGGCCCTACCGGAAAATGCTTCGCAGGCTGACGTAGCGGAGCAAGGTGGGCGCCGGTGGAGCCGAGGCTGACGGCCGCTGCAAAGCCCGCAGCCCCACGGGCTGTGGGGCCACGCGAGCGGCTGCCAAAGAGCTTTCCAACGAGGCACGGCTTTCCCTCTTGGCTCTTTGGGCGTGGGAGCTGTGGTCAGAGACGCGGCCCTACCCGAAAATGCTTCGCAGGCTGGCGCGGCGGCGCCAAGTGGGCGACAGTGTCGCAAAGGCTGACGGCCGCCGCAAAGCCCGCAGCCCCACGGGCTGTGGGGCCACGCGAGCGGCTGCCAAAGAGCTTTCCAACGAGGCACGGCTTTCCCTCCTGGCTCTTCGGGCGTGGGAGCTGTGGCCAGAGCCGTGCCCTACCAGAAAATGCTTCGCAGGCTGGCGCGGCGGCGCCACGTGGGCGCCGGTGGCGCCGAGGCTGACGGCCGCCGCAAAGCCCGCAGCCCCACAGGCTGTGGGGCCACGCGAGCTGCTGCCAAAGAGCTTTAAAACGAGGCACGGCTTTCCCTCCTGGCTCTTCGGGCGTGGGAGCTGTGGCCAGAGCCGCGGCCCTACCAGAAAATGCTTCGCAGGCTGACGCAGCAGAGAAAGGTGGGCGCCGGTGGCGCTGAGGCTGACGGCCGACGCAAAGCCCGCAGCCCCACGGGCTGTGGGGCCACGCGAGCGGCTGAGAAAGAGATTTCCAACGAGGCACGGCTTTCCCTCCTGGCTCTTCGGGCGTGGGAGCTGTGGCCAGAGCCACGGCCCTACCCGAAAAATGCTTCGTAGGCTGGCGCGGCGGCGCCACATGGGCGCCGGTGTCGCCGAGGCTGACAGCCGCCGCAAAGCCCGCAGCCCCACGGGCTGTGGGGCCATGCGAGCGGCTGCCAAAGTGCTTTCCAACGAGGCACGGCTTTCCATCCTTGCTCTTCGGGCGAGGGAGCTGTGGACAGAGCCGCGGCCCTACCGGAAAATGCTTCGCAGGCTGGCGCAGCGGCGCCAGGTGGGCGCTGGTGGCTCCGAGGCTGACAGCCGCCGCAAAGCCCGCAGCCCCACGAGCTGTGGGGCCACGCGAGCGGCTGCCAAAGAGCTTTCCAACGAGGCACGGCTTTCCCTCCTGGCTCTTCGGGCGTGGGAGCTGTGGCCAGAGCCGCGGCCCTACCAGAAAATGCTTCGCAGGCTGGCGCGGCGGAGCAAGGTGGGCGCCGGTGGAGCCGAGGCTGACGGCCGCTGCAAAGCCCGCAGCGCCACGGGCTGTGGGGCCACGCGAGCGGCTGCCAAAGTGCTTTCCAACGAGGCATGGCTTTCCCTCCTGGCTCTTCGGGCGTGGGAGCTGTGGCCAGAGCCGCGGCCCTACCGGAAAATGCTTCGCAGGCTGGCGCGGCGGCGCCAGGTGGGCGCCGGTGGCGCCGAGGCTGACGGCCGCCGCAAAGCCCGCAGCCCCACAGGCTGTGGGGCCACGCGAGCGGCTGCCAAAGGGCTTTCCAACGAGGCGCGTCTTTCCATCCTCGCTCTTCGGGCGTGGGAGCTGTGGCCAGAGCCGCGGCCCTACCGGAAAATGCTTCGCAGGCTGACGCAGGGGAGCAAGGTGGGCGCCGGTGGAGCCGAGGCTGACGGCCGCTGCAAAGCCCGCAGCCCCACGAGCTGTGGGGCCACGCGAGCGGCTGCCAAAGAGCTTTCCAACGAGGCACGGCTTTCCCTCTTGGCTCTTTGGGCGTGGGAGCTGTGGTCAGAGACGCGGCCCTACCCGAAAATGCTTCGCAGGCTGGCGCGGCGGCGCCAGGTGGGTCCCGGTGACGCCGAGGCTGACGGCCGCCACAAAGCCCGCAGCCCCACGGGCTGTGGGGCCACGCGAGTGGCTGCCAAAGAGCTTTCCAACGAGGCACGGCTTTCCCTCCTGGCTCTTCGGGCGTGGGAGCTGTGGCCAGAGCCGCGGCCCTACCGGAAAATGCTTCGCAGGCTGGCGCGGCGGCGTCACATGGGCGCCGGTGTCGCCGAGGCTGATGGCTGCCGCAAAGCCCGCAGCCCCACGGGCTATGGGGCCACGCGAGCGGCTGCCAAAGAGCTTTCCAACGAGGCACGGCTTTCCCTCCTGGCTCTTCGGGCGTGGGAGCTGTGGCCAGAGCCGCGGCCCTACCGGAAAATGCTTCGTAGGCTGGCGCGGCGGCGCCACGTGGGCGCCGGTGTCGCCGAGGCTGACGGCCGCCGCAAAGCCCGCAGCCCCACGGGCTGTGGGGCCATGCGAGCGGCTGCCAAAGTGCTTTCCAACGAGGCACGGCTTTCCCTCCTGGCTCTTCGGGCGAGGGAGCTGTGGCCAGAGCCGCGGCCCTACAGGAAAATGCTTCGCAGGCTGGTGCAGCGGCGCCAGGTGGGCGCTGGTGGCTCCAAGGCTGACAGCCGCCGCAAAGCCCGCAGCCCCACGGGCTGTGGGGCCACGCGAGCGGCTGCCAAAGAGCTTTCCAACGAGGCACGGCTTTCCCTCCTGGCTCTTCGGGCGTGGGAGCTGTGGCCAGAGCCGCGGCCCTACCGGAAAATGCTTCGCAGGCTGGCGCGGCGGAGCAAGGTGGGCGCCGGTGCAGCCGAGGCTGACGGCCGCTGCAAAGCCCGCAGCCCCACGGGCTGTGGGGCCACGCGAGCGGCTGCCAAAGAGCTTTCCAACGAGGCATGGCTTTCCCTCCTGGTTCTTCGGGCGTGGGAGCTGAGGCCAGAGCCACGGCCCTACCGGAAAATGCTTCGCAGGCTGGCGCGGCGGCGCCAGGTGGGCGCCGGTGGCGCCTAAGCTGACGGCCGCCACAAAGCCCGCAGCCCCACGGGCTGTGGGGCCACGCGAGCGGCTGCGAAAGAGCTTTCCAACGAGGCACGGCTTTCCCTCCTGGCTCTTCGGGCGTGGGAGCTGTGGCCAGAGCCACGGCCCTACCCAAAAATGCTTCGCAGGCTGGCGCGTCGGCGCCACGTGGGCGCCGGTGGTGCCGAGGCTGACGGACGCCGCAAAGCCCGCAGCCCCACGGGCTGTGGGGCCACGCGAGCGCCTGCCAAAGAGCTTTCCAACGAGGCACGGCTTTCCCTCCTGGCTCTTCGGGCGTGGGAGCTGTGGCCAGAGCCGCGGCCCTACCGGAAAATGCTTCGCAGGCTGGCGCAGTGGCGCTACGTGGGCGACAGTGTCGCAAAGGCTGACGGCCGCCGCAAAGCCCGCAGCCCCACGGGCTGTGGGGCCACGCGAGTGGTTGCCAAAGAGCTTTCCAACGAGGCACGGCTTTCCCTCCTGGCTCTTCGGGCGTGGGAGCTGTGGCCAGAGCCGCGGCCCTACCGGAAAATGCTTCGCAGGCTGGCGCGGCGGCGTCACATGGGCGCCGGTGTCGCCGAGGCTGATGGCCGCCGCAAAGCCCGCAGCCCCACGGGCTGTGGGGCCACGCGAGCGGCTGCCAAAGAGCTTTCCAACGAGGCACGGCTTTCCCTCCTGGCTCTTCGGGCGTGGGAGCTGTGGCCAGAGCCGCGGCCCTACCGGAAAATGCTTCACAGGCTGGCGCGGCGGCGCCAGGTGGGCGCTGTTGGCTCCGAGGCTGACGGCCGCCGCAAAGCCCGCAGCCCCACGGGCTGTGGGGCCACGCGAGCGGCTGAGAAAGAGCTTTCCAACGAGGCACGGCTTTCCCTCCTTGCTCTTCGGGCGTGGGAGCTGTGGCCAGAGCCGCGGCCCTACCAGAAAATGCTTCGCAGGCTGACGCAGCAGAGCAAGGTGGGCGCCGGTGGCGCTGAGGCTGACGGCCGACGCAAAGCCCGCAGCCCCACGGGATGTGGGGCCACGCGAGCGGCTGAGAAAGAGATTTCCAACGAGGCACGGCTTTCCCTCCTGGCTCTTCGGGCGTGGGAGCTGTGGCCAGAGCCACGGCCCTACCCGAAAAATGCTTCGTAGGCTGGCGCGGCGGCGCCACGTGGGCGCCGGTGTCGCCGAGGCTGACGGCCGCCGCAAAGCCCGCAGCCCCACGGGCTGTGGGGCCATGCGAGCGGCTGCCAAAGTGCTTTCCAACAAGGCACGGCTTTCCATCCTTGCTCTTCGGGCGAGGGAGCTGTGGCCAGAGCCGCGGCCCTACCGGAAAATGCTTCGCAGGCTGGTGCAGCGGCGCCAGGTGGGCGTTGGTGGCTCCGAGGCTGACAGCCGCCGCAAAGCCCGCAGCCCCACGGGCTGTGGGGCCACGCGAGCGGCTGCCAAAGAGCTTTCCAACGAGGCACGGCTTTCCCTCCTGGCTCTTCGGGCGTGGGAGCTGAGGCCAGAGCCACGGCCCTACCCGAAAATGCTTCGCAGGCTGGCGCGGCGGCGCCAGGTGGGCGCCGGTGGCGCCTAAGCTGACGGCCGCCACAAAGCCCGCAGCCCCACGGGCTGTGGGGCCACGCGAGCGGCTGCGAAAGAGCTTTCCAACGAGGCACGGCTTTCCCTCCTGGCTCTTCGGGCGTGGGAGCTGTGGCCAGAGCCGCGGCCCTACCCAAAAATGCTTCGCAGGCTGGCGCGGCGGCGCCACGTGGGCGCCGGTGGTGCCGAGGCTGACGGACGCCGCAAAGCCCGCAGCCCCACGGGCTGTGGGGCCACGCGAGCGCCTGCCAAAGAGCTTTCCAACGAGGCACGGCTTTCCCTCCTGGCTCTTCGGGCGTGGGAGCTGTGGCCAGAGCCGCGGCCCTACCGGAAAATGCTTCGCAGGCTGGCGCAGTGGCGCTACGTGGGCGACAGTGTCGCAAAGGCTGACGGCCGCCGCAAAGCCCGCAGCCCCACGGGCTGTGGGGCCACGCGAGCGGCTGCCAAAGAGCTTTCCAACGAGGCACGGCTTTCCCTCCTGGCTCTTCGGGCGTGGGAGCTGTGGCCAGAGCCGTGCCCTACCGGAAAATGCTTCGCAGGCTGGCGCGGCGGCGCCACGTGGGCGCCGGTGGCGCCGAGGCTGACGGCTGCCGCAAAGCCCGCAGCCCCACGGGCTGTGGGGCCACGCGAGCGGCTGCCAAAGAGCTTTCCAACGAGGCACGGCTTTCCCTCCTGGCTCTTCGGGCGTGGGAGCTGTGGCCAGAGCCGCGGCCCTACCAGAAAATGCTTCGCAGGCTGACGCAGCAGAGAAAGGTGGGCGCCGGTGGCGCTGAGGCTGACGGCCGACGCAAAGCCCGCAGCCCCACGGGCTGTGGGGCCACGCGAGCGGCTGCCAAAGAGCTTTCCAACGAGGCACGGCTTTCCCTCCTGGCTCTTCGGGCGTGGGAGCTGTGGCCAGAGCCGCGGCCCTACCGGAAAATGCTTCGCAGGCTGGCGCGGCGGAGCAAGGTGGGCGCCGGTGGAGCCGAGGCTGACGGCCGCTGCAAAGCCCGCAGCCCCACGGGCTGTGGGGCCACGCGAGCGGCTGCCAAAGAGCTTTCCAACGAGGCATGGCTTTCCCTCCTGGCTCTTCGGGCGTGGGAGCTGTGGCCAGAGCCGCGGCCCTACCGGAAAATGCTTCGCAGGCTGGCGCGGCGGCGCCAGGTGGGCGCCGGTGGCGCCGAGGCTGACAGCCGCCGGAAAGCCCGCAGCCCCACGGGCTGTGGGGCCACGCGAGCGGCTGCCAAAGGGCTTTCCAACGAGGCGCGGCTTTCCATCCTCGCTCTTCGGGCGTGGGAGCTGTGGCCAGAGCCGCGGCCCTACCCGAAAATGCTTCGCAGGCTGGCGCGGCAGCGCCACGTGGGCGCCGGTTGTGCCGAGGCTGACGGGCGCCGCAAAGCCCGCAGCCCCACGGGCTGTGGGGCCACGCGAGCGGCTGCCAAAGAGCTTTCCAACGAGGCACGGCTTTCCCTCCTGGCTCTTCGGGCGTGGGAGCTGAGGCCAGAGCCACGGCCCTACCGGAAAATTCTTCGCAGGCTGGCGCGGCGGCGCCAGGTGGGCGCCGGTGGCGCCTAAGCTGACGGCCGCCACAAAGCCCGCAGCCCCACGGGCTGTGGGGCCACGCGAGCGGCTGCGAAAGAGCTTTCCAACGAGGCACGGCTTTCCCTCCTGGCTCTTCGGGCGTGGGAGCTGTGGCCAGAGCCGCGGCCCTACCGGAAAATGCTTCGCAGGCTGGCGCAGTGGCGCTACGTGGGCGACAGTGTCGCAAAGGCTGACGGCCGCCGCAAAGCCCGCAGCCCCACGGGCTGTGGGGCCACGCGAGCGGCTGCCAAAGAGCTTTCCAACGAGGCACGGCTTTCCCTCCTGGCTCTTCGGGCGTGGGAGCTGTGGCCAGAGCCGTGCCCTACCGGAAAATGCTTCGCAGGCTGGCGCGGCGGCGCCACGTGGGCGCCGGTGGCGCCGAGGCTGACGGCTGCCGCAAAGCCCGCAGCCCCACGGGATGTGGGGCCGCGCGAGCGGCTGCCAAAGAGCTTTCCAACGAGGCACGGCTTTCCCTCCTGGCCCTTTGGGCGTGGGAGCTGTGGCCAGAGACGCGGCCCTACCGGAAAATGCTTCGCAGGCTGGCGCGGCGGCGCCAGGTGGGCGCCGGTGGCGCCGAGGCTGACGGCCGCCGCAAAGCCCGCAGCCCCACAGGCTGTGGGGCCACGCGAGCGGCTGCCAAAGAGATTTCCAACGAGGCACAGCTTTCCCTCCTGGCCCTTCGGGCGTGGGAGCTGTGGCCAGAGACACGGCCCTACCCGAAAATGCTTCGCAGGCTGGCGCGGCGGCGCCAGGTGGGTCCCGGTGACGCCGAGGCTGACGGCCGCCGCAAAGCCCGCAGCCCCACGGGCTGTGGGGGCACGCGAGCGGCTGCCAAAGAGCTTTCCAACGAGGCACGGCTTTCCCTCCTGGCTCTTCGGGCGTGGGAGCTGTGGCCAGAGCCGCGGCCCTACAGGAAAATGCTTCGCCGGCTGGCGCGGCGGCGCCAGGTGGGCGCCAGTGGCGCCGAGGCTGACGGCCGCCGCAAAGCCCGCAGCCCCATGGGCTCTGGGGTCACGCGAGCGGCTGCCAAAGAGCTTTCCAACGAGGCACGGCTTTCCCTCCTGGCTCTTCGGGCGTGGGAGCTGTGGCCAGAGCCGCGGCCCTACCGGAAAATGCTTCGCAGGCTGGCGCGGCGGCACCAATTGGGCGCCGGTGGCGCCGAGGGTGATGGCCGCCGCAAAGCCCGCAGCCCCATGGGCTGTGGGGCCACGCGAGCGGCTGCCAAAGAGCTTTCCAACGAGGCACGGCTTTCCCTCCTGGCTCTTCGGGCGTAGGAGCTGTGGCCAGAGCCGTGCCCTACCGGAAAATGCTTCGCAGGCTGGCGCGGCGGCGCCACGTGGGCGCCGGTGTCGCCGAGGCTGACGGCTGCCGCAAAGCCCGCAGCCCCACGGGCTGTGGGGCCACGCGAGCGGCTGCCAAAGAGCTTTCCAACGAGGCACGGCTTTCCCTCCTGGCTCTTCAGGCCTGGGAGCTGTGGCCAGAGCCGCGGCCCTACCGGAAAATGCTTCGCAGGCTGGCGCGGCGGCGTCACATGGGCGCCGGTGTCGCCGAGGCTGATGGCCGCCGCAAAGCCCGCAGCCCCACGGGCTGTGGGGCCACGCGAGCGGCTGCCAAAGAGCTTTCCAACGAGGCACGGCTTTCCCTCCTGGCTCTTCGGGCGTGGGAGCTGTGGCCAGAGCCGCGGCCCTACCGGAAAATGCTTCGCAGGCTGGCGCGGCGGCGCCAATTGGGCGCCGGTGGCGCCGAGGGTGATGGCCGCCGCAAAGCCCTCAGCCCCATGGGCTGTGGGGCCACGCGAGCGGCTGCCAAAGAGCTTTCCAACGAGGCACGGCTTTCCCTCCTGGCTCTTCGGGCGTAGGAGCTGTGTCCAGAGCCGCGGCCCTACCGGAAAATGCTTCGCAGGCTGGCGCGGCGGCACCAGGTGGGCGCCGGTGGCGCCTAAGCTGACAGCCGCCACAAAGCC
This sequence comes from Chroicocephalus ridibundus, assembly GCF_963924245.1. NCBI lineage: Eukaryota > Metazoa > Chordata > Aves > Charadriiformes > Laridae > Chroicocephalus > Chroicocephalus ridibundus. The sequence continues at coordinate 103,820 of NW_026961611.1, forward strand.
CGCAGCCCCACGGGCTGTGGGGCCACGCGAGCGGCTGCAAAAGTGCTTTCCAACGAGGCACGGCTTTCCCTCCTGGCTCTTCGGGCGTGGGAGCTGTGGCCAGAGACACGGCCCTACCCGAAAATGCTTCGCAGGCTGGCGCGGCGGCGCCAGGTGGGTCCCGGTGGCGCCGAGGCTGACGGCCGCCGCAAAGCCCGCAGCCCCACGGGCTGTGGGGCCATGCGAGCGGCTGCCAAAGTGCTTTCCAACGAGGCACGGCTTTCCATCCTTGGTCTTCTGGCGTTCGAGCTGTGGCCAGAGCCGCGGCCCTACCGGAAAATGCTTCGCAGGCTGGCGCGGCGGCGCCAGGGAGGGGGCGCCGGTGACGCCGAGGCTGACAGCCGCCGGAAAGCCAGCAGACCCACGGGCTGTGGGGCCACGCGAGCGGCTGCCAAAGAGCTTTCCAACGAGGCATGGCTTTCCCTCCTGGCTCTTCGGGCGTGGGAGCTGTGGCCAGAGCCGCGGCCCTACCGGAAAATGCTTCGCAGGCTGGCGCGGCGGCGCCAGGTGGGCGCCGGTGGCGCCGAGGCTGACGGACGCCGCAAAGCCCGCAGCCCCACGGGCTGTGGGGCCACGCGAGCGGCTGCCAAAGAGCTTTCCAACGAGGCATGGCTTTCCCTCCTGGCTCTTCGGGGGTGGGAGCTGTGGCCAGAGCCGCGGCCCTACCCGAAAATGCTTCGCAGGCTGGCGCGGCGGCGCCACGTGGGCGCCGGTGGTACCGAGGCTGACGGCCGCCGCAAAGCCCGCAGCCCCACGGGCTGCGGGGCCACGCGAGCGCCTGCCAAAGAGCTTTCCAACGAGGCACGGCTTTCCCTCCTGGCTCTTCGGGCGTGGGAGCTGTGGCCAGAGCCGCGGCCCTACCGGAAAATGCTTCGCAGGCTGGCACGGCTGCGCCACGTGGGCGCCGGTGGCGCCAAGGCTGACGGCCGCCGCAAAGCCCGCAGCCCCACGGGCTGTGGGGCCACGCGAGCGGCTGCCAAAGAGCTTTCCAACGAGGCGCGGCTTTCCCTCCTTGCTCTTCGGGCGTGGGAGCTGTGGCCAGAGCCGCGGCCCTACCGGAAAATGCTTCGCAGGCTGGCGCGCCTGCGCCAGGTGGGCGCCGGTGGCGCCGAGGGTGATGGCCGCCGCAAAGCCCGCAGCCCCATGGGCTGTGGGGCCACGCGAGCGGCTGCCAAAGAGCTTTCCAACGAGGCACGGCTTTCCCTCCTGGCTCTTCGGGCGTAGGAACTGTGGCCAGAGCTGCGGCCCTACCGGAAAATGCTTCGCAGGCTGGTGCGGCGGCGCCAGGTGGGCGCTGGTGGCTCCGAGGCTGACAGCCACCGCAAAGCCCGCAGCCCCACGGGCTGTGGGGCCACGCGAATGGCTGCCAAAGGGCTTTCCAACGAGGTGCGGCTTTCCATCCTCGCTCTTCGGGCGTGGGAGCTGTGGCCAGAGCCGCGGCCCTACCCGAAAATGCTTCGCAGGCTGGCGCGGCGGCGCCAGGTGGGTCCCGGAGACGCCGAGGCTGACGGCCGCCGCAAAGCCCGCAGCCCCATGGGCTCTGGGGTCACGCGAGCGGCTGCCAAAGAGCTTTCCAACGAGGCACGGCTTTCCCTCCTGGCTCTTCGGGCGTGGGAGCTGTGGCCAGAGCCGCGGCCCTACCGGAAAATGCTTCGCAGGCTGGCGCGGCGGCACCAATTGGGCGCCGGTGGCGCCGAGGGTGATGGCCGCCGCAAAGCCCGCAGCCCCATGGGCTGTGGGGCCACGCGAGCGGCTGCCAAAGAGCTTTCCAACGAGGCACGGCTTTCCCTCCTGGCTCTTCGGGCGTAGGAGCTGTGGCCAGAGCCGTGCCCTACCGGAAAATGCTTCGCAGGCTGGCGCGGCGGCGCCACGTGGGCGCCGGTGTCGCCGAGGCTGACGGCTGCTGCAAAGCCCGCAGCCCCACGGGCTGTGGGGCCACGCGAGCGGCTGCCAAAGAGCTTTCCAACGAGGCACGGCTTTCCCTCCTGGCTCTTCAGGCCTGGGAGCTGTGGCCAGAGCCGCGGCCCTACCGGAAAATGCTTCGCAGGCTGGCGCGGTGGCGTCACATGGGCGCCGGTGTCGCCGAGGCTGATGGCCGCCGCAAAGCCCGCAGCCCCACGGGCTGTGGGGCCACGCGAGCGGCTGCCAAAGAGATTTCCAACGAGGCACGGCTTTCCCTCCTGGCTCTTCGGGGGTGGGAGCTGTGGCCAGAGCCGCGGCCCTACCCGAAAATGCTTCGCAGGCTGGCGCGGCGGCGCCACGTGGGCGCCGGTGGTGCCGAGGCTGACGGCCGCCGCAAAGCCCGCAGCCCCACGGGCTGCGGGGCCACGCGAGCGCCTGCCAAAGAGCTTTCCAACGAGGCACGGCTTTCCCTCCTGGCTCTTCGGGCGTGGGAGCTGTGGCCAGAGCCGCGGCCCTACCGGAAAATGCTTCGCAGGCTGGCACGGCTGCGCCACGTGGGCGCCGGTGGCGCCAAGGCTGACGGCCGCCGCAAAGCCCGCAGCCCCACGGGCTGTGGGGCCACGCGAGCGGCTGCCAAAGAGCTTTCCAACGAGGCGCGGCTTTACATCCTTGGTCTTCGGGCGTGGGAGCTGTGGACAGAGCCGCGGCCCTACCCGAAAATGCTTCGCAGGCTGGCGCGGCGGCGCCAGGTGGGCGCCAGTGGCGCCGAGGATGACGGCCGCCGCAAAGCCCGCAGCCCCATGGGATGTGGGGTCACGCGAGCGGCTGCCAAAGAGCTTTCCAACGAAGCACGGCTTTCCCTCCTGGATCTTCGGGCGTGGGAGCTGTGGCCAGAGCCGCGGCCCTACAGGAAAATGCTTCGCAGGCTGGTGCGGCGGCGCCACGTGGGCGCCGGTGACCCCGAGGCTGACAGCCGCCGGAAAGCCCGCAGCCCCACGGGCTGTGGGGCCACGCGAGCGGCTGCCAAAGAGCTTTCCAACGAGGCATGGCTTTCCCTCCTGGCTCTTCGGGCGTGGGAGCTGTGGCCAGAGCCGCGGCCCTACCGGAAAATGCTTCGCAGGCTGGCGCGGCGGCGCCAGGTGGGCGCCGGTGGCGCCGAGGCTGACGGCCGCCGCAAAGCCCGCAGCCCCACGGGCTGTGGGGCCGCGCGAGCGGCAGCCAAAGTGCTTTCCAACGAGGCGCGGCTTTCCATCCTCGATCTTCGGGCGTGGGAGCTGTGGCCAGAGCCGCGGCCCTACCGGAAAATGCTTCGCAGGCTCACGCAGCGGAGCAAGGTGGGCGCCGGTGGCGCCAAGGCTGACGGTCGCCGCAAAGCCCGCAGCTGCATGGGCTGTGGGGTCACGCGAGCGGCTGCCAAAGAGCTTTCCAACGAGGCACGGCTTTCCCTCCTGGCTCTTCGGGCGTGGGAGCTGTGGCCAGAGCCACGGCCCTACCGGAAAATGCTTCGCAGGCTGGCGCGGCGGTGCCAGGTGCGTCCCGGTGGCGCCGAGGCTGACGGCCGCCGCAAAGCCCGCAGCCCCACGGGCTGTGGGGCCACGCGAACGGCTGCCAAAGGGCTTTCCAACGAGGCGCGGCTTTCCATCCTCGCTCTTCGGGCGTGGGAGCTGTGGCCAGAGCCGCGGCCCTACCGGAAAATGCTTCGCAGGCTGGCGCGGCAGCGCCACGTGGGCGCCGGTGGTGCCGAGGCTGACGGCCGCCGCAAAGCCCGCAGCCCCACGGGCTGTGGGGCCACGCGAGCGGCTGCCAAAGAGCTTTCCAACGAGGCATGGCTTTCCCTCCTGGCTCTTTGGGCGTGGGAGCTGTGGCCAGAGCCGCGGCCCTACCGGAAAATGCTTCGCAGGCTGACGCAGCGGAGCAAGGTGGGCGCCGGTGGCGCCGAGGCTGACGGCCGCCACAAAGCCCGAAGCCCCACGGGCTGTGGGGCCACGCGAGCGGCTGCCAAAGAGCTTTCCAATGCGGCACGGCTTTCCCTTCTTGGTCTTCGGGCGTGGGAGCTGTGGCCAGAGCCGCGACCCTACCGGAAAATGCTTCGCAGGCTGGCGCGGCGGCGCAAAATGGGCGCCGGTGGCGCCGAGGCTGACGGCCGCCGCAAAGCCCGCAGCCTCATGGTCTGTGGGGCCACGCGAGCGGCTGCCAAAGGGCTTTCCAACGAGGCATGGCTTTCCCTCCTGGCTCTTCGGGCGTGGGAGCTGTGGCCAGAGCCGCGGCCCTACCGGAAAATGCTTCGCAGGCTGGCGCAGTGGCGCTACGTGGGCGACAGTGTCGCAAAGGCTGACAGCCGCCGCAAAGCCCGCAGCCCCACGGGCTGTGGGGCCACGCGAGCGGCTGCCAAAGGGCTTTCCAACGAGGCGCGGCTTTACATCCTCGCTTTTCGAGCGTGGGAGCTGTGGCCAGAGCCGCGGCCCTACCGGAAAATGCTTCGCAGGCTGGTGCGGGTGCGGCAGCGCCACGTGGGCGCCGGTGGTGCCGAGGCTGACGGCCGCCGCAAAGCCCGCAGCCCCACGGGCTGTGGGGCCACGCGAGCGGCTGCCAAAGAGCTTTCCAACGAGGCACGGCTTTCACTCCTGGCTCTTCGGGCGTGGGAGCTGTGGCCAGAGCCGCGGCCCTACCGGAAAATGCTTCGCAGGCTGGCGCGGCGGCGCCAGGTGGGCGACGGTGGCGCCGAGGCTGACGGTCGCCGCAAAGCCCGCAGCCGCATGGGGTGTGGGGCCACACGAGCGGCTGCCAAAGAGCTTTCCAACGAGGCACGGCTTTCCCTCCTGGCTCTTCGGGCGTGGGAGCTGTGGCCAGAGCCACGGCCCTACCGGAAAATGCTTCGCAGGCTGGCGCGGCGGTGCCAGGTGCGTCCCGGTGGCGCCGAGGCTGACGGCCGCCGCAAAGCCCGCAGCCCCATGGTCTGTGGGGCCACGCGAGCGGCTGCCAAAGGGCTTTCCAACGAGGCGCGGCTTTCCATCCTGGCTCTTCGGGCGTAGGAGCTGTGGCCAGAGCCGCGGCCCTACCGGAAAATGCTTCGCAGGCTGGCGCGGCAGCGCCACGTGGGCGCCGGTGGTGCCGAGGCTGACGGCCGCCGCAAAGCCCGCAGACCCACGGGCTGTGGGGCCACGCGAGCGGCTGCCAAAGAGCTTTCCAACGAGGCATGGCTTTCCCTCCTGGCTCTTCGGGCGTGGGAGCTGTGGCCAGAGCCGCGGCCCTACCGGAAAATGCTTCGCAGGCTGACGCAGCGGAGCAAGGTGGGCGCCGGTGGCGCCGAGGCTGACGGCCGCCGCAAAGCCCGCAGCCCCACGGGCTGTGGGGCCACGCGAGCGGCTGCCAAAGAGCTTTCCAATGCGGCACGGCTTTCCCTTCTTGGTCTTCGGGCGTGGGAGCTGTGGCCAGAGCCGCGGCCCTACCGGAAAATGCTTCGCAGGCTGGCGCGGCGGAGCAAAATGGGCGCCGGTGGAGCCGAGGCTGATGGCCGCCGCAAAGCCCGCAGCCCCATGGTCTGTGGGGCCACGCGAGCGGCTGCCAAAGAGCTTTCCAACGAGGCACGGCTTTCCCTCCTGGCTCTTCGGGTGTGGGAGCTGTGGCCAGAGCCGCGGCCCTACCGGAAAATGCTTCGCAGGCTGGCGCGGCGGCGCCAGGTGGGCGCCGGTGGCGCCGAGGCTGACAGCCGCCGCAAAGCCCGCAGCACCACGGGCTGTGGGGCCACGCGAGCGGCTGCCAAAGGGCTTTCCAACGAGGCGCGGCTTTCCATCCTCGCTCTTCGGGCGTGGGAGCTGTGGCCAGAGCCGCGGCCCTACCGGAAAATGCTTCGCAGGCTGGCGCGGCGGCGCCACGTGGGCGCCGGTGGAGCCGAGGCTGACGGCTGCCGCAAAGCCCGCAGCCCCACGGGCTGTGGGGCCACGCGAGCGGCTGCCAAAGGGCTTTCCAACAAGGCGTGGCTTTCCATCCTCGCTCTTCGGGCGTGGGAGCTGTGGCCAGAGCCGCGGCCCTACCGGAAAATGCTTCGCAGGCTGACGCAGCGGAGCAAGGTGGGCGCCGGTGTCGCCGAGGCTGACGGCCGCCGCAAAGCCCGCAGCCCCACGGGCTGTGGGGCCACGCGAGCGGCTGCCAAAGAGCTTTCCAACGAGGCATGGCTTTCCCTCCTGGCTCTTCGGGCGTGGGAGCTGTGGCCAGAGCCGCGGCCCTACCGGAAAATGCTTCGCAGGCTGGCGCGGCGGCGCCAGGTGGGCGCCAGTGGCGCCGAGGCTGACGGCCGCCGCAAAGCCCGCAGCCCCACACGATGTGGGGCCACGCGAGAGGCTGCCAAAGGGTTTTCCAACGAGGCGCGGCTTTCCATCCTCGCTCTTCGGGCGTGGGAGCTGTGGCCAGAGCCGCGGCCCTACCGGAAAATGCTTCGCAGGCTGGCGCGGCAGCGCCATGTGGGCGCCGGTGGTGCCGAGGCTGACGGCCGCCGCAAAGCCCGCAGCCCCACGGGCTGTGGGGCCACGCGAGCGGCTGCCAAAGTGCTTTCCAACGAGGCACGGCTTTCCCTCCTGGCTCTTCGGGCGTGGGAGCTGTGGACAGAGCCGCGGCCCTACCGGAAAATGCTTCGCAGGCTGGTGCAGCGGCGCCAAGTGGGCGCCGTTGACGCCGAGGCTGACAGCCGCCGCAAAGCCCGGCCCCACGGGCTGTGGGGCCACGCGAGCGGCTGCCAAAGAGCTTTCCAACGAGGCACGGCTTTCCCTCCTGGCTCTTCGGGCGTGGGAGCTGTGGCCAGAGCCGCGGCCCTACCGGAAAATGCTTCGCAGGCTGACGCAGCGGAGCAAGATGGGCGCGGGTGTCGCCGAGGCTGACGGCCGCCGCAAAGCCCGCAGCCCCACGGGCTGTGGGGCCACGCGAGCGGCTGCCAAAGGGCTTTCCAACGAGGCGCGGCTTTCCATCCTCGCTCTTCGGGCGTGGGAGCTGTGGCCAGAGCTGCGGCCCTACCGGAAAATGCTTCGCAGGCTGACGCAGCGGAGCAAGGTGGGCGCCGGTGGAGCCGAGGCTGACAGCCGCTGCAAAGCCCGCAGCCCCACGGGCTGTGGGGCCACGCGAGCGGCTGCCAAAGGGCTTTCCAACGAGGCGCGGCTTTCCATCCTCGCTCTTCGGGCGTGGGAGCTGTGGCCAGAGCCGCGGCCCTACCGGAAAATGCTTCGCAGGCTGACGCAGCGGAGCAAGGTGGGCGCCGGTGGCGCCGAGGCTGACGGCCGCCGCAAAGCCCGCAGCCCCACGGGCTGTGGGGCCACGCGAGCGGCTGCCAAAGCGCTTTCCAACGAGGCATGGCTTTCCCTCCTGGCTCTTCGGGCGTGGGAGCTGTCGCCAGAGCCGCGGCCCTACCGGAAAATGCTTCGCAGGCTGGCGCGGCGGCGCCAGGTGGGCGCCAGTGGCGCCGAGGCTGACGGCCGCCGCAAAGCCCGCAGCCCCACGGGCTGTGGGGCCACGCGAGCGGCTGCCAAAGGGTTTTCCAACGAGGCGCGGCTTTCCCTCCTGGCTCTTCGGGCGTGGGAGCTGTGGCCAGAGCCGCGGCCCTACTGGAAAATGCTTCGCAGGCTGGCGCGGCAGCGCCACGTGGGCGCCGGTTGTGCCGAGGCTGACGGGCGTCGCAAAGCCCGCAGCCCCACAGGCTGTGGGGCCACGCGAGCGGCTGCCAAAGAGCTTTCCAACGAGGCACGGCTTTCCCTCCTGGCTCTTCGGGCGTGGGAGCTGTGGCCAGAGCCGCGGCCCTACCGGAAAATGCTTCGCAGGCTGACGCAGCGGAGCAAGGTGGGCGCTGGTGGCGCCGAGGCTGACGGCCGCCGCAAAGCCCGCAGCCCCACGGGCTGTGGGGCCACGCGAGCGGCTGCCAAAGAGCTTTCCAACGAGGCACGGCTTTCCCTCCTGGCTCTTCGGGTGTGGGAGCTGTGGCCAGAGCCGCGGCCCTACCGGAAAATGCTTCGCAGGCTGGCGCGGCGGCGCCAGGTGGGCGCCGGTGTCGCCGAGGCTGACAGCCGCCGCAAAGCCCGCAGCCCCACGGGCTGTGGGGCCACGCGAGCGGCTGCCAAAGGGCTTTCCACCGAGGCGCGGCTTTCCATCCTCGCTCTTCGGGCGTGGGAGCTGTGGCCAGAGCCGCGGCCCTACCGGAAAATGCTTCGCAGGATGACGCAGCGGAGCAAGGTGGGCGCCGGTGGAGCCGAGGCTGACGGCCGCTGCAAAGCCCGCAGCCCCACGGGCTGTGGGGCCACGCGAGCGGCTGCCAAAGAGCTTTCCAACGAGGCACGGCTTTCCCTCCTGGCTCTTCGGGTGTGGGAGCTGTGGCCAGAGCCGAGGCGCTACCGGAAAATGCTTTGCAGGCTGGCGCGCTGGCGCCACGTGGGCGCTGGTGTCGCCGAGGCTGATGGCCGCCGCAAAGCCCGCAGCCCCACGGGCTGTGGGGCCACGCGAGCGGCTGCCAAAGAGCTTTCCAACGAGGCACGGCTTTCCATCCTCGCTCTTCGGGCGTGGGAGCTGTGGCCAGAGCCACGGCCCTACCCGAAAAATGCTTCGCAGGCTGACGTAGCGGAGCAAGGTGGGCGCCGGTGGCGCCGAGGCTGACGGCCGCCGCAAAGCCCGCAGCCCCACGGGCTGTGGGGCCACGCGAGCGGCTGCCAAAGAGCTTTCCAACGAGGCGCGGCTTTCCATCCTCGCTCTTCGGGCGTGGGAGCTGCGGCCAGAGCCGCGGCCCTACCGGAAAATGCTTCGCAGGCTGACGCAGCGGAGCAAGGTGGGCGCCGGTGGCGCCGAGGCTGACGGCCGCCGCAAAGCCCGCAGCCCCACGGGCTGTGGGGCCACGCGAGCGGCTGCCAAAGCGCTTTCCAACGAGGCATGGCTTTCCCTCCTGGCTCTTCGGGCGTGGGAGCTGTCGCCAGAGCCGCGGCCCTACCGGAAAATGCTTCGCAGGCTGGCGCGGCGGCGCCAGGTGGGCGCCAGTGGCGCCGAGGCTGACGGCCGCCGCAAAGCCCGCAGCCCCACGGGCTGTGGGGCCACGCGAGCGGCTGCCAAAGGGTTTTACAACGAGGCGCGGCTTTCTCTCCTGGCTCTTCGGGCGTGGGAGCTGTGGCCAGAGCCGCGGCCCTACCGGAAAATGCTTCGCAGGCTGGCGCGGCAGCGCCACGTGGGCGCCGGTTGTGCCGAGGCTGACGGGCGTCGCAAAGCCCGCAGCCCCACAGGCTGTGGGGCCACGCGAGCGGCTGCCAAAGAGCTTTCCAACGAGGCACGGCTTTCCCTCCTGGCTCTTCGGGCGTGGGAGCTGTGGCCAGAGCCGCGGCCCTACCGGAAAATGCTTCGCAGGCTGACGCAGCGGAGCAAGGTGGGTGCCGGTGGCGCCGAGGCTGACGGCCGCCGCAAAGCCCGCAGCCCCACGGGCTGTGGGGCCACGCGAGCGGCTGCCAAAGAGCTTTCCAACGAGGCACGGCTTTCCCTCCTGGCTCTTCGGGTGTGGGAGCTGTGGCCAGAGCCGCGGCCCTACCGGAAAATGCTTCGCAGGCTGGCGCGGCGGCGCCAGGTGGGCGCCGGTGGCGCCGAGGCTGACAGCCGCCGCAAAGCCCGCAGCCCCACGGGCTGTGGGGCCACGCGAGCGGCTGCCAAAGGGCTTTCCACCGAGGCGCGGCTTTCCATCCTCGCTCTTCGGGCGTGGGAGCTGTGGCCAGAGCCGCGGCCCTACCGGAAAATGCTTCGCAGGATGACGCAGCGGAGCAAGGTGGGCGCCGGTGGAGCCGAGGCTGACGGCCGCTGCAAAGCCCGCAGCCCCACGGGCTGTGGGGCCACGCGAGCGGCTGCCAAAGAGCTTTCCAACGAGGCACGGCTTTCCCTCCTGGCTCTTCGGGTGTTTGAGCTGTGGCCAGAGCCGAGGCGCTACCGGAAAATGCTTCGCAGGCTGGCGCGCTGGCGCCACGTGGGCGCTGGTGTCGCCGAGGCTGATGGCCGCCGCAAAGCCCGCAGCCCCACGGGCTGTGGGGCCACGCGAGCGGCTGCCAAAGAGCTTTCCAACGAGGCACGGCTTTCCATCTTCGCTCTTCGGGCGTGGGAGCTGTGGCCAGAGCCACGGCCCTACCCGAAAAATGCTTCGCAGGCTGACGTAGCGGAGCAAGGTGGGCGCCGGTGGCGCCGAGGCTGACGGCCGCCGCAAAGCCCGCAGCCCCACGGGCTGTGGGGCCACGCGAGCGGCTGCCAAAGTGTTTTCCAACGAGGCGCGGCTTTCCATCCTCGCTCTTCGGGCGTGGGAGCTGCGGCCAGAGCCGCGGCCCTACCGGAAAATGCTTCGCAGGCTGGCGCGGCAGCGCCACGTGGGCGCCGGTGGTGCCGAGGCTGACGGCCGCCGCAAAGCCCGCAGCCCCACGGGCTGTGGGGCCACGCGAGCGGCTGCCAAAGAGCTTTCCAACGAGGCACGGCTTTCCCTCCTGGCTCTTCGGGCGTGGGAGCTGTGGCCAGAGCCGCGGCCCTACCGGAAAATGCTTCGCAGGCTGACGCAGCGGAGCAAGGTGGGCGCCGGTGGCGCCGAGGCTGACGGCCGCCGCAAAGCCCGCAGCCCCACGGGCTGTGGGGCCACGCGAGCGGCTGCCAAAGAGCTTTCCAACGAGGCACGGCTTTCCCTCCTGGCTCTTCGGGTGTGGGAGCTGTGGCCAGAGACGCGGCCCTACCCAAAAATGCTTCGCAGGCTGGCGCGGCGGCGCAAAATGGGCGCCGGTGGCGCCGAGGCTGACGGCCGCCGCAAAGCCCGCAGCCCCATGGTCTGTGGGGCCACGCGAGCGGCTGCCAAAGAGATTTCCAACGAGGCACGGCTTTCCCTCATGGCTCTTCAGGTGTGGGAGCTGTGGCGAGAGCCGCGGCCCTACCGGAAAATGCTTCGCAGGCTGGCGCGGCGGCGCCAGGTGGGCGCCAGTGGCGCCGAGGCTGACGGCCGCCGCAAAGCCCGCAGCCCCACGGGCTGTGGGGCCACGCGAGCGGCTGCCAAAGGGTTTTACAACGAGGCGCGGCTTTCCCTCCTGGCTCTTCGGGCGTGGGAGCTGTGGCCAGAGCCGCGGCCCTACCGGAAAATGCTTCGCAGGCTGGCGCGGCAGCGCCACGTGGGCGCCGGTTGTGCCGAGGCTGACGGGCGTCGCAAAGCCCGCAGCCCCACAGGCTGTGGGGCCACGCGAGCGGCTGCCAAAGAGCTTTCCAACGAGGCACGGCTTTCCCTCCTGGCTCTTCGGGCGTGGGAGCTGTGGCCAGAGCCGCGGCCCTACCGGAAAATGCTTCGCAGGCTGACGCAGCGGAGCAAGGTGGGTGCAGGTGTCGCCGAGGCTGACGGCCGCCGCAAAGCCCGCAGCCCCACGGGCTGTGGGGCCACGCGAGCGGCTGCCAAAGAGCTTTCCAACGAGGCACGGCTTTCCCTCCTGGCTCTTCGGGTGTGGGAGCTGTGGCCAGAGCCGCGGCCCTACCGGAAAATGCTTCGCAGGCTGGCGCGGCGGCGCCAGGTGGGCGCCGGTGGCGCCGAGGCTGACAGCCGCCGCAAAGCCCGCAGCCGCACGGGCTGTGGGGCCACACGAGCGGCTGCCAAAGGGCTTTCCACCGAGGCGCGGCTTTCCATCCTCGCTCTTCGGGCGTGGGAGCTGTGGCCAGAGCCGCGGCCCTACCGGAAAATGCTTCGCAGGATGACGCAGCGGAGCAAGGTGGGCGCCGGTGGAGCCGAGGCTGACGGCCGCTGCAAAGCCCGCAGCCCCACGAGCTGCGGGGCCACGCGAGCGGCTGCCAAAGAGCTTTCCAACGAGGCACGGCTTTCCCTCCTGGCTCTTCAGGCGTGGGAGCTGTGGCCAGAGCCGCGGCCCTACCGGAAAATGCTTCGCAGGCTGGCGCAGTGGCGCTACGTGGGCTACAGTGTCGCAAAGGCTGACGGCCGCCGCAAAGCCCGCAGACCCACGGGCTTTGGGGCCACGCGAGCGGCTGCCAAAGAGCTTTCCAACGAGGCACAGTTTTCCCTCCTGGCTCTTCAAGCATGGGAGCTGTGGCCAGAGCCGCGGCCCTACCGGAAAATGCTTCGCAGGGTGGCGCGGCGGCGCCAGGTGGGCGCCGGTGGCGCCGAGGCTGACGGCCGCCGCAAAGCCCGCAGCCCCACGGGCTGTGGGGCCATGCGAGCGGCTGCCAAATGGCTTTCCACCGAGGCGCGGCTTTCCATCCTCGCTCTTCGGGCGTGGGAGCTGTGGCCAGAGCCACGGCCCTACCGGAAAATGCTTCGCAGGGTGGCACGGCAGCGCCACGTTTGCGCCGGTGGTGCCGATGCTGACGGCCGCCGCAAAGCCCGCAGCCCCACGGGCTGTGGGGCCACGCGAGCGGCTGCCAAAGAGCTTTCCAACGAGGCACGGCTTTCCCTCCTGGCTCTTTGGGCGTGGGAGCTGTGGCCAGAGCCGCGGCCCTACCGGAAAATGCTTCGCAGGCTGGTGCGGCGGCGTCACGTGGGCGTTGGTGGCTCCGAGGCTGAGAGCCGCCGCAAAGCCCGCAGCCCCACGGGCTGTGGGGCCACGCGAGCGGCTGCCAAAGAGCTTTCCAATGAGGCACGGCTTTCCATCCTTGCTCTTCGGGCGTGGGAGCTGTGGCCAGAGCCGTGGCCCTACCAGAAAATGCTTCGCAGGCTGACGCAGCAGAGCAAGGTGGGCGCCGGTGGCGCCGAGGCTGACGGCCGCCACAAAGCCCGAAGCCCCATGGTCTGTGGGGCCACGCGAGCGGCTGCCAAAGAGCTTTCCAACGAGGCACGGCTTTCCCTCCTGGCTCTTCGGGTGTGGGAGCTGTGGCCAGAGCCGAGGCGCTACAGGAAAATGCTTCGCAGGCTGGCGCGGCGGCGCCACGTGGGTCCCGGTGTCGCCGAGGCTGATGGCCGCCGCAAAGCCCGCAGCCCCACGGGCTGTGGGGCCACGCGAGCGGCTGCCAAAGAGCTTTCCAACGAGGCACAGCTTTCCCTCCTGGCTCTTCGGGCGTGGGAACTGTGGCCAGAGACACGACCCTACCCGAAAAATGCTTCGTAGGCTGGCGCGGCGGCGCCACGTGGGCGCCGGTGTTGCCGAGGCTGATGGCCGCCGCAAAGCCCGCAGCCCCACGGGCTGTGGGGCCATGCGAGCGGCTGCCAAAGTGCTTTCCAACGAGGCACGGCTTTCCATCCTTGCTCTTCGGGCGAGGGAGCTGTGGACAGAGCCGCGGCCCTACCGGAAAATGCTTCGCAGGCTGGTGCAGCGGTGCCAAGTGGGCGCTGTTGACGCCGAGGCTGACAGCCGCCGCAAAGCCCGCAGCCCCACGGGCTGTGGGGCCACGCGAGCGGCTGCCAAAGAGCTTTCCAACGAGGCACGGCTTTCCCTCCTGGCTCTTCGGGTGTGGGAGCTGTGGCCAGAGCCGCGGCCCTACCGGAAAATGCTTAGCAGGCTGGCGCGGCGGCGCAAAATGGGCGCCGGTGGCGCCGAGGCTGACGGCCGCCGCAAAGCCCGCAGCCCCATGGTCTGTGGGGCCACGCGAGCGGCTGCCAAAGAGCTTTCCAACGAGGCACGGCTTTCCCTCCTGGCTCTTCGGGTGTGGGAGCTGTGGCGAGAGCCGCGGCCCTACCGGAAAATGCTTCGCAGGCTGGCGCGGCGGCGCCAGGTGGGCGCCGGTGGCGCCGAGGCTGACGGCCGCCGCAAAGCCCGCAGCCCCACGGGCTGTGGGGCCACGCGAGCGGCTGCCAAAGAGCTTTCCAACGAGGCACGGCTTTCCCTCCTGGCTCTTCGGGCGTGGGAGCTGTGGCCAGAGCCGAGGCGCTACCGGAAAATGCTTCGCAGGCTGGCGCGGCGGCGCCACGTGGGCGCCGGTGTCGCCGAGGCTGATGGTCGCCGCAAAGCCCGCAGCCCCACGGGCTGTGGGGCCACGCGAGCGGCTGCGAAAGAGATTTCCAACGAGGCACGGCTTTCCCTCCTGGCTCTTCGGGCGTAGGAGCTGTGGCCAGAGCCGCGGCCCTACCGGAAAATGCTTCGCAGGCTGGTGCGGCGTCGTCACGTGGGCGCTGGTGGCTCCGAGGCTGAGAGCCGCCGCAAAGCCCGCAGCCCCACGAGCTGTGGGGCCACGCGAGCGGCTGCCAAAGAGCTTTCCAATGAGGCACGGCTTTCCATCATTGCTCTTCGGGCGTGGGAGCTGTGGACAGAGCCGTGGCCCTACCAGAAAATGCTTCGCAGGCTGACGCAGCAGAGCAAGGTGGGCGCCGGTGGCGCCGAGGCTGACGGCCGCTGCAAAGCCCGCAGCCCCACGGGCTGTGGGGCCACGCGAGCGGCTGCCAAAGAGCTTTCCAACGAGGCACGGCTTTCCCTCCTGGCTCTTCGGGCGTGGGAGCTGTGGCCAGAGCCACGGACCTACCCGAAAAATGCTTCGTAGGCTGGCGCGGCGGCGCCACGTGGGCGCCGGTGTCGCCGAGGCTGATGGCCGCCGCAAAGCCTGCAGCCCCACAGGCTGTGGGGCCATCCGAGCGGCTGCCAAAGTGCTTTCCAACGAGGCACGGCTTTCCATCCTTGCTCTTCGGGCGAGGGAGCTGTGGACAGAGCCGCGGCCCTACCGGAAAATGCTTCGCAGGCTGGTGCAGCGGCGCCAAGTGGGCGCCGGTGACGCCGAGGCTGACAGCCGCCGCAAAGCCCGCAGCCCCACGGGCTGTGGGGCCACGCGAGCGGCTGCCAAAGAGCTTTCCAACGAGGCACGGCTTTCCCTCCTGGCTCTTCGGGCGTGGGAGCTGTGGCCAGAGCCGCGGCCCTACCGGAAAATGCTTCGCAGGCTGACGCAGCGGAGCAAGGTGGGCGCCGGTGGCGCAGAGGCTGACGGCCGCCGCAAAGCCCGCAGCCCCACGGGCTGTGGGGCCACGCGAGCGGCTGCCAAAGAGCTTTCCAACGAGGCACGGCTTTCCCTCTTGGCTCTTTGGGCGTGGGAGCTGTGGTCAGAGACGCGGCCCTACCGGAAAATGCTTCGCAGGCTGGCGCGGCGGCGCCAAGTGGGCGCCGTTGACGCCGAGGCTGACAGCCGCCGCAAAGCCCGCAGCCCCACGGGCTGTGGGGCCACGCGAGCGGCTGCCAAAGAGCTTTCCAACGAGGCACGGCTTTCCCTCCTGGCTCTTCGGGCGTGGGAGCTGTGGCCAGAGCCGCGGCCCTACCGGAAAATGCTTCGCAGGCTGGCGCGGCGGCGCAAAATGGGCGCCGGTGGCGCCGAGGCTGACGGCCGCCGCAAAGCCCGCAGCCCCATGGTCTGTGGGGCCACGCGAGCGGCTGCCAAAGAGCTTTCCAACGAGGCACGGCTTTCCCTCCTGCCTCTTCGGGTGTGGGAGCTGTGGCCAGAGCCGAGGCGCTACAGGAAAATGCTTCGCAGGCTGGCGCGGCGGCGCCACGTGGGCGCCGGTGTCGCCGAGGCTGATGGCCGCCGCAAAGCCCGCAGCCCCACGGGCTGTGGGGCCACGCGAGCGGCTGACAAAGGGCTTTCCAACGAGGTGCGGCTTTCCATCCTCGCTCTTCGGGCGTGGGAGCTGTGGCCAGAGCCGCGGCCCTACCGGAAAATGCTTCGCAGGCTGGCACGGCGGCGCCAGGTGGGCGCTGGTGGTGCCGAGGCTGACGGCCGCCGCAAAGCCCGAAGCCCCACGGGATGTGGAGCCACGCGAGCGGCTGCCAAAGAGCTTTCCAACGAGGCACGGCTTTCCCTCTTGGCTCTTCGGGAGTGGGAGCTGTGGCCAGAGCCGCGGCCCTACCGGAAAATGCTTCGCAGGCTGACGCAGCGGAGCAAGGTGGGCGCCGGTGGCGCCGAGGCTGACGGCCGCCGCAAAGCCCGCAGCCCCACGGGCTGTGGGGCCACGCGAGCGGCTGCCAAAGAGCTTTCCAACGAGGCACGGCTTTCCCTCTTGGCTCTTCGGGCGAGGGAGCTGTGGACAGAGCCGCGGCCCTACCGGAAAATGCTTCGCAGGCTGGTGCAGCGGCGCCAAGTGGGCGCCGGTGACGCCGAGGCTGACGGCCGCCGCAAAGCCCGCAGCCCCACGGGCTGTGGGGCCACGCGAGCGGCTGCCAAAGAGCTTTCCAACGAGGCACGGCTTTCCCTCCTGGCTCTTCGGGCGTGGGAGCTGTGGCCAGAGCCGCGGCCCTACCGGAAAATGCTTCGCAGGCTGACGCAGCGGAGCAAGATGGGCGCGGGTGTCGCCGAGGCTGACGGCCGCCGCAAAGCCCGCAGCCCCATGGTCTGTGGGGCCACGCGAGCGGCTGCCAAAGAGCTTTCCAACGAGGCACGGCTTTCCCTCCTGGCTCTTTGGGTGTGGGAGCTGTGGCCAGAGCCGAGGCGCTACAGGAAAATGCTATGCAGGCTGGCGCGGCGGCGCCACGTGGGCGCCGGTGTCGCCGAGGCTGATGGCCGCCGCAAAGCCCGCAGCCCCACGGGCTGTGGGGCCACGTGAGCAGATGCCAAAGAGCTTTCCAACGAGGCATGGCTTTCCCTCCTGGCTTTTCGGGCGTGGGAGCTGTGGCCAGAGCCGCGGCCCTACCGGAAAATGCTTCGCAGGCTGGCGCGGCGGCGCCACGTGGGCGCCGGTGTCGCCGAGGCTGATGGCCACCGCAAAGCCCGCAGCCCCACGAGCTGTGGGGCCACGCGAGCGGCTGCCAAAGAGCTTTCCAATGAGGCACGGCTTTCCATCATTGCTCTTCGGGCGTGGGAGCTGTGGACAGAGCCGTGGCCCTACCAGAAAATGCTTCGCAGGCTGACGCAGCAGAGCAAGGTGGGCGCCGGTGGCGCCGAGGCTGACGGCCGCTGCAAAGCCCGCAGCCCCACGGGCTGTGGGGCCACGCGAGCGGCTGCCAAAGAGCTTTCCAACGAGGCACGGCTTTCCCTCCTGGCTCTTCGGGCGTGGGAGCTGTGGCCAGAGCCGCGGCCCTACCGGAAAATGCTTCGCAGGCTGGCGCAGTGGCGCTACGTGGGCTACAGTGTCGCAAAGGCTGACGGCCGCCGCAAAGCGCGCAGCCCCACGGGCTTTGGGGCCACGCGAGCGGCTGCCAAAGAGCTTTCCAACGAGGCACGGCTTTCCCTCCTGGCTCTTCGGGCGTGGGAGCTGTGGCCAGAGCCACAGACCTACCCGAAAAATGCTTCGTAGGCTGGCGCGGCGGAGCAAGGTGGGCGCCGGTGTCGCCGAGGCTGATGGCCGCCGCAAAGCCCGCAGCCCCATGGTCTGTGGGGCCACGCGAGCGGCTGCCAAAGAGCTTTCCAACGAGGCACGGCTTTCCCTCCTGCCTCTTCGGGTGTGGGAGCTGTGGCCAGAGCCGAGGCGCTACAGGAAAATGCTTCGCAGGCTGGCGCGGCGGCGCCACGTGGGCGCCGGTGTCGCCGAGGCTGATGGCCGCCGCAAAGCCCGCAGCCCCACGGGCTGTGGGGCCACGCGAGCGGCTGACAAAGGGCTTTCCAACGAGGTGCGGCTTTCCATCCTCGCTCTTCGGGCGTGGGAGCTGTGGCCAGAGCCGCGGCCCTACCGGAAAATGCTTCGCAGGCTGGCGCGGCAGCGCCACGTGGGCGCTGGTGGTGCCGAGGCTGACGGCCGCCGCAAAGCCCGAAGCCCCACGGGATGTGGAGCCACGCGAGCGGCTGCCAAAGAGCTTTCCAACGAGGCACGGCTTTCCCTCTTGGCTCTTCGGGAGTGGGAGCTGTGGCCAGAGCCGCGGCCCTACCGGAAAATGCTTCGCAGGCTGACGCAGCGGAGCAAGGTGGGCGCCGGTGGCGCCGAGGCTGACGGCCGCCGCAAAGCCCGCAGCCCCACGGGCTGTGGGGCCACGCGAGCGGCTGCCAAAGAGCTTTCCAACGAGGCACGGCTTTCCCTCTTGGCTCTTCGGGCGAGGGAGCTGTGGACAGAGCCGCGGCCCTACCGGAAAATGCTTCGCAGGCTGGTGCAGCGGCGCCAAGTGGGCGCCGGTGACGCCGAGGCTGACGGCCGCCGCAAAGCCCGCAGCCCCACGGGCTGTGGGGCCACGCGAGCGGCTGCCAAAGAGCTTTCCAACGAGGCACGGCTTTCCCTCCTGGCTCTTCGGGCGTGGGAGCTGTGGCCAGAGCCGCGGCCCTACCGGAAAATGCTTCGCAGGCTGACGCAGCGGAGCAAGATGGGCGCGGGTGTCGCCGAGGCTGACGGCCGCCGCAAAGCCCGCAGCCCCATGGTCTGTGGGGCCACGCGAGCGGCTGCCAAAGAGCTTTCCAACGAGGCACGGCTTTCCCTCCTGGCTCTTTGGGTGTGGGAGCTGTGGCCAGAGCCGAGGCGCTACAGGAAAATGCTATGCAGGCTGGCGCGGCGGCGCCACGTGGGCGCCGGTGTCGCCGAGGCTGATGGCCGCCGCAAAGCCCGCAGCCCCACGGGCTGTGGGGCCACGTGAGCAGATGCCAAAGAGCTTTCCAACGAGGCATGGCTTTCCCTCCTGGCTTTTCGGGCGTGGGAGCTGTGGCCAGAGCCGCGGCCCTACCGGAAAATGCTTCGCAGGCTGGCGCGGCGGCGCCACGTGGGCGCCGGTGTCGCCGAGGCTGATGGCCACCGCAAAGCCCGCAGCCCCACGAGCTGTGGGGCCACGCGAGCGGCTGCCAAAGAGCTTTCCAATGAGGCACGGCTTTCCATCATTGCTCTTCGGGCGTGGGAGCTGTGGACAGAGCCGTGGCCCTACCAGAAAATGCTTCGCAGGCTGACGCAGCAGAGCAAGGTGGGCGCCGGTGGCGCCGAGGCTGACGGCCGCTGCAAAGCCCGCAGCCCCACGGGCTGTGGGGCCACGCGAGCGGCTGCCAAAGAGCTTTCCAACGAGGCACGGCTTTCCCTCCTGGCTCTTCGGGCGTGGGAGCTGTGGCCAGAGCCGCGGCCCTACCTGAAAATGCTTCGCAGGCTGGCGCGGCGGCGCCACGTGGGCGCCGGTGGTGCCGAGGCTGACGGACGCCGCAAAGCCCGCAGCCCCACGGGCTGCGGGGCCACGCGAGCGCCTGCCAAAGAGCTTTCCAACGAGGCACGGCTTTCCCTCCTGGCTCTTCGGGCGTGGGAGCTGTGGCCAGAGCCGCGGCCCTACCGGAAAATGCTTCGCAGGCTGGCGCAGTGGCGCTACGTGGGCTACAGTGTCGCAAAGGCTGACGGCCGCCGCAAAGCGCGCAGCCCCACGGGCTTTGGGGCCACGCGAGCGGCTGCCAAAGAGCTTTCCAACGAGGCACGGCTTTCCCTCCTGGCTCTTCGGGCGTGGGAGCTGTGGCCAGAGCCACAGACCTACCCGAAAAATGCTTCGTAGGCTGGCGCGGCGGAGCAAGGTGGGCGCCGGTGTCGCCGAGGCTGATGGCCGCCGCAAAGCCCGCAGCCCCACAGGCTGTGGGGCCATCCGAGCGGCTGCCAAAGTGCTTTCCAACGAGGCACGGCTTTCCATCCTTGCTCTTCGGGCGAGGGAGCTGTGGACAGAGCCGCGGCCCTACCGGAAAATGCTTCGCAGGCTGGTGCAGCGGCGCCAAGTGGGCGCCGGTGGCGGGGAGGCTGTCGGCCGCCGCAAAGCCCGCAGCCCCACGGGCTGTGGGGCCACGCGAGCGGCTGCCAAAGAGCTTTCCAACGAGGCACGGCTTTCCCTCCTGGCTCTTCGGGCGTGGGAGCTGTGGCCAGAGCCGCGGCCCTACCGGAAAATGCTTCGCAGGCTGACGCAGCGGAGCAAGGTGGGCGCCGGTGGCGCAGAGGCTGACGGCCGCCGCAAAGCCCGCAGCCCCACGGGCTGTGGGGCCACGCGAGCGGCTGCCAAAGAGCTTTCCAACGAGGCACGGCTTTCCCTCTTGGCTCTTTGGGCGTGGGAGCTGTGGTCAGAGCCGCGGCCCTACCGGAAAATGCTTCGCAGGCTGGTGCAGCGGCGCCAAGTGGGCGCCGGTGACGCCGAGTCTGACGGCCGCCGCAAAGCCCGCAGCCCCACGGGCTGTGGGGCCATGCGAGCGGCTGCCAAAGAGCTTTCCAACGAGGCACGGCTTTCCCTCCTGGCTCTTCGGGCGTGGGAGCTGTGGCCAGAGCCGCGGCCCTACCGGAAAATGCTTCGCAGGCTGACGCAGCGCAGCAAGATGGGCGCGGGTGTCGCCGAGGCTGACGGCCGCTGCAAAGCCTGCAGCCACACGTGCTGTGGGGCCACGCGAGCGGCTGCCAAAGAGCTTTCCAACGAGGCATGGCTTTCCCTCCTGGCTTTTCGGGCGTGGGAGCTGTGGCCAGAGCCGCGGCCCTACCAGAAATGCTTCGCAGGCTGGCGCGGCGGCGCCACGTGGGCGCTGGTGGCTCCGAGGCTGAGAGCCGCCGCAAAGCCCGCAGCCCCACGGGCTGTGGGGCCACGCGAGCGCCTGCCAAAGAGCTTTCCAATGAGGCACGGCATTCCATCCTTGCTCTTCGGGCGTGGGAGCTGTGGCCAGAGCCGTGGCCCTACCAGAAAATGCTTCGCAGGCTGACGCAGCAGAGCAAGGTGGGCGCCAGTGTCGCCGAGGCTGACGGCCGCCGCAAAGCCCGCAGCCCCATGGTCTGTGGGGCCACGCGAGCGGCTGCCAAAGAGCTTTCCAACGAGGCACGGCTTTCCCTCCTGGCTCTTCGGGTGTGGGAGCTGTGGCCAGAGCCGAGGCGCTACAGGAAAATGCTATGCAGGCTGGCGCGGCGGCGCCACGTGGGCGCCGGTGTCGCCGAGGCTGATGGCCGCCGCAAAGCCCGCAGCCCCACGGGCTGTGGGGCCACGCGAGCGGCTGCCAAAGAGCTTTCCAACGAGGCACGGCTTTCCCTCCTGGCTCTTCGGGCGTGGGAGCTGTGGCCAGAGCCACGGCCCTACCCGAAAAATGCTTCGTAGGCTGGCGCGGCGGCGCCACATGGGCGCCGGTGTCGCCGAGGCTGATGGCCGCCGCAAAGCCCGCAGCCCCACGGGCTGTGGGGCCATGCGAGCGGCTGCAAAAGTGCTTTCCAACGAGGCACGGCTTTCCATCCTTGCTCTTTGGGCGAGGGAGCTGTGGACAGAGCCGCGGCCCTACCGGAAAATGCTTCGCAGGCTGGTGCAGCGGCGCCAAGTGGGCGCCGTTGACGCCGAGGCTGACAGCCGCCGCAAAGCCCGCAGCCCCACGGGCTGTGGGGCCACACGAGTGGCTGCCAAAGAGCTTTCCAACGAGGCACGGCTTTCCCTCCTGGCTCTTCGGGCGTGGGAGCTGTGGCCAGAGCCGCGGCCCTACCGGAAAATGCTTCGCAGGCTGACGCAGCGGAGCAAGATGGGCGCCGTTGACGCCGAGGCTGACGGCCGCCGCAAAGCCTGCAGCCCCACGGGCTGTGGGGCCACGCGAGCGGCTGCCAAAGAGCTTTCCAACGAGGCATGGCTTTCCCTCCTGGCTTTTCGGGCGTGGGAGCTGTGGCCAGAGCCGCGGCCCTACCAGAAATGCTTCGCAGGCTGGCGCGGCGGCGCCACGTGGGCGCCGGTGTCGCCGAGGCTGACGGCCGCCGCAAAGCCCGCAGCCCCACGAGCTGTGGGGCCACGCGAGCGGCTGCCAAAGAGCTTTCCAACGAGGCACGGCTTTCCCTCTTGGCTCTTTGGGCGTGGGAGCTGTGGTCAGAGACGCGGCCCTACCCGAAAATGCTTCGCAGGCTGGCGCGGCGGCGCCAGGTGGGTCCCGGTGGCGCCGAGGCTGACGGCCGCCGCAAAGCCTGCAGCCCCATGGTCTGTGGGGCCACGCGAGCGGCTGCCAAAGAGCTTTCCAACGAGGCACGGCTTTCCCTCCTGGCTCTTCGGGCGTGGGAGCTGTGGCCAGAGCCACGGCCCTACCCGAAAAATGCTTCATAGGCTGGCGCGGCGGCGCCACGTGGGCGCCGGTGTCGCCGAGGCTGATGGCCGCCGCAAAGCCCGCAGCCCCACGGGCTGTGGGGCCATGCGAGCGGCTGCCAAAGTGCTTTCCAACGAGGCACGGCTTTCCATCCTTGCTCTTCGGGCGAGGGAGCTGTGGACAGAGCCGCGGCCCTACCGGAAAATGCTTCGCAGGCTGGTGCAGCGGCGCCAAGTGGGCGCTGGTGACGCCGAGACTGACAGCCGCCGCAAAGCCCGCAGCCCCACGGGCTGTGGGGCCACGCGAGCGGCTGCCAAAGAGCTTTCCAACGAGGCACGGCTTTCCCTCCTGGCTCTTCGGGCGTGGGAGCTGTGGCCAGAGCCGCGGCCCTACCCGAAAATGCTTCGCAGGCTGACGCAGCGGAGCAAGATGGGCACGCGTGTCGCCGAGGCTGACGGCCGCCGCAAAGCCCGCAGCCCCACGGGCTGTGGGGCCACGCGAGCGGCTGCCAAAGAGCTTTCCAACGAGGCACGGTTTTCCCTCCTGGCTCTTCGGGCGTGGGAGCTGTGGCCAGAGCCGCGGCCCTACCGGAAAATGCTTCGCAGGCTGGCGCGGCGGCGCCACGTGGGCGCCGGTGTCGCCGAGGCTGATGGCCGCCGCAAAGCCCGCATCCCCATGGGCTGTGGGGCCACGCGAGCGGCTGCCAAAGATCTTTCCAACGAGGCACGGCTTTCCCTCCTGGCTCTTCGGGCGTAGGAGCTGTGGCCAGAGCCGCGGCCCTACCGGAAAATGCTTCGCAGGCTGGTGCAGCAGCGCCACGTGGGCGCCGGTGGCTCCGAGGCTGACGGGCGCCGCAAAGCCCGCAGCCCCACAGGCTGTGGGGCCACGCGAGCGGCTGCCAAAGAGCTTTCCAACGAGGCACGGCTTTCCCTCCTGGCTCTTCGGGCGTGGGAGCTGAGGCCAGAGCCACGGCCCTACCGGAAAATGCTTCGCAGGCTGGCGCGGCGGCGCCAGGTGGGCGCCGGTGGCGCCTAAGCTGACGGCCGCCACAAAGCCCGCAGCCCCACGGGCTGTGGGGCCACGCGAGTGGCTGCGAAAGTGCTTTCCAACTAGGCACGGCTTTCCCTCCTGGCTCTTCGGGCGTGGGAGCTGTGGCCAGAGCCGCGGCCCTACCGGAAAATACTTCGCAGGCTGGCGCGGCGGCGCCACGTGGGCGCCGGTGGCGCCAAGGCTGACGGTCGCCGCAAAGCCCGCAGCCCCATGGGCTGTGGGGTCACGCGAGCGGCTGCCAAAGAGCTTTCCAACGAGGCACGGCTTTCCCTCCTGGCTCTTTGGGCGTGGGAGCTGTGGCCAGAGCCGCGGCCCTACCGGAAAATGCTTCGCAGGCTGGCGCAGTGGCGCTACGTGGGCTACAGTGTCGCAAAGGCTGACGGCCGCCGCAAAGCCTGCAGCCCCACAGGCTTTGGGGCCACGCGAGCGGCTGCCAAAGAGCTTTCCAACGAGGCACGGCTTTCCCTCCTGGCTCTTCGGGCGTGGGAGCTGTGGCCAGAGCCGCGGCCCTACCGGAAAATGCTTCGCAGGGTGGCGCGGCGGCGCCAGGTGGGTCCCGGTGGCGCCGAGGCTGACGGCCGCCGCAAAGCCCGCAGCCCCACGGGCTGTGGGGCCACGCGAGCGGCTGCCAAAGAGCTTTCCAACGAGGCACGGTTTTCCCTCCTGGCTCTTCGGGCGTGGGTGCTGTGGCCAGAGCCGCGGCCCTACCGGAAAATGCTTCGCAGGCTGGTGCGTCGGCGCCAGGTGGGTCCCGGTGATGCCGAGGCTGACGGCCGCCGCAAAGCCCGCAGCCCCACGGGCTGTGGGGCCACGCGAGCGGCTGCCAAAGAGCTTTCCAACGAGGCATGGCTTTCCCTCCTGGCTCTTTGGGCGTGGGAGCTGTGGCCAGAGCCGCGGCCCTACCGGAAAATGCTTCGCGGGCTGGCGCAGCGGCGCCACGTGGGCGTCGGTGGCGCCGAGGCTGACGGCCGCCGCAAAGCCCGCAGCCCCACAGGCTGTGGCGCCACGCGAGCGGCTGCCAAAGAGCTTTCCAACGAGGCACGGCTTTCCCTCCTGGCTCTTCGGGCGTGGGAGCTGTGGCCAGAGCCGAGGCCCTACCGGAAAATGCTTCGCAGGCTGGCGAGGCGGCGCCACGTGGGTGCCGGTGGCGCCGAGGCTGATGGCCGCCGCAAAGCCCGCAGCCCCATGGGCTGTGGGGCCACGCGAGCGGCTGCCAAAGAGCTTTCCAATGAGGCACGGCTTTCCCTCCTGGCTCTTCGGGCGTGGGAGCTGTGGCCAGAGCCGCGGCCCTACCGGAAAATTCTTCGCAGGCTGGTGCGGCGGCGCCAGGTGGGCGCTGATGGCTCCGAGGCTGACAGCCGCTGCAAAGCCCGCAGCCCCACGGGCTGTGGGGCCACGCGAGCGGCTGCCAAAGAGCTTTCCAACGAGGCACGGCTTTCCCTCCTGGCTCTTCGGGCGTGGGAGCTGTGGCCAGAGCCACGGCCCTACCGGAAAAGGCTTCGCAGGCTGGCGCGGCGGCGCCACGTGGGCGCCGGTGGCGCCTAAGCTGACGGCCGCCGCAAAGCCCGCAGCGCCACGGGCTGTGGGGCCACGCGAGCGGCTGCCAAAGAGCTTTCCAACGAGGCACGGCTTTCCCTCCTGGCTCTTCGGGCGTGGGAGCTGTGGCCAGAGCCGCGGCCCTACTGGAAAATGCTTCGCAGGCTGACGCAGCGGAGCAAGGTGGGCGCCGGTGGCGCCAAGGCTGACGGCCGCCGCAAAGCCCGCAGCCCCACGGGCTGTGGGGCCACGCGAGCGGCTGCCAAAGAGCTTTCCAACGAGGCACGGCTTTCCCTCCTGGCTCTTCGGGCGTGGGAGCTGTGGCCAGAGCCGCGGCCCTACCGGAAAATGCTTCGCAGGCTGGCGCGGCGGCGCCAGGTGGGTCCCGGTGACGCCGAGGCTGACGGCCGCCGCAAAGCCCGCAGCCCCACGGGCTGTGGGGCCACGCGAGCGGCAGCCAAAGGGCTTTCCAACAAGGCGCGGCTTTCCATCCTCGCTCTTCGGGCGTGGGAGCTGTCGCCAGAGCCGCGGCCCTACCGGAAAATGCTTCGCAGGCTGGTGCGGCAGCGCCACGTGGGCGCCGGTGGTGCCGAGGCTGACGGCCGCCGCAAAGCCCGCAGCCCCACGGGCTGTGGGGCCACGCGAACGGCTGCCAAAGGGCTTTCCAACGAGGCGCGGCTTTCCATCCTCGCTCTTCGGGCGTGGGAGCTGTGGCCAGAGCCACGGCCCTACCCGAAAATGGTTCGCAGGCTGGCGCGGCACCGCCACGTGGGCGCCGGTGGCGCCTAAGCTGACGGCCGCCGCAAAGCCCGCAGCGCCACGGGCTGTGGGGCCACGCGAGCGGCTGCCAAAGAGCTTTCCAACGAGGCACGGCTTTCCCTCCTGGCTCTTCGGGCGTGGGAGCTGTGGCCAGAGCCGCGGCCCTACTGGAAAATGCTTCGCAGGCTGACGCAGCGGAGCAAGGTGGGCGCCGGTGGCGCCAAGGCTGACGGCCGCCGCAAAGCCCGCAGCCCCACGGGCTGTGGGGCCACGCGAGCGGCTGCCAAAGAGCTTTCCAACGAGGCACGGCTTTCCCTCCTGGCTCTTCGGGCGTGGGAGCTGTGGCCAGAGCCGCGGCCCTACCGGAAAATGCTTCGCAGGCTGGCGCGGCGGCGCCAGGTGGGTCCCGGTGACGCCGAGGCTGACGGCCGCCGCAAAGCCCGCAGCCCCACGGGCTGTGGGGCCACGCGAGCGGCAGCCAAAGGGCTTTCCAACAAGGCGCGGCTTTCCATCCTCGCTCTTCGGGCGTGGGAGCTGTCGCCAGAGCCGCGGCCCTACCGGAAAATGCTTCGCAGGCTGGTGCGGCAGCGCCACGTGGGCGCCGGTGGTGCCGAGGCTGACGGCCGCCGCAAAGCCCGCAGCCCCACGGGCTGTGGGGCCACGCGAACGGCTGCCAAAGGGCTTTCCAACGAGGCGCGGCTTTCCATCCTCGCTCTTCGGGCGTGGGAGCTGTGGCCAGAGCCACGGCCCTACCCGAAAATGGTTCGCAGGCTGGCGCGGCACCGCCACGTGGGCGCCGGTGGTGCCGAGGCTGACGGCCGCCGCAAAGCCCGCAGCCCCACGGGCTGTGGGGCCACGCGAGCGGCTGCCAAAGAGCTTTCCAACGAGGCACGGCTTTCCCTGCTGGCTCTTTGGGCGTGGGAGCTGTCGCCAGAGGCGCGGCCCTACCGGAAAATGCTTCGCAGGCTGGCGCAGCGGCGCCAGGTGGGCGACAGTGTCGCAAAGGCTGACGGCCGCCGCAAAGCCCGCAGCCCCATGGGCTGTGGGGTCACGCGAGCGGCTGCCAAAGAGCTTTCCAACGAGGCACGGTTTTCCCTCCTGGCTCTTCAAGCGTGGGAGCTGTGGCCAGAGCTGCGGCCCTACCGGAAAATGCTTCGCAGGCTGGCACGGCGGCGCCACGTGGGCGCCGGTGGCGCCAAGGCTGACGGCCGCCGCAAATCCCGCAGCCCCACGGGCTGTGGGGCCACGCGAGCGGCTGCCAAAGAGCTTTCCAACGAGGCACGGCTTTCCCTCCTGGCTCTTCGGGCGTGGGAGCTGTGGCCAGAGCCGCGGCGCTACAGGAAAATGCTTCGCAGGCTGGCGCGGCGGCGCCAGGTGGGTCCCGGTGACGCCGAGGCTGACGGCCGCCGCAAAGCCCGCAGCCCCACAGGCTGTGGGGCCACGCGAGCGGCAGCCAAAGGGCTTTCCAACGAGGCGCGGCTTTCCATCCTCGCTCTTCGGGTGTGGGAGCTGTGGCCAGAGCCGCGGCCCTACCGGAAAATGCTTCGCAGGCTGGTGCGGCAGCGCCACGTGGGCGCCGGTGGTGCCGAGGCTGACGGCCGCCGCAAAGCCCGCAGCCCCACGGGCTGTGGGGCCACGCGAACGGCTGCCAAAGGGCTTTCCAACGAGGCGCGGCTTTCCATCCTCGCTCTTCGGGCGTGGGAGCTGTGGCCAGAGCCGCGGCCCTACCCGAAAATGGTTCGCAGGCTGGCGCGGCAGCGCCACGTGGGCGCCGGTGGTGCCGAGGCTGACGGCTGCCGCAAAGCCCGCAGCCCCACGGGCTGTGGGGCCACGCGAGCGGCTGCCAAAGAGCTTTCCAACGAGGCACGGCTTTCCCTGCTGGCTATTTGGGCGTGGGAGCTGTCGCCAGAGGCGCGGCCCTACCGGAAAATGCTTCGCAGGCTGGCGCAGCGGCGCCAGGTGGGCGACAGTGGTGCCAAGGCTGACGGCCGCCACAAAGCCCGCAGCCCCACGGGCTGTGGGGCCACGCGAGCGGCTGCCAAAGAGCTTTCCAACGAGGCACGGTTTTCCCTCCTGGCTCTTCGGGCGTGGGAGCTGTGGCCAGAGCCGCGGCCCTACCGGAAAATGCTTCGCAGGGTGGTGCGTCGGCGCCAGGTGGGTCCCGGTGACCCCGAGGCTGACGGCCGCCGCAAAGCCCGCAGCCCCACGGGCTGTGGGGCCATGCGAGCGGCTGCCAAAGAGCTTTCCAACGAGGCACGGCTTTCCCTCCTGGCTCTTCGGGCGTGGGAGCTGTGGCCAGATCCGCGGCCCTACCGGAAAATGCTTCGCGGGCTGGCGCAGCGGCGCCAAGTGGGCGCTGGTGACGCCGAGGCTGACAGCCGCCGCAACGCCCGCAGCCCCACGGGCTGTGGGGCCACGCGAGCGGCTGCCAAAGAGCTTTCCAACGAGGCACGGCTTTCCCTCCTGGCTCTTTGGGCGTGGGAGCTGTGGTCAGAGCCGCGGCCCTACCGGAAAATGCTTCGCAGGCTGGCGCGGCGGCGCCACGTGGGCGTCGGTGGCGCCGAGGCTGAGGGCCGCCCCAAAGCCCGCAGCCCCACGGGCTGTGGGGCCACGCGAGCGGCTGACAAAGAGCTTTCCAACGAGGCACGGCTTTCCCTCCTGGCTCTTCGGGCGTGGGAGCTGTGGCCAGAGCCGAGGCCCTACCGGAAAATGCTTCGCAGGCTGGCGAGGCGGCGCCACGTGGGTGCCGGTGGCGCCGAGGCTGATGGCCGCCGCAAAGCCCGCAGCCCCATGGGCTGTGGGGCCATGGGAGCGGCTGCCAAAGAGCTTTCCAATGAGGCACGGCTTTCCCTCCTGGCTCTTCGGGCGTAGGAGCTGTGGCCAGAGCCGCGGCCCTACCGGAAAATTCTTCGCAGGCTGGTGCGGCGGCGCCAGGTGGGCGCTGATGGCTCCGAGGCTGACAGCCGCTGCAAAGCCCGCAGCCCCACGGGCTGTGGGGCCATGCGAGCGGCTGCCAAAGAGCTTTCCAATGAGGCACGGCTTTCCCTCCTTGGTCTTTGGGCGTGAGAGCTGTGGCCAGAGCCGCGGCCCTACCGGAAAATGCTTCGCAGGCTGGCGCGGCGGAGCAAAATGGGCGCCGGTGGCGCCGAGGCTGACGGCCGCCGCAAAGCCCGCAGCCCCACGGGCTGTGGGGCCACGCGAGCGGCTGCCAAAGAGCTTTCCAACGAGGCACGGCTTTCCCTCTTGGCTCTTTGGGCGTGGGAGCTGTGGTCAGAGACGCGGCCCTACCGGAAAATGCTTCGCAGGCTGGCGCGGCGGCGCCAAGTGGGCGCCGTTGACGCCGAGGCTGACAGCCGCCGCAAAGCCGGCAGCCCCACGGGCTGTGGGGCCACGCGAGCGGCTGCCAAAGAGCTTTCCAACGAGGCACGGCTTTCCCTCCTGGCTCTTCGGGCGTGGGAGCTGTGGCCAGAGCCGCGGCCCTACCGGAAAATGCTTCGCAGGCTGGCGCGGCGGCGCAAAATGGGCGCCGGTGGCGCCGAGGCTGACGGCCGCCGCAAAGCCCGCAGCCCCATGGTCTGTGGGGCCACGCGAGCGGCTGCCAAAGAGCTTTCCAACGAGGCACGGCTTTCCCTCCTGCCTCTTCGGGTGTGGGAGCTGTGGCCAGAGCCGAGGCGCTACAGGAAAATGCTTCGCAGGCTGGCGCGGCGGCGCCACGTGGGCGCCGGTGTCGCCGAGGCTGATGGCCGCTGCAAAGCCCGCAGCCCCACGGGCTGTGGGGCCACGCGAGCGGCTGACAAAGGGCTTTCCAACGAGGTGCGGCTTTCCATCCTCGCTCTTCGGGCGTGGGAGCTGTGGCCAGAGCCGCGGCCCTACCGGAAAATGCTTCGCAGGCTGGCGCGGCAGCGCCACGTGGGCGCTGGTGGTGCCGAGGCTGACGGCCGCCGCAAAGCCCGAAGCCCCACGGGATGTGGAGCCACGCGAGCGGCTGCCAAAGAGCTTTCCAACGAGGCATGGCTTTCCCTCTTGGCTCTTCGGGCGTGGGAGCTGTGGCCAGAGCCGCGGCCCTACCGGAAAATGCTTCGCAGGCTGACGCAGCGGAGCAAGGTGGGCGCCGGTGGCGCCGAGGCTGACGGCCGCCGCAAAGCCCGCAGCCCCACAGGCTGTGGGGCCACGCGAGCGGCTGCCAAAGAGCTTTCCAACGAGGCACGGCTTTCCCTCTTGGCTCTTCGGGCGAGGGAGCTGTGGACAGAGCCGCGGCCCTACCGGAAAATGCTTCGCAGGCTGGTGCAGCGGCGCCAAGTGGGCGCCGGTGACGCCGAGGCTGACGGCCGCCGCAAAGCCCGCAGCCCCACGGGCTGTGGGGCCACGCGAGCGGCTGCCAAAGAGCTTTCCAACGAGGCACGGCTTTCCCTCCTGGCTCTTCGGGCGTGGGAGCTGTGGCCAGAGCCGCGGCCCTACCGGAAAATGCTTCGCAGGCTGACGCAGCGGAGCAAGATGGGCGCGGGTGTCGCCGAGGCTGACGGCCGCTGCAAAGCCTGCAGCCACACGTGCTGTGGGGCCACGCGAGCGGCTGCCAAAGAGCTTTCCAACGAGGCATGGCTTTCCCTCCTGGCTTTTCGGGCGTGGGAGCTGTGGCCAGAGCCGCGGCCCTACCAGAAATGCTTCGCAGGCTGGCGCGGCGGCGCCACGTGGGCGCTGGTGGCTCCGAGGCTGAGAGCCGCCGCAAAGCCCGCAGCCCCACGGGCTGTGGGGCCACGCGAGCGGCTGCCAAAGAGCTTTCCAGTGAGGCACGGCTTTCCATCCTTGCTCTTCGGGCGTGGGAGCTGTGGCCAGAGCCGTGGCCCTACCAGAAAATGCTTCGCAGGCTGACGCAGCAGAGCAAGGTGGGCGCCAGTGTCGCCGAGGCTGACGGCCGCCGCAAAGCCCGCAGCCCCATGGTCTGTGGGGCCACGCGAGCGGCTGCCAAAGAGCTTTCCAACGAGGCACGGCTTTCCCTCCTGGCTCTTCGGGTGTGGGAGCTGTGGCCAGAGCCGAGGCGCTACAGGAAAATGCTATGCAGGCTGGCGCGGCGGCGCCACGTGGGCGCCGGTGTCGCCGAGGCTGATGGCCGCCGCAAAGCCCGCAGCCCCACGGGCTGTGGGGCCACGCGAGCGGCTGCCAAAGAGCTTTCCAACGAGGCACGGCTTTCCCTCCTGGCTCTTCGGGCGTGGGAGCTGTGGCAGAGCCACGGCCCTACCCGAAAAATGCTTCGTAGGCTGGCGCGGCGGAGCCACGTGGGCGCCGGTGTCGCCGAGGCTGATGGCCGCCGCAAAGCCCGCAGCCCCACGGGCTGTGGGGCCATGCGAGCGGCTGCCAAAGTGCTTTCCAACGAGGCACGGCTTTCCATCCTTGCTCTTCGGGCGAGGGAGCTGTGGACAGAGCCGCGGCCCTACCGGAAAATGCTTCGCAGGCTGGTGCAGCGGCGCCAAGTGGGCGCCGGTGACGCCGAGACTGACAGCCGCCGCAAAGCCCGCAGCCCCACGGGCTGTGGGGCCACGCGAGCGGCTGCCAAAGAGCTTTCCAACGAGGCACGGCTTTCCCTCCTGGCTCTTCGGGCGTGGGAGCTGTGGCCAGAGCCGCGGCCCTACCCGAAAATGCTTCGCAGGCTGACGCAGCGGAGCAAGATGGGCGCGCGTGTCGCCGAGGCTGACGGCCGCCGCAAAGCCTGCAGCCCCACGGGCTGTGGGGCCACGCGAGCGGCTGCCAAAGAGCTTTCCAACGAGGCACGGCTTTCCCTCCTGGCTTTTCGGGCGTGGGAGCTGTGGCCAGAGCTGCGGCCCTACCGGAAAATGCTTCGCAGGCTGGCGCGGCGGCGCCACGTGGGCGCCGGTGTCGCCGAGGCTGATGGCCGCCGCAAAGCCCGCATCCCCATGGGCTGTGGGGCCACGCGAGCGGCTGCCAAAGATCTTTCCAACGAGGCACGGCTTTCCCTCCTGGCTCTTCGGGCGTAGGAGCTGTGGCCAGAGCCGCGGCCCTACCGGAAAATGCTTCGCAGGCTGGTGCGGCAGCGCCACGTGGGTGCCGGTGGCTCCAAGGCTGACGGGCGCCGCAAAGCCCGCAGCCCCACAGGCTGTGGGGCCACGCGAGCGGCTGCCAAAGAGCTTTCCAACGAGGCACGGCTTTCCCTCCTGGCTCTTCGGGCGTGGGAGCTGAGGCCAGAGCCACGGCCCTACCGGAAAATGCTTCGCAGGCTGGCGCGGCGGCGCCAGGTGGGCGCCGGTGGCGCCTAAGCTGACGGCCGCCACAAAGCCCGCAGCCCCACGGGCTGTGGGGCCACGCGAGTGGCTGCGAAAGTGCTTTCCAACTAGGCACGGCTTTCCCTCCTGGCTCTTCGGGCGTGGGAGCTGTGGCCAGAGCCGCGGCCCTACCGGAAAATACTTCGCAGGCTGGCGCGGCGGCGCCACGTGGGCGCCGGTGGCGCCAAGGCTGACGGTCGCCGCAAAGCCCGCAGCCCCATGGGCTGTGGGGTCACGCGAGCGGCTGCCAAAGAGCTTTCCAACGAGGCACGGCTTTCCCTCCTTGGTCTTCGGGCGTGGGAGCTGTGGCCAGAGCCGCGGCCCTACCGGAAAATGCTTCGCAGGCTCACGCAGCAGAGCAAGGTGGGCGCCGGTGTCGCCGAGGCTGACGGCCGCCGCAAAGCCCGCAGCCCCATGGTCTGTGGGGCCACGCGAGCGGCTGCCAAAGAGCTTTCCAACGAGGCACGGCTTTCCCTCCTTGGTCTTCGGGCGTGGGAGCTGTGGCCAGAGCCGCGGTTCTACCGGAAAATGCTTCGCAGGCTGGCGCGGCGGCGCCACGTGGGCGCCAATGGCGCCGAGGCTGACGGCCGCCGCAAAGCCCGCAGCCCCACGGGCTGTGGGGCCACGCGAGCGGCTGCCAAAGAGCTTTCCAACGAGGCACGGCTTTCCCTCCTGGCTCTTCGGGCGTGGGAGCTGTCACCAGAGACGCGGCCCTACCGGAAAATGCTTCACAGGCTGGCGCGGCGGCGCCACGTGAGCGCCGGTGGCGCCGAGGCTGACGGCCGCCGCAAAGCCCGCAGCCGCACGGGCTGTGGGGCCATGCGAGCGGCTGCCAAAGAGCTTTCCAACGAGGCACGGCTTTCCCTCCTTGGTCTTCGGGCGTGGGAGCTGTGGCCAGAGCCGCGGCCCTACCGGAAAATGATTCGCAGGCTGGCGCGGCGGCGCCACGTGTGCGCCGGTGTCGCCGAGGCTGATGGCCGCCGCAAAGCCCGCAGCCCCACGGGCTGTGGGGCCACGAGAGAGGCTGCCAAAGAGCTTTCCAATGAGGCATGGCTTTCCCTCCTGGCTCTTTGGGCGTGGGAGATGTGGTCAGAGCCGCGGCCCTACCGGAAAATGCTTCACAGGCTGGCGCGGCGGCGCCACGTGGGCGCCGGTGGCGCCGAGGCTGACGGCCGCCGCAAAGCCCGCAGCCCCACGGACTGTGGGGCCACGCGAGCGGCTGCCAAAGAGCTTTCCAACGAGGCACGGCTTTCCCTCCTGGCTCTTCGGGCGTGGGAGCTGTGGCCAGAGCCGCGGCCCTACCCGAAAATGCTTCGCGGGCTGGCGCGGCGGCGCCTCGGGGGCGCCGGTGGCGCCGAGGCTGACAGCCGCCGCAAAGCCCGCAGCCCGACGGGTTGTGGGGCCACGGGAGCGGTTACCAAAGAACTTTCCAACGAGGCACGGCTTTCCCTCCTGGCTCTTCGGGCGTGGGAGCTGTGGCCAGAGCCGAGGCGCTACCGGAAAATGCTTCGCAGGCTGGCGCGGCGGCGCCAGGTGGGCGCCGGTATCGCCGAGGCTGACGGCCGCCGCAAAGCCCGCAGCCCCACGGGCTGTGGGGCCACGCGAGCGGCTGCCAAAGAGCTTTCCAACGAGGCACGGCTTTCCCTCCTTGGTCTTCGGGCGTGGGAGCTGTGGCCAGAGCCGCGGTCCTACCGGAAAATGCTTCGCAGGCTGGCGCGGCGGCAACACGTGGGTGCCGGTGGCGCCGAGGCAGACGGCCACCGCAAAGCCCGCAGCCCCACGGGCTGTGGGGCCACGCGAGCGGCTGCCAAAGAGCTTTCCAACGAGGCACGGCTTTCCCTCCTGGCTCTTCGGGCGTGGGAGCTGTGGCCAGAGCCGGGGCCCTACCCGAAAATGCTTCGCAGGCTGGCGCGGCGGCGCCACGTGGGCGCCAAGGGCGCCAAGGCTGACGGCCGCCGCAAAGCCCGCAGCCCCATGGTCTGTGGGGCCACGCGAGCGGCTGCCAAAGAGCTTTCCAACGAGGCACGGCTTTCCCTCCTGGCTCTTCAAGCGTGGGAGCTGTGGCCAGAGCCGCGGCCCTAGCGGAAAATGATTCGCAGGCTGGCGCGGCGGCGCCACGTGTGCACCGGTGTCGCCGAGGCTGATGGCCGCCGCAAAGCCCGCAGCCCCACGGGCTGTGGGGCCACGCGAGAGGCTGCCAAAGAGCTTTCCAATGAGGCATGGCTTTCCCTCCTGGCTCTTTGGGCTTGGGAGATGTGGTCAGAGCCGCGGCCCTACCGGAAAATGCTTCACAGGCTGGCGCGGCGGCGCCACGTGCGCGCCGGTGGCGCCGAGGCTGACGGCCGCCACAAAGCCCGCAGCCCCACGGGCTGTGGGGCCACGCGAGCGGCTGCCAAAGACCTTTCCAACGAGGCACGGCTTTCCCTCCTTGGTCTTCGGGCGTGGGAGCTGTGGCCAGAGCCGCGGCCCTACCCAAAAATGCTTCGCAGGCTGGCGCGGCGGCGCCAGGTGGGCGCCGGTGGCGCCAAGGCTGACGGCCGCCGCAAAGCCCGCAGCCCCATGGTCTGTGGGGCCACGCGAGCGGCTGCCAAAGAGCTTTCCAACTAGGCACGGCTTTCCCTCCTTGGTCTTCGGGCGTGGGAGCTGTGGCCAGAGCCGCGGCCCTACCCAAAAATGCTTCGCAGGCTGGCGCGGCGGCGCCAGGTGGGCGCCGGTGGCGCCAAGGCTGACGGCCGCCGCATAGCCCGCAGCCCCACGGGCTGTGGGGCCACGTGAGCAGATGCCAAAGAGCTTTCCAACGAGGCATGGCTTTCCCTCCTGGCTCTTCGGGCGTGGGAGCTGTGGCCAGAGCCGTGGCCCTACCGGAAAATGTTTCGCAGGCTGACGCAGCAGAGCAAGTTGAGCGCCGGTGGCGCCGAGGCTGACGGCCGCCGCAAAGCCCGCAGCCCCACGGGCTGTGGGGCCACGCGAGCGGCTGCCAAAGAGCTTTCCAACGAGGCACGGCTTTCCCTCCTGGCTCTTCGGGCGTGGGAGCTGTGGCCAGAGCCGCGGCCCTACCGGAAAATGCTTCACAGGCTGGCGCGGCGGCGCCACGTTGGCGCCGGTGGCGCCGAGGCTGACGGCCGCCGCAAAGCCCGCAGCCCCACGGGCTGTGGGGCCACGCGAGCGGCTGCAAAAGAGCTTTCCAACGAGGCACGGCTTTCCCTCCTTGGTCTTCGGGCGTGGGAGCTGTGGCCAGAGCCGCGGTCCTACTGGAAAATGCTTCGCAGGCTGGCGCGGCGGCGCCAGGTGGGCGCCGGTGGCGCCCAGGCTGACGGATGCCGCAAAGCCCGCAGCCCCAAGGGCTGTGGGGCCACGCGAGCGGCTGCCAAAGAGCTTTCCAACGAGGCACGGCTTTCCCTCCTTGGTCTTCGGGCGTGGGAGCTGTGGCCAGAGCCGCGGCCCTACCGGAAAATGCTTCGCAGGCTGGCGCGGCTGCGCCACATGGGCGCCGGTGGCGCCGAGGCTGACGGCCGCCGCAAAGCCCGCAGCCCCACGGGCTGTGGGGCCACGCGAGCGGCTGCCAAAGAGCTTTCCAACGAGGCACGGCTTTCCCTCCTGGCTCTTCGGGAGTGGGAGCTGTGGCCAGAGCCGCGGCCCTACCGGAAAATGCTTCGCAGGCTCACGCAGCAGAGCAAGGTGGGCGCCGGTGTCGCCGAGGCTGACGGCCGCCGCAAAGCCCGCAGCCCCATGGTCTGTGGGGCCACGCGAGCGGCTGCCAAAGAGCTTTCCAACGAGGCACGGCTTTCCCTCCTTGGTCTTCGGGCGTGGGAGCTGTGGCCAGAGCCGCGGCCCTACCGGAAAATGCTTCGCAGGCTGGCGCGGCGGCAACACGTGGGTGCCGGTGGCGCCGAGGCTGACGGCCACCGCAAAGCCCGCAGCCCCACGGGCTGTGGGGCCACGCGAGTGGCTGCCAAAGAGCTTTCCAACGAGGCAAGGCTTTCCCTCCTTGGTCTTCGGGCGTGGGAGCTGTGGCCAGAGCCGCGGCCCTACCCGAAAATGCTTCGCAGTCTGGCGCGGCGGCGCCAGGTGGGCGCCAATGGCGCCGAGGCTGACGGCCGCCGCAAAGCCCGCAGACCCACGGGCTTTGGGGCCACGCGAGCGGCTGCCAAAGAGCTTTCCAACGAGGCACGGCTTTCCCTCCTGGCTCTTTGGGCGTGGGAGATGTGGTCAGAGCCGCGGCCCTACCCGAAAATGCTTCACAGGCTGGCGCGGCGGCGCCACGTGGGCGCCGGTGGCGCCGAGGCTGACGGCCGCTGCAAAGCCCGCAGCCCCACGGGCTGTGGGGCCACGCGAGCGGCTGCCAAAGAGCTTTCCAACGAGGCACAGCTTTCCCTCCTTGGTCTTCGGGCGTGGGAGCTGTCGCCAGAACCGTGGCCCTACCGGAAAATGCTTCGCAGGGTCACGCAGCAGAGCAATGTGGGCGCCGGTGCCGCCGAGGCTGATGGCCGCCGCAAAGCCCGCAGCCCCATGGTCTGTGGGGCCACGCGAGCGGCTGCCAAAGAGCTTTCCAACGAGGCACGGCTTTCCCTCCTGGCTCTTCGGGCGTGGGAGCTGTCACCAGAGACGCGGCCCTACCGGAAAATGCTTCACAGGCTGGCGTGGCGGCGCCACGTGAGCGCCGGTGGCGCCGAGGCTGACGGCCGCCGCAAAGCCCGCAGCCCCACGGGCTGTGGGGCCACGCGAGCGGCTGCCAAAGAGCTTTCCAACGAGGCACGGCTTTCCCTCCTTGGTCTTCGGGCGTGGGAGCTGTGGCCAGAGCCGCGGCCCTACCGGAAAATGATTCGCAGGCTGGCGCGGCGGCGCCACGTGTGCGCCGGTGTCGCCGAGGCTGATGGCCGCCGCAAAGCCCGCAGCCCCACGGGCTGTGGGGCCACGCGAGAGGCTGCCAAAGAGCTTTCCAATGAGGCATGGCTTTCCCTCCTGGCTCTTTGGGTGTGGGAGATGTGGTCAGAGCCGCGGCCCTACCGGAAAATGCTTCACAGGCTGGCGCGGCGGCGCCACGTGGGCGCCGGTGGCGCCGAGGCTGACGGCCGCCGCAAAGCCCGCAGCCCCACGGACTGTGGGGCCACGCGAGCGGCTGCCAAAGAGCTTTCCAACGAGGCACGGCTTTCCCTCCTTGGTCTTCGGGCGTGGGAGCTGTGGCCAGAGCCGCGGCCCTACCCAAAAATGCTTCGCAGGCTGGCGCGGCGGCGCCAGGTGGGCGCCGGTGGCGCCAAGGCTGACGGCCGCCGCAAAGCCCGCAGCCCCATGGTCTGTGGGGCCACGCGAGCGGCTGCCAAAGAGCTTTCCAACTAGGCACGGCTTTCCCTCCTTGGTCTTCGGGCGTGGGAGCTGTGGCCAGAGCCGCGGCCCTACCCAAAAATGCTTCGCAGGCTGGCGCGGCGGCGCCAGGTGGGCGCCGGTGGCGCCAAGGCTGACGGCCGCCGCAAAGCCCGCAGCCCCACGGGCTGTGGGGCCACGTGAGCAGATGCCAAAGAGCTTTCCAACGAGGCATGGCTTTCCCTCCTGGCTCTTCGGGTGTGGGAGCTGTGGCCAGAGCCGTGGCCCTACCGGAAAATGCTTCGCAGGCTGACGCAGCAGAGCAAGTTGAGCGCCGGTGGCGCCGAGGCTGACGGCCGCCGCAAAGCCCGCAGCCCCACGGGCTGTGGGGCCACGCGAGCGGCTGCCAAAGAGCTTTCCAACGAGGCACGGCTTTCCCTCCTGGCTCTTCGGGCGTGGGAGCTGTGGCCAGAGCCGCGGCCCTACCAGAAAATGCTTCGCAGGCTGGCGCGGCGGTGCCACGTGGGCGCTGGTGTCGCCGAGGCTGACGGCCGCCGCAAAGCCCGCAGCCCCACGGCTTTTGGGGCCACCTGAGCGGATGCCAAAGAGCTTTCCAACGAGGCATGGCTTTCCCTCCTGGCTCTTCGGGTGTGGGAGCTGTCGCCAGAGCCGCGGCCCTACCGGAAAATGCTTCACAGGCTGGCGCGGCGGCGCCACGTGGGCGCCGGTGTCGCCGAGGCTGATGGCCGCCGCAAAGCCCGCAGCCCCACGGGCTGTGGGGCCACGCGAGCGGCTGCAAAAGAGCTTTCCAACGAGGCACGGCTTTCCCTCCTGGCTCTTCGGGAGTGGGAGCTGTGGCCAGAGCCGCGGCCCTACCGGAAAATGCTTCGCAGGCTGGCGCGGCGGCGCCAGGTGGGCGCCGGTGGGGCCCAGGCTGACGGATGCCGCAAAGCCCGCAGCCCCACGGGCTGTGGGGCCACGCGAGCGGCTGCCAAAGAGCTTTCCAACGAGGCACGGCTTTCCCTCCTGGCTCTTCGGGCGTGGGAGCTGTGGCAGAGCCACGGCCCTACCCGAAAAATGCTTCGTAGGCTGGCGCGGCGGAGCCACGTGGGCGCCGGTGTCGCCGAGGCTGATGGCCGCCGCAAAGCCCGCAGCCCCACGGGCTGTGGGGCCATGCGAGCGGCTGCCAAAGTGCTTTCCAACGAGGCACGGCTTTCCATCCTTGCTCTTCGGGCGAGGGAGCTGTGGACAGAGCCGCGGCCCTACCGGAAAATGCTTCGCAGGCTGGTGCAGCGGCGCCAAGTGGGCGCCGGTGACGCCGAGACTGACAGCCGCCGCAAAGCCCGCAGCCCCACGGGCTGTGGGGCCACGCGAGCGGCTGCCAAAGAGCTTTCCAACGAGGCACGGCTTTCCCTCCTGGCTCTTCGGGCGTGGGAGCTGTGGCCAGAGCCGCGGCCCTACCGGAAAATACTTCGCAGGCTGGCGCGGCGGCGCCACGTGGGCGCCGGTGGCGCCAAGGCTGACGGTCGCCGCAAAGCCCGCAGCCCCATGGGCTGTGGGGTCACGCGAGCGGCTGCCAAAGAGCTTTCCAACGAGGCACGGCTTTCCCTCCTGGCTCTTCGGGCGTGGGAGCTGTGGCCAGAGCCGCGGCCCTACCGGAAAATGCTTCGCAGGCTGGCGCAGTGGCGCTACGTGGGCTACAGTGTCGCAAAGGCTGACGGCCGCCGCAAAGCCTGCAGCCCCACAGGCTTTGGGGCCACGCGAGCGGCTGCCAAAGAGCTTTCCAACGAGGCACAACTTTCCCTCCTGGCTCTTCGGGCGTGGGAGCTGTGGCCAGAGCCGCGGCCCTACCGGAAAATGCTTCGCAGGCTGGCGCGGCGGCGCCAGGTGGGTCCCGGTGGCGCCGAGGCTGACGGCCGCCGCAAAGCCCGCAGCCCCACGGGCTGTGGGGCCACGCGAGCGGCTGCCAAAGAGCTTTCCAACGAGGCACGGTTTTCCCTCCTGGCTCTTCGGGCGTGGGTGCTGTGGCCAGAGCCGCGGCCCTACCGGAAAATGCTTCGCAGGCTGGTGCGTCGGCGCCAGGTGGGTCCCGGTGACGCCGAGGCTGACGGCCGCCGCAAAGCCCGCAGCCCCACGGGCTGTGGGGCCACGCGAGCGGCTGCCAAAGAGCTTTCCAACGAGGCATGGCTTTCCCTCCTGGCTCTTTGGGCGTGGGAGCTGTGGCCAGAGCCGCGGCCCTACCGGAAAATGCTTCGCGGGCTGGCGCAGCGGCGCCACGTGGGCGCCGGTGGCGCCGAGGCTGACGGCCGCCGCAAAGCCCGCAGCCCTACGGGCTGTGGGGCCACGCGAGCGGCTGCCAAAGAGCTTTCCAACGAGGCACGGCTTTCCCTCCTGGCTCTTCGGGCGTGGGAGCTGTGGCCAGAGCCGCGGCCCTACCAGAAAATGCTTCGCAGGCTGGCGCGGCGGTGCCACGTGGGCGCTGGTGTCGCCGAGGCTGACGGCCGCCGCAAAGCCCGCAGCCCCACGGCTTTTGGGGCCACCTGAGCGGATGCCAAAGAGCTTTCCAACGAGGCATGGCTTTCCCTCCTGGCTCTTCGGGTGTGGGAGCTGTGGCCAGAGCCGCGGCCCTACCGGAAAATGCTTCACAGGCTGGCGCGGCGGCGCCACGTGGGCGCCGGTGGCGCCGAGGCTGACGGCCGCCGCAAAGCCCGCAGCCCCACGGGCTGTGGGGCCACGCGAGCGGCTGCAAAAGAGCTTTCCAACGAGGCACGGCTTTCCCTCCTTGGTCTTCGGGCGTGGGAGCTGTGGCCAGAGCCGCGGTCCTACTGGAAAATGCTTCGCAGGCTGGCGCGGCGGCGCCAGGTGGGCGCCGGTGGCGCCCAGGCTGACGGATGCCGCAAAGCCCGCAGCCCCACGGGCTGTGGGGCCACGCGAGCGGCTGCCAAAGAGCTTTCCAACGAGGCACGGCTTTCCCTCCTTGGTCTTCGGGCGTGGGAGCTGTGGCCAGAGCCGCGGCCCTACCGGAAAATGCTTCGCAGGCTGGCGCGGCTGCGCCACATGGGCGCCGGTGGCGCCGAGGCTGACGGCCGCCGCAAAGCCCGCAGCCCCACGGGCTGTGGGGCCACGCGAGCGGCTGCCAAAGAGCTTTCCAACGAGGCACGGCTTTCCCTCCTTGGTCTTCGGGCGTGGGAGCTGTGGCCAGAGCCGCGGCCCTACCGGAAAATGCTTCGCAGGCTCACGCAGCAGAGCAAGGTGGGCGCCGGTGTCGCCGAGGCTGACGGCCGCCGCAAAGCCCGCAGCCCCATGGTCTGTGGGGCCACGCGAGCGGCTGCCAAAGAGCTTTCCAACGAGGCACGGCTTTCCCTCCTTGGTCTTCGGGCGTGGGAGCTGTGGCCAGAGCCGCGGTTCTACCGGAAAATGCTTCGCAGGCTGGCGCGGCGGCGCCACGTGGGCGCCAATGGCGCCGAGGCTGACGGCCGCCGCAAAGCCCGCAGCCCCACGGGCTGTGGGGCCACGCGAGCGGCTGCCAAAGAGCTTTCCAACGAGGCACGGCTTTCCCTCCTGGCTCTTCGGGCGTGGGAGCTGTCACCAGAGACGCGGCCCTACCGGAAAATGCTTCACAGGCTGGCGCGGCGGCGCCACGTGAGCGCCGGTGGCGCCGAGGCTGACGGCCGCCGCAAAGCCCGCAGCCGCACGGGCTGTGGGGCCATGCGAGCGGCTGCCAAAGAGCTTTCCAACGAGGCACGGCTTTCCCTCCTTGGTCTTCGGGCGTGGGAGCTGTGGCCAGAGCCGCGGCCCTACCGGAAAATGATTCGCAGGCTGGCGCGGCGGCGCCACGTGTGCGCCGGTGTCGCCGAGGCTGATGGCCGCCGCAAAGCCCGCAGCCCCACGGGCTGTGGGGCCACGCGAGAGGCTGCCAAAGAGCTTTGCAATGAGGCATGGCTTTCCCTCCTGGCTCTTTGGGCGTGGGAGATGTGGTCAGAGCCGCGGCCCTACCGGAAAATGCTTCACAGGCTGGCGCGGCGGCGCCACGTGGGCGCCGGTGGCGCCGAGGCTGACGGCCGCCGCAAAGCCCGCAGCCCCACGGACTGTGGGGCCACGCGAGCGGCTGCCAAAGAGCTTTCCAACGAGGCACGGCTTTCCCTCCTGGCTCTTCGGGCGTGGGAGCTGTGGCCAGAGCCGCGGCCCTACCCGAAAATGCTTCGCGGGCTGGCGCGGCGGCGCCTCGGGGGCGCCGGTGGCGCCGAGGCTGACAGCCGCCGCAAAGCCCGCAGCCCGACGGGTTGTGGGGCCACGGGAGCGGTTACCAAAGAACTTTCCAACGAGGCACGGCTTTCCCTCCTGGCTCTTCGGGCGTGGGAGCTGTGGCCAGAGCCGAGGCGCTACCGGAAAATGCTTCGCAGGCTGGCGCGGCGGCGCCAGGTGGGCGCCGGTATCGCCGAGGCTGACGGCCGCCGCAAAGCCCGCAGCCCCACGGGCTGTGGGGCCACGCGAGCGGCTGCCAAAGAGCTTTCCAACGAGGCACGGCTTTCCCTCCTTGGTCTTCGGGCGTGGGAGCTGTGGCCAGAGCCGCGGTCCTACCGGAAAATGCTTCGCAGGCTGGCGCGGCGGCAACACGTGGGTGCCGGTGGCGCCGAGGCAGACGGCCACCGCAAAGCCCGCAGCCCCACGGGCTGTGGGGCCACGCGAGCGGCTGCCAAAGAGCTTTCCAACGAGGCACGGCTTTCCCTCCTGGCTCTTCGGGCGTGGGAGCTGTGGCCAGAGCCGGGGCCCTACCCGAAAATGCTTCGCAGGCTGGCGCGGCGGCGCCACGTGGGCGCCAAGGGCGCCAAGGCTGACAGCCGCCGCAAAGCCCGCAGCCCCATGGTCTGTGGGGCCACGCGAGCGGCTGCCAAAGAGCTTTCCAACGAGGCACGGCTTTCCCTCCTGGCTCTTCAAGCGTGGGAGCTGTGGCCAGAGCCGCGGCCCTACCGGAAAATGCTTCACAGGCTGGCGCGGCGGCGCCACGTTGGCGCCGGTGGCGCCGAGGCTGACGGCCGCCGCAAAGCCCGCAGCCCCACGGGCTGTGGGGCCACGCGAGCGGCTGCAAAAGAGCTTTCCAACGAGGCACGGCTTTCCCTCCTTGGTCTTCGGGCGTGGGAGCTGTGGCCAGAGCCGCGGTCCTACTGGAAAATGCTTCGCAGGCTGGCGCGGCGGCGCCAGGTGGGCGCCGGTGGCGCCCAGGCTGACGGATGCCGCAAAGCCCGCAGCCCCAAGGGCTGTGGGGCCACGCGAGCGGCTGCCAAAGAGCTTTCCAACGAGGCACGGCTTTCCCTCCTTGGTCTTCGGGCGTGGGAGCTGTGGCCAGAGCCGCGGCCCTACCGGAAAATGCTTCGCAGGCTGGCGCGGCTGCGCCACATGGGCGCCGGTGGCGCCGAGGCTGACGGCCGCCGCAAAGCCCGCAGCCCCACGGGCTGTGGGGCCACGCGAGCGGCTGCCAAAGAGCTTTCCAACGAGGCACGGCTTTCCCTCCTGGCTCTTCGGGAGTGGGAGCTGTGGCCAGAGCCGCGGCCCTACCGGAAAATGCTTCGCAGGCTCACGCAGCAGAGCAAGGTGGGCGCCGGTGTCGCCGAGGCTGACGGCCGCCGCAAAGCCCGCAGCCCCATGGTCTGTGGGGCCACGCGAGCGGCTGCCAAAGAGCTTTCCAACGAGGCACGGCTTTCCCTCCTTGGTCTTCGGGCGTGGGAGCTGTGGCCAGAGCCGCGGCCCTACCGGAAAATGCTTCGCAGGCTGGCGCGGCGGCAACACGTGGGTGCCGGTGGCGCCGAGGCTGACGGCCACCGCAAAGCCCGCAGCCCCACGGGCTGTGGGGCCACGCGAGTGGCTGCCAAAGAGCTTTCCAACGAGGCAAGGCTTTCCCTCCTTGGTCTTCGGGCGTGGGAGCTGTGGCCAGAGCCGCGGCCCTACCCGAAAATGCTTCGCAGTCTGGCGCGGCGGCGCCACGTGGGCGCCAATGGCGCCGAGGCTGACGGCCGCCGCAAAGCCCGCAGACCCACGGGCTTTGGGGCCACGCGAGCGGCTGCCAAAGAGCTTTCCAACGAGGCACGGCTTTCCCTCCTGGCTCTTTGGGCGTGGGAGATGTGGTCAGAGCCGCGGCCCTACCCGAAAATGCTTCACAGGCTGGCGCGGCGGCGCCACGTGGGCGCCGGTGGCGCCGAGGCTGACGGCCGCTGCAAAGCCCGCAGCCCCACGGGCTGTGGGGCCACGCGAGCGGCTGCCAAAGAGCTTTCCAACGAGGCACAGCTTTCCCTCCTTGGTCTTCGGGCGTGGGAGCTGTCGCCAGAACCGTGGCCCTACCGGAAAATGCTTCGCAGGGTCACGCAGCAGAGCAATGTGGGCGCCGCTGCCGCCGAGGCTGATGGCCGCCGCAAAGCCCGCAGCCCCATGGTCTGTGGGGCCACGCGAGCGGCTGCCAAAGAGCTTTCCAACGAGGCACGGCTTTCCCTCCTGGCTCTTCGGGCGTGGGAGCTGTCACCAGAGACGCGGCCCTACCGGAAAATGCTTCACAGGCTGGCGTGGCGGCGCCACGTGAGCGCCGGTGGCGCCGAGGCTGACGGCCGCCGCAAAGCCCGCAGCCCCACGGGCTGTGGGGCCACGCGAGCGGCTGCCAAAGAGCTTTCCAACGAGGCACGGCTTTCCCTCCTTGGTCTTCGGGCGTGGGAGCTGTGGCCAGAGCCGCGGCCCTACCGGAAAATGATTCGCAGGCTGGCGCGGCGGCGCCACGTGTGCGCCGGTGTCGCCGAGGCTGATGGCCGCCGCAAAGCCCGCAGCCCCACGGGCTGTGGGGCCACGCGAGAGGCTGCCAAAGAGCTTTCCAATGAGGCATGGCTTTCCCTCCTGGCTCTTTGGGTGTGGGAGATGTGGTCAGAGCCGCGGCCCTACCGGAAAATGCTTCACAGGCTGGCGCGGCGGCGCCACGTGGGCGCCGGTGGCGCCGAGGCTGACGGCCGCCGCAAAGCCCGCAGCCCCACGGGCTGTGGGGCCACGCGAGCGGCTGCCAAAGAGCTTTCCAACGAGGCACAGCTTTCCCTCCTGGCTCTTCGGGCGTGGGAGCTGTGGCCAGAGCCGGGGCCCTACCAGAAAATGCTTCGCAGGCTGGTGCGGCGGCGCCACGTGGGCGCCGGTGGCGCCAAGGCTGACGGCCGCCGCAAAGCCCGCAGCCCCATGGTCTGTGGGGCCACGCGAGCGGCTGCCAAAGAGCTTTCCAACGAGGCACGGCTTTCCCTCCTGGCTCTTCGGGCGTGGGAGCTGTCACCAGAGACGCGGCCCTACCGGAAAATGCTTCACAG
Organism: Chroicocephalus ridibundus; assembly: GCF_963924245.1. Taxonomy (NCBI): domain Eukaryota; kingdom Metazoa; phylum Chordata; class Aves; order Charadriiformes; family Laridae; genus Chroicocephalus; species Chroicocephalus ridibundus. The sequence continues at coordinate 147,840 of NW_026961611.1, forward strand.
GCTGGCGCGGCGGCGCCACGTGAGCGCCGGTGGCGCCGAGGCTGACGGCCGCCGCAAAGCCCGCAGCCGCACGGGCTGTGGGGCCACGCGAGCGGCTGCCAAAGAGCTTTCCAACGAGGCACGGCTTTCCCTCCTTGGTCTTCAGGCGTGGGAGCTGTGGCCAGAGCCGCGGCCCTACCGGAAAATGCTTCGCAGGCTGGCGCGGCGGTGACACGTGGGCGCCGGTGTGTCCGAAGCTGACGGCCGCCGCAAAGCCCGCAGCCCCACGGGCTGTGGGGCCATGCGAGCGGCTGCCAAAGAGCTTTCCAATGAGGCACGGCTTTCCCTCCTGGCTCTTTGGGCGTGGGAGATGTGGTCAGAGCCGCGGCCCTACCGGAAAATGCTTCACAGGCTGGCGCGGCGGCGCCACGTGGGCGCCGGTGGCGCCGAGGCTGACGGCCGCCGCAAAGCCCGCAGCCCCACGGGCTGTGGGGCCACGCGAGCGGCTGCCAAAGAGCTTTCCAACGAGGCACGGCTTTCCCTCCTTGGTCTTCGGGCGTGGGAGCTGTGGCCAGAGCCGTGGCCCTACCGGAAAATGCTTCGCAGGCTGACGCAGCAGAGCAAGTTGAGCGCCGGTGGCGCCGAGGCTGACGGCCGCCGCAAAGCCCGCAGCCGCACGGGCTGTGGGGCCACGCGAGCGGCTGCCAAAGAGCTTTCCAACGAGGCACGGCTTTCCCTCCTTGGTCTTCGGGCGTGGGAGCTGTGGCCAGAGCCGCGGCCCTACCGGAAAATGCTTCGCAGGCTGGCGCGGCGGCGACACGTGGGCGCCGGTGTGTCCGAAGCTGACGGCCGCCGCAAAGCCCGCAGCCCCACGGGCTGTGGGGCCACGCGAGCGGCTGCCAAAGAGCTTTCCAATGAGGCACGGCTTTCCCTCCTGGCTCTTTGGGCGTGGGAGATGTGGTCAGAGCCGCGGCCCTACCGGAAAATGCTTCACAGGCTGGCGCGGCGGCGCCACGTGGGCGCCGGTGGCGCCGAGGCTGACGGCCGCCGCAAAGCCCGCAGCCCCACGGGCTGTGGGGCCACACGAGCGGCTGCCAAAGAGCTTTCCAACGAGGCACAGCTTTCCCTCCTGGCTCTTCGGGCGTGGGAGCTGTGGCCAGAGCCGGGGCCCTACCAGAAAATGCTTCGCAGGCTGGCGCGGCGGCGCCACGTGGGCGCCAATGGCGCCAAGGCTGACGGCCGCCGCAAAGCCCGCAGCCCCATGGTCTGTGGGGCCACGCGAGCGGCTGCCAAAGAGCTTTCCAACGAGGCATGGCTTTCCCTCCTGGCTCTTCGGGCGTGGGAGCTGTGGCCAGAGCCGTGGCCCTACCGGAAAATGCTTCGCAGGCTCACGCAGCAGAGCAAGGTGGGCGCCGGTGTCGCCGAGGCTGACGGCTGCCGCAAAGCCCGCAGCCCCACGGGCTGTGGGGCCACGCGAGCGGCTGCCAAAGAGCTTTCCAACGAGGCACAGCTTTCCCTCCTTGGTCTTCGGGCGTGGGAGCTGTCGCCAGAACCGTGGCCCTACCGGAAAATGCTTCGCAGGCTCACGCAGCAGAGCAATGTGGGCGCCGGTGCCGCCGAGGCTGATGGCCGCCGCAAAGCCCGCAGCCCCATGGTCTGTGGGGCCACGCGAGCGGCTGCCAATGAGCTTTCCAACGAGGCACGGCTTTCCCTCCTGGCTCTTCGGGCGTGGGAGCTGTGGCCAGAGCAGCGGCCCTACCGGAAAATGCTTCACAGGCTGGCGCGGCGGCACCACGTGGGTCCCGGTGGCGCCGAGGCTGATGGCCGCCGCAAAGCCCGCAGCCCCACGGGCTGTGGGGCCACGCGAGTGGCTGCCAAAGAGCTTTCCAACGAGGTACGGCTTTCCCTCCTTGGTCTTCGGGCGTGGGAGCTGTGGCCAGAGCCGCCACTCTACCGGAAAATGATTCGCAGGCTGGCGCGGCGGCGCCACGTGTGCGCCGGTGGCGCCGAGGCTGACGGCCGCCGCAAAGCCCGCAGCCGCACGGGCTGTGGGGCCACGCGAGCGGCTGCCAAAGAGCTTTCCAACGAGGCACGGCTTTCCCTCCTTGGTCTTCGGGCGTGGGAGCTGTGGCCAGAGCCGCGGCCCTACCGGAAAATGCTTCGCAGGCTGGCGCGGCGGTGACACGTGGGCGCCGGTGTGTCCGAAGCTGACGGCCGCCGCAAAGCCCGCAGCCCCACGGGCTGTGGGGCCACGCGAGCGGCTGCCAAAGAGCTTTCCAATGAGGCACGGCTTTCCCTCCTGGCTCTTTGGGCGTGGGAGATGTGGTCAGAGCCGCGGCCCTACCGGAAAATGCTTCACAGGCTGGCGCGGCGGCGCCACGTGGGCGCCGGTGGCGCCGAGGCTGACGGCCGCCGCAAAGCCCGCAGCCCCACGGCTTTTGGGGCCACCTGAGCGGATGCCAAAGAGCTTTCCAACGAGGCACGGCTTTCCCTCCTTGGTCTTCGGGCGTGGGAGCTGTGGCCAGAGCCGCGGTCCTACTGGAAAATGATTCGCAGGCTGGCGCGGCGGCGCCAGGTGGGCGCCGGTGGGGCCCAGGCTGACGGATGCCGCAAAGCCCGCAGCCCCACGGGCTGTGGGGCCACGCGAGCGGCTGCCAAAGAGCTTTCCAACGAGGCACGGCTTTCCCTCCTTGGTCTTCGGGCGTGGGAGCTGTGGCCAGAGCCGCGGCCCTACCGGAAAATGCTTCGCAGGCTGGCGCGGCTGCGCCACATGGGCGCCGGTGGCGCCGAGGCTGACGGCCGCCGCAAAGCCCGCAGCCCCACGGGCTGTGGGGCCACGCGAGCGGCTGCCAAAGAGCTTTCCAACGAGGCACGGCTTTCCCTCCTTGGTCTTCGGGCGTGGGAGCTGTGGCCAGAGCCGCGGCCCTACCCAAAAATGCTTCGCAGGCTCACGCAGCAGAGCAAGGTGGGCGCCGGTGTCGCCGAGGCTGACGGCCGCCGCAAAGCCCGCAGCCCCACGGGCTGTGGGGCCACGCGAGCGGCTGCCAAAGAGCTTTCCAACGAGGCACGGCTTTCCCTCCTTGGTCTTCGGGCGTGGGAGCTGTGGCCAGAGCCGTGGCCCTACCGGAAAATGCTTCGCAGGCTGACGCAGCAGAGCAAGTTGAGCGCCGGTGGCGCCGAGGCTGACGGCCGCCGCAAAGCCCGCAGCCCCACGGGCTGTGGGGCCACGCGAGCGGCTGCCAAAGAGCTTTCCAACGAGGCACGGCTTTCCCTCCTTGGTCTTCGGGCGTGGGAGCTGTGGCCAGAGCCGCGGCCCTACCAGAAAATGCTTCGCAGGCTGGCGCGGCGGCGCCACGTGGGCGCCGGTGGCGCCGAGGCTGACGGCCGCCGCAAAGCCCGCAGCCCCACGGGCTGTGGGGCCACGCGAGCGGCTGCCAAAGAGCTTTCCAACGAGGCACGGTTTTCCCTCCTTGGTCTTCGGGCGTGTGAGCTGTGGCCAGAGCCGCGGCCGTACCGGAAAATGCTTCGCAGGCTGGCGCGGCTGCGCCACATGGGCGCCGGTGGCGCCGAGGCTGACGGCCGCCGCAAAGCCCGCAGCCCCACGGCCTGTGGGGCCACGCGAGTGGCTGCGAAAGAGCTTTCCAACGAGGCACGGCTTTCCCTCCTTGGTCTTCGGGCGTGGGAGCTGTGGCCAGAGCCGCGGCCCTACCGGAAAATGCTTCGCAGGCTCACGCAGCAGAGCAAGGTGGGCGCCGGTGTCGCCGAGGCTGACGGCTGCCGCAAAGCCCGCAGCCCCATGGTCTGTGGGGCCACGCGAGCGGCTGCCAAAGAGCTTTCCAACGAGGCATGGCTTTCCCTCCTGGCTCTTCGGGCGTGGGAGCTGTGGCCAGAGCCGTGGCCCGACCGGAAAATGCTTCGCAGGCTGACGCAGCAGAGCAAGTTGAGTGCCGGTGGCGCCGAGGCTGACGGCCGCCGCAAAGCCCGCAGCCCCACGGGCTGTGGGGCCACGCGAGCGGCTGCCAAAGAGCTTTCCAACGAGGCACGGCTTTCCCTCCTTGGTCTTCGGGCGTGGGAGCTGTGGCCAGAGCCGCGGCCCTACCAGAAAATGCTTCGCAGGCTGGCGCGGCGGTGCCACGTGGGCGCTGGTGTCGCCGAGGCTGACGGCCGCCGCAAAGCCCGCAGCCCCATGGCTTTTGGGGCCACCTGAGCGGATGCCAAAGAGCTTTCCAACGAGGCACGGCTTTCCCTCCTGGCTCTTCGGGCGTGGGAGCTATCGCCAGAGCCGCGGCCCTACCGGAAAATGCTTCGCAGGCTGGCGCGGCGGCGACACGTGGGCGCCGGTGTGTCCGAAGCTGACGGCCGCCGCAAAGCCCGCAGCCCCACGGGCTGTGGGGCCACGCGAGCGGCTGCCAAAGAGCTTTCCAATGAGGCATGGCTTTCCCTCCTGTTTCTTTGGGCGTGGGAGATGTGGTCAGAGCCGCGGCCCTACCTGAAAATGCTTCACAGGCTGGCGCGGCGGCGCCACGTGGGCGCCGGTGGCGCCGAGGCTGACGGCCGCCGCAAATCCCGCAGCCCCACGGGCTGTGGGGCCACGCGAGCGGCTGCCAAAGAGCTTTCCAACGAGGCACGGCTTTCCCTCCTTGGTCTTCGGGCGTGGGAGCTGTGGCCAGAGCCGCGGCCCTACCGGAAAATGCTTCACAGGCTGGCGCGGCGGCGCCACATGGGCGCCGGTGGCGCCGAGGCTGACGGCCGCCGCAAAGCCCGCAGCCGCACGGGCTGTGGGGCCACGCGAGCGGCTGCCAAAGAGCTTTCCAACGAGGCACGGCTTTCCCTCCTTGGTCTTCGGGCGTGGGAGCTGTGACCAGAGCCGCGGCCCTACCGGAAAATGATTCGCAGGCTGGCGCGGCGGCGCCACGTGTGCGCCGGTGTCGCCGAGGCTGATGGCCGCCGCAAAGCCCGCAGCCCCACGGGCTGTGGGGCCACGCGAGCGGCTGCCAAAGAGCTTTCCAACGAGGCACGGCTTTCCCTCCTGGCTCTTTGGGCGTGGGAGATGTGGTCAGAGCCGCGGCCCTACCGGAAAATGCTTCACAGGCTGGCGCGGCGGCGTCACGTGGGCGCCGGTGGCGCCGAGGCTGACGGCCGCTGCAAAGCCCGCAGCCCCACGGGCTGTGGGGCCACGCGAGCGGCTGCCAAAGAGCTTTCCAACGAGGCACAGCTTTCCCTCCTTGGTCTTCGGGCGTGGGAGCTGTCGCCAGAACCGTGGCCCTACCGGAAAATGCTTCGCAGGCTCACGCAGCAGAGCAATGTGGGCGCCGGTGCCGCCGAGGCTGATGGCCGCCGCAAAGCCCGCAGCCCCATGGTCTGTGGGGCCACGCGAGCGGCTGCCAATGAGCTTTCCAACGAGGCACGGCTTTCCCTCCTGGCTCTTCGGGCGTGGGAGCTGTGGCCAGAGCAGCGGCCCTACCGGAAAATGCTTCACAGGCTGGCGCGGCGGCCCCACGTGGGCGCCGGTGGCGCCGAGGCTGACGGCCGCCGCAAAGCCCGCAGCCCCACGGGCTGTGGGGCCACGCGAGTGGCTGCCAAAGAGCTTTCCAACGAGGTACGGCTTTCCCTCCTTGGTCTTCGGGCGTGGGAGCTGTGGCCAGAGCCGCGGCCCTACCGGAAAATGATTCGCAGGCTGGCGCGGCGGCGCCACGTGTGCGCCGGTGGCGCCGAGGCTGACGGCCGCCGCAAAGCCCGCAGCCGCACGGGCTGTGGGGCCACGCGAGCGGCTGCCAAAGAGCTTTCCAACGAGGCACGGCTTTCCCTCCTTGGTCTTCGGGCGTGGGAGCTGTGGCCAGAGCCGCGGCCCTACCGGAAAATGCTTCGCAGGCTGGCGCGGCGGTGACACGTGGGCGCCGGTGTGTCCGAAGCTGACGGCCGCCGCAAAGCCCGCAGCCCCACGGGCTGTGGGGCCACGCGAGCGGCTGCCAAAGAGCTTTCCAATGAGGCACGGCTTTCCCTCCTGGCTCTTTGGGCGTGGGAGATGTGGTCAGAGCCGCGGCCCTACCGGAAAATGCTTCACAGGCTGGCGCGGCGGCGCCACGTGGGCGCCGGTGGCGCCGAGGCTGACGGCCGCCGCAAAGCCCGCAGCCCCACGGGCTGTGGGGCCACGCGAGCGGCTGCCAAAGAGCTTTCCAACGAGGCACGGCTTTCCCTCCTTGGTCTTCGGGCGTGGGAGCTGTGGCCAGAGCCGTGGCCCTACCGGAAAATGCTTCGCAGGCTGACGCAGCAGAGCAAGTTGAGCGCCGGTGGCGCCGAGGCTGACGGCCGCCGCAAAGCCCGCAGCCGCACGGGCTGTGGGGCCACGCGAGCGGCTGCCAAAGAGCTTTCCAACGAGGCACGGCTTTCCCTCCTTGGTCTTCGGGCGTGGGAGCTGTGGCCAGAGCCGCGGCCCTACCGGAAAATGCTTCGCAGGCTGGCGCGGCGGCGACACGTGGCCGCCGGTGTGTCCGAAGCTGACGGCCGCCGCAAAGCCCGCAGCCCCACGGGCTGTGGGGCCACGCGAGCGGCTGCCAAAGAGCTTTCCAATGAGGCACGGCTTTCCCTCCTGGCTCTTTGTGCGTGGGAGATGTGGTCAGAGCCGCGGCCCTACCGGAAAATGCTTCACATGCTGGCGCGGTGGCGCCACGTGGGCGCCGGTGGCGCCGAGGCTGACGGCCGCCGCAAAGCCCGCAGCCCCACGGGCTGTGGGGCCACACGAGCGGCTGCCAAAGAGCTTTCCAACGAGGCACAGCTTTCCCTCCTGGCTCTTCGGGCGTGGGAGCTGTGGCCAGAGCCGGGGCCCTACCAGAAAATGCTTCGCAGGCTGGCGCGGCGGCGCCACGTGGGCGCCAATGGCGCCAAGGCTGACGGCCGCCGCAAAGCCCGCAGCCCCATGGTCTGTGGGGCCACGCGAGCGGCTGCCAAAGAGCTTTCCAACGAGGCACGGCTTTCCCTCCTTGGTCTTCGGGCGTGGGAGCTGTGGCCAGAGCCGCGGCCCTACCGGAAAATGCTTCGCAGGCTGGCGCGGCGGCGACACGTGGGCGCCGGTGTGTCCGAAGCTGACGGCCGCCGCAAAGCCCGCAGCCCCACGGGCTGTGGGGCCACGCGAGCGGCTGCCAAAGAGCTTTCCAATGAGGCACGGCTTTCCCTCCTGGCTCTTTGGGCGTGGGAGATGTGGTCAGAGCCGCGGCCCTACCGGAAAATGCTTCACAGGCTGGCGCGGCGGCGCCACGTGGGCGCCGGTGGCGCCGAGGCTGACGGCCGCCGCAAAGCCCGCAGCCCCACGGGCTGTGGGGCCACGCGAGCGGCTGCCAAAGAGCTTTCCAACGAGGCACGGCTTTCCCTCCTTGGTCTTCGGGCGTGGGAGCTGTGGCCAGAGCCGTGGCCCTACCGGAAAATGCTTCGCAGGCTGACGCAGCAGAGCAAGTTGAGCGCCGGTGGCGCCGAGGCTGACGGCCGCCGCAAAGCCCGCAGCCCCACGGGCTGTGGGGCCACGCGAGCGTCTGCCAAAGAGCTTTCCAACGAGGCACGGCTTTCCCTCCTTGGTCTTCGGGCGTGGGAGCTGTGGCCAGAGCCGCGGCCCTACCAGAAAATGCTTCGCAGGCTGGCGCGGCGGCGCCACGTGGGCGCCGGTGGCGCCGAGGCTGACGGCCGCCGCAAAGCCCGCAGCCCCACGGGCTGTGGGGCCACGCGAGCGGCTGCCAAAGAGCTTTCCAACGAGGCACGGCTTTCCCTCCTTGGTCTTCGGGCGTGTGAGCTGTGGCCAGAGCCGCGGCCCTACCGGAAAATGCTTCGCAGGCTGGCGCGGCTGCGCCACATGGGCGCCGGTGGCGCCGAGGCTGACGGCCGCCGCAAAGCCCGCAGCCCCATGGTCTGTGGGGCCACGCGAGCGGCTGCCAAAGAGCTTTCCAACGAGGCACGGCTTTCCCTCCTTGGTCTTCGGGCGTGGGAGCTGTGGCCAGAGCCGCGGCCCTACCGGAAAATGCTTCGCAGGCTCACGCAGCAGAGCAAGGTGGGCGCCGGTGTCGCCGAGGCTGACGGCCGCCGCAAAGCCCGCAGCCCCATGGTCTGTGGGGCCACGCGAGCGGCTGCCAAAGAGCTTTCCAACGAGGCACGGCTTTCCCTCCTGGCTCTTCGGGCGTGGGAGCTGTGGCCAGAGCCGTGGCCCTACCGGAAAATGCTTCGCAGGCTGACGCAGCAGAGCAAGTTGAGCGCCGGTGGCGCCGAGGCTGACGGCCGCCGCAAAGCCCGCAGCCCCATGGTCTGTGGGGCCACGCGAGCGGCTGCCAAAGAGCTTTCCAACTAGGCACGGCTTTCCCTCCTTGGTCTTCGGGCGTGGGAGCTGTGGCCAGAGCCGCGGCCCTACCCAAAAATGCTTCGCAGGCTGGCGCGGCGGTGCCACGTGGGCACTGGTGTCGCCGAGGCTGACGGCCGCCGCAAAGCCCGCAGCCCCACGGGCTGTGGGGCCACGTGAGCAGATGCCAAAGTGCTTTCCAACGAGGCATGGCTTTCCCTCCTGGCTCTTCGGGTGTGGGAGCTGTGGCCAGAGCCGTGGCCCTACCGGAAAATGCTTCGCAGGCTGACGCAGCAGAGCAAGTTGAGCGCCGGTGGCGCCGAGGCTGACGGCCGCCGCAAAGCCCGCAGCCCCACGGGCTGTGGGGCCACGCGAGCGGCTGCCAAAGAGCTTTCCAACGAGGCACGGCTTTCCCTCCTGGCTCTTCGGGCGTGGGAGCTGTGGCCAGAGCCGCGGCCCTACCAGAAAATGCTTCGCAGGCTGGCGCGGCGGCGCCACGTGGGCGCCGGTGGCGCCGAGGCTGACGGCCGCCGCAAAGCCCGCAGCCCCACGGGCTGTGGGGCCACGCGAGCGGCTGCCAAAGAGCTTTCCAACGAGGCACGGCTTTCCCTCCTGGCTCTTCGGGTGTAGGAGCTGTCGCCAGAGCCGCGGCCCTACCGGAAAATGCTTCACAGGCTGGCGCGGCGGCGCCACGTGGGCGCCGGTGGCGCCGAGGCTGACGGCCGCCGCAAAGCCCGCAGCCCCACGGGCTGTGGGGCCACACGAGCGGCTGCAAAAGAGCTTTCCAACGAGGCACGGCTTTCCCTCCTTGGTCTTCGGGCGTGGGAGCTGTGGCCACAGCCGCGGTCCTACTGGAAAATGCTTCGCAGGCTGGCGCGGCGGCGCCAGGTGGGCGCCGGTGGGGCCCAGGCTGACGGATGCCGCAAAGCCCGCAGCCCCACGGGCTGTGGGGCCACGCGAGCGGCTGCCAAAGAGCTTTCCAACGAGGCACGGCTTTCCCTCCTTGGTCTTCGGGCGTGGGAGCTGTGGCCAGAGCCGCGGCCCTACCGGAAAATGCTTCGCAGGCTGGCGCGGCTGCGCCACATGGGCGCCGGTGGCGCCGAGGCTGACGGCCGCCGCAAAGCCCGCAGCCCCACGGGCTGTGGGGCCACGCGAGCGGCTGCCAAAGAGCTTTCCAACGAGGCACGGCTTTCCCTCCTTGGTCTTCGGGCGTGGGAGCTGTGGCCAGAGCCGCGGCCCTACCGGAAAATGCTTCACAGGCTGGCGCGGCGGCGCCACGTGTGCGCCGGTGGCGCCGAGGCTGACGGCCGCCGCAAAGCCCGCAGCCCCACAGGCTGTGGCGCCACGCGAGCGGCTGCCAAAGAGCTTTCCAACGAGGCACGGCTTTCCCTCCTGGCTCTTCGGGCGTGGGAGCTGTGGCCAGAGCCGCGGACCTACCGGAAAATGCTTCGCAGGCTGGCGCAGCGGAGGAAGGCGGGCGCCGGTGGCGCCGATGCTGACGGCTGCCGCAAAGCCCGCAGCCCCATGGGCTGTGGGGCCACGCGAGCGGCTGCCAAAGAGCTTTCCAACGAGGCACGGCTTTCCCTCCTGGCTCTTCGGGCGTGGGAGCTATCGCCAGAGCCGCGGCCCTACCGGAAAATGCTTCGCAGGCTGGCGTGGCGGCGACACGTGGGCGCCGGTGTGTCCGAAGCTGACGGCCGCCGCAAAGCCCGCAGCCCCACGGGCTGTGGGGCCACGCGAGCGGCTGCCAAAGAGCTTTCCAACGAGGCACGGCTTTCCCTCCTTGGTCTTCGGGCGTGGGAGCTGTGGCCAGAGCCGCGGCCCTACCCAAAAATGCTTCGCAGGCTGGCGCGGCGGCGCCAGGTGGGCGCCGGTGGCGCCAAGGCTGACGGCCGCCGCAAAGCCCGCAGCCCCACGGGCTGTGGGGCCACGCGAGCGGCTGCCAAAGAGCTTTCCAACTAGGCACGGCTTTCCCTCCTTGGTCTTCGGGCGTGGGAGCTGTGGCCAGAGCCGCGGCCCTACCCAAAAATGCTTCGCAGGCTGGCGCGGCGGCGCCAGGTGGGCGCCGGTGGCGCCAAGGCTGACGGCCGCCGCAAAGCCCGCAGCCCCACGGGCTGTGGGGCCACGTGAGCAGATGCCAAAGAGCTTTCCAACGAGGCATGGCTTTCCCTCCTGGCTCTTCGGGTGTGGGAGCTGTGGCCAGAGCCGTGGCCCTACCGGAAAATGCTTCGCAGGCTGACGCAGCAGAGCAAGTTGAGCGCCGGTGGCGCCGAGGCTGACGGCCGCCGCAAAGCCCGCAGCCCCACGGGCTGTGGGGCCACGCGAGCGGCTGCCAAAGAGCTTTCCAACGAGGCACGGCTTTCCCTCCTGGCTCTTCGGGCGTGGGAGCTGTGGCCAGAGCCGCGGCCCTACCAGAAAATGCTTCGCAGGCTGGCGCGGCGGTGCCACGTGGGCGCTGGTGTCGCCGAGGCTGACGGCCGCCGCAAAGCCCGCAGCCCCACGGCTTTTGGGGCCACCTGAGCGGATGCCAAAGAGCTTTCCAACGAGGCACGGCTTTCCCTCCTTGGTCTTCGGGCGTGGGAGCTGTGGCCAGAGCCGCGGTCCTACTGGAAAATGCTTCGCAGGCTGGCGCGGCGGCGCCAGGTGGGCGCCGGTGGGGCCCAGGCTGACGGATGCCGCAAAGCCCGCAGCCCCACGGGCTGTGGGGCCACGCGAGCGGCTGCCAAAGAGCTTTCCAACGAGGCACGGCTTTCCCTCCTTGGTCTTCGGGCGTGGGAGCTGTGGCCAGAGCCGCGGCCCTACCGGAAAATGCTTCGCAGGCTGGCGCGGCTGCGCCACATGGGCGCCGGTGGCGCCGAGGCTGACGGCCGCCGCAAAGCCCGCAGCCCCACGGGCTGTGGGGCCATGCGAGCGGCTGCCAAAGAGCTTTCCAACGAGGCACGGCTTTCCCTCCTTGGTCTTCGGGCGTGGGAGCTGTGGCCAGAGACGCGGCCCTACCCAAAAATGCTTCGCAGGCTCACGCAGCAGAGCAAGGTGGGCGCCGGTGTCGCCGAGGCTGACGGCCGCCGCAAAGCCCGCAGCCCCATGGTCTGTGGGGCCACGCGAGCGGCTGCCAAAGAGCTTTCCAACGAGGCACGGCTTTCCCTCCTTGGTCTTCGGGCGTGTGAGCTGTGGCCAGAGCCGCGGCCCTACCGGAAAATGCTTCGCAGGCTGGCGCGGCTGCGCCACATGGGCGCCGGTGGCGCTGAGGCTGACGGCCGCCGCAAAGCCCGCAGCCCCACGGCCTGTGGGGCCACGCGAGTGGCTGCGAAAGAGCTTTCCAATGAGGCACGGCTTTCCCTCCTTGGTCTTCGGGCGTGGGAGCTGTGGCCAGAGCCGCGGCCCTACCGGAAAATGCTTCGCAGGCTCACGCAGCAGAGCAAGGTGGGCGCCGGTGTCGCCGAGGCTGACGGCTGCCGCAAAGCCCGCAGCCCCATGGTCTGTGGGGCCACGCGAGCGGCTGCCAAAGAGCTTTCCAACGAGGCATGGCTTTCCCTCCTGGCTCTTCGGGCGTGGGAGCTGTGGCCAGAGCCGTGGCCCTACCGGAAAATGCTTCGCAGGCTGACGCAGCAGAGCAAGTTGAGCGCCTGTGGCGCCGAGGCTGACGGCCGCCGCAAAGCCCGCAGCCCCACGGGCTGTGGGGCCACGCGAACGGCTGCCAAAGAGCTTTCCAACGAGGCACGGCTTTCCCTCCTTGGTCTTCGGGCGTGGGAGCTGTGGCCAGAGCCGCGGCCCTACCAGAAAATGCTTCGCAGGCTGGCGCGGCGGTGCCACGTGGGCGCTGGTGTCGCCGAGGCTGACGGCCGCCGCAAAGCCCGCAGCCCCATGGCTTTTGGGCCACCTGAGCGGATGCCAAAGAGCTTTCCAACGAGGCACGGCTTTCCCTCCTGGCTCTTCGGGCGTGGGAGCTATCGCCAGAGCCGCGGCCCTACCGGAAAATGCTTCGCAGGCTGGCGCGGCGGCGACACGTGGGCGCCGGTGTGTCCGAAGCTGACGGCCGCCGCAAAGCCCGCAGCCCCACGGGCTGTGGGGCCACGCGAGCGGCTGCCAAAGAGCTTTCCAATGAGGCATGGCTTTCCCTCCTGTTTCTTTGGGCGTGGGAGATGTGGTCAGAGCCGCGGCCCTACCGGAAAATGCTTCACAGGCTGGCGCGGCGGCGCGAAGTGGGCGCCGGTGGCGCCGAGGCTGACGGCCGCCGCAAATCCCGCAGCCCCACGGGCTGTGGGGCCACGCGAGCGGCTGCCAAAGAGCTTTCCAACGAGGCACGGCTTTCCCTCCTTGGTCTTCGGGCGTGGGAGCTGTGGCCAGAGCCGCGGCCCTACCGGAAAATGCTTCACAGGCTGGCGCGGCGGCGCCACATGGGCGCCGGTGGCGCCGAGGCTGACGGCCGCCGCAAAGCCCGCAGCCGCACGGGCTGTGGGGCCACGCGAGCGGCTGCCAAAGAGCTTTCCAACGAGGCACGGCTTTCCCTCCTTGGTCTTCGGGCGTGGGAGCTGTGACCAGAGCCGCGGCCCTACCGGAAAATGATTCGCAGGCTGGCGCGGCGGCGCCACGTGTGCGCCGGTGTCGCCGAGGCTGATGGCCGCCGCAAAGCCCGCAGCCCCACGGGCTGTGGGGCCACGCGAGCGGCTGCCAAAGAGCTTTCCAACGAGGCACGGCTTTCCCTCCTGGCTCTTTGGGCGTGGGAGATGTGGTCAGAGCCGCGGCCCTACCGGAAAATGCTTCACAGGCTGGCGCGGCGGCGCCACGTGGGCGCCGGTGGCGCCGAGGCTGACGGCCGCTGCAAAGCCCGCAGCCCCACGGGCTGTGGGGCCACGCGAGCGGCTGCCAAAGAGCTTTCCAACGAGGCACAGCTTTCCCTCCTTGGTCTTCGGGCGTGGGAGCTGTGGCCAGAACCGTGGCCCTACCGGAAAATGCTTAGCAGGCTCACGCAGCAGAGCAATGTGGGCGCCGGTGCCGCCGAGGCTGATGGCCGCCGCAAAGCCCGCAGCCCCACGGGCTGTGGGGCCACGCGAGCGGCTGCCAAAGAGCTTTCCAACGAGGCACGGCTTTCCCTCCTGGCTCTTCGGGCGTGGGAGCTGTCACCAGAGACGCGGCCCTACCGGAAAATGCTTCACAGGCTGGCGCGGCGGCGCCACGTGAGCGCCGGTGGCGCCGAGGCTGACGGCCGCCGCAAAGCCCGCAGCCGCACGGGCTGTGGGGCCACGCGAGCGGCTGCCAAAGAGCTTTCCAACGAGGCACGGCTTTCCCTCCTTGGTCTTCGGGCGTGGGAGCTGTGGCCAGAGCCGCGGCCCTACCGGAAAATGATTCGCAGGCTGGCGCGGCGGAGCCACGTGTGCGCCGGAGTCGCCGAGGCTGATGGCCGCCGCAAAGCCCGCAGCCCCACGGGCTGTGGGGCCACGCGAGAGGCTGCCAAAGAGCTTTCCAATGAGGCATAGCTTTCCCTCCTGGCTCTTTGGGCGTGGGAGATGTGGTCAGAGCCGCGGCCCTACCGGAAAATGCTTCACAGGCTGGCGCGGCGGCGCCACGTGGGCGCCGGTGGCGCCGAGGCTGACGGCCGCCGCAAAGCCCGCAGCCCCACGGAGTGTGGGGCCACGCGAGCGGCTGCCAAAGAGCTTTCCAACGAGGCACGGCTTTCCCTCCTTGGTCTTCGGGCGTGGGAGCTGTTGCCAGAGCCGCGGCCCTACCCAAAAATGCTTCGCAGGCTGGCGCGGCGGCGCCACGTGGGCGCCGGTGGCGCCAAGGCTGACGGCCGCCGCAAAGCCCGCAGCCCCATGGTCTGTGGGGCCACGCGAGCGGCTGCCAAAGAGCTTTCCAACTAGGCACGGCTTTCCCTCCTTGGTCTTCGGGCGTGGGAGCTGTGGCCAGAGCCGCGGCCCTACCGGAAAATGCTTCGCAGGCTGGCGCGGCGGCGCCAGGTGGGCGCCGGTGGCGCCAAGGCTGACGGCCGCCGCAAAGCCCGCAGCCCCACGGGCTGTGGGGCCACGTGAGCAGATGCCAAAGAGCTTTCCAACGAGGCATGGCTTTCCCTCCTGGCTCTTCGGGTGTGGGAGCTGTGGCCAGAGCCGTGGCCCTACCGGAAAATGCTTCGCAGGCTGACGCAGCAGAGCAAATTGAGCGCCGGTGGCGCCGAGGCTGACGGCCGCCGCAAAGCCCGCAGCCCCACGGGCTGTGGGGCCACGCGAGCGGCTGCCAAAGAGCTTTCCAACGAGGCACGGCTTTCCCTCCTGGCTCTTCGGGCGTGGGAGCTGTGGCCAGAGCCGCGGCCCTACCAGAAAATGCTTCGCAGGCTGGCGCGGCGGTGCCACGTGGGCGCTGGTGTCGCCGAGGCTGACGGCCGCCGCAAAGCCCGCAGCCCCACGGCTTTTGGGGCCACCTGAGCGGATGCCAAAGAGCTTTCCAACGAGGCATGGCTTTCCCTCCTGGCTCTTCGGGTGTAGGAGCTGTCGCCAGAGCCGCGGCCCTACCGGAAAATGCTTCACAGGCTGGCGCGGCGGCGCCACGTGGGCGCCGGTGGCGCCGAGGCTGACGGCCGCCGCAAAGCCCGCAGCCCCACGGGTTGTGTGGCCACGCGAGCGGCTGCAAAAGAGCTTTCCAACGAGGCACGGCTTTCCCTCCTTGGTCTTCGGGCGTGGGAGCTGTGGCCAGAGCCGCGGCCCTACCCGAAAATGCTTCGCAGGCTGGCGCGGCGGCGCCAGGTGGGCGCCGGTGGGGCCCAGGCTGACGGATGCCGCAAAGCCCGCAGCCCCACGGGCTGTGGGGCCACGCGAGCGGCTGCCAAAGAGCTTTCCAACGAGGCACGGCTTTCCCTCCTTGGTCTTCGGGCGTGGGAGCTGTGGCCAGAGCCGCGGCCCTACCCAAAAATGCTTCGCAGGCTGGCGCGGCTGCGCCACATGGGCGCCGGTGGCGCCGAGGCTGACGGCCGCCGCAAAGCCCGCAGCCCCACGGGCTGTGGGGCCACGCGAGCGGCTGCCAAAGAGCTTTCCAACGAGGCACGGCTTTCCCTCCTTGGTCTTCGGGCGTGGGAGCTGTGGCCAGAGCCGCGGCCCTACCCAAAAATGCTTCGCAGGCTCACGCAGCAGAGCAAGGTGGGCGCCGGTGTCGCCGAGGCTGACGGCCGCCGCAAAGCCCGCAGCCCCATGGTCTGTGGGGCCACGCGAGCGGCTGCCAAAGAGCTTTCCAACGAGGCACGGCTTTCCCTCCTGGCTCTTCAGGCGTGGGAGCTGTGGCCAGAGCCGCGGCCCTACCGGAAAATGCTTCGCAGGCTGGCGCGGCGGCAACACGTGGGTGCCGGTGGCGCCGAGGCTGACGGCCACCGCAAAGCCCGCAGCCCCACGGGCTGTGGGGCCACGCGAGTGGCTGCCAAAGAGCTTTCCCACGAGGCACGGCTTTCCCTCCTTGGTCTTCGGGCGTGGGAGCTGTGGCCAGAGCCGCGGCCCTACCCGAAAATGCTTCGCAGTCTGGCGCGGCGGCGCCACGTGGGCGCCGGTGGCGCCGAGGCTGACGGCCGCCGCAAAGCCCGCAGCCCCACGGGCTGTGGGGCCACGCGAGCGGCTGCCAAAGAGCTTTCCAACGAGGCACGGCTTTCCCTCCTTGGTCTTCGGGCGTGGGAGCTGTCGCCAGAGCCGTGGCCCTACCGGAAAATGCTTCGCAGGCTCACGCAGCAGAGCAATGTGGGCGCCGGTGCCGCCAAGGCTGATGGCCGCCGCAAAGCCGGCAGCCCCATGGTCTGTGGGGCCACGCGAGCGGCTGCCAAAGAGCTTTCCAACGAGGCACGGCTTTCCCTCCTTGGTCTTCGGGCGTAGGAGCTGTCGCCAGAGCCGCGGCCCTACCGGAAAATGCTTCACAGGCTGGCGCGGCGGCCCCACGTGGGCGCCGGTGGCGCCGAGGCTGACGGCCGCCGCAAAGCCCGCAGCCCCACGGGCTGTGGGGCCACGCGAGCGGCTGCCAAAGAGCTTTCCAACGAGGTACGGCTTTCCCTCCTTGGTCTTCGGGCGTGGGAGCTGTGGCCAGAGCCGCGGCCCTACCGGAAAATGCTTCACAGGCTGGCGCGGCGGCGCCACGTGTGCGCCGGTGGCGCCGAGGCTGACGGCCGCCGCAAAGCCCGCAGCCCCACAGGCTGTGGCGCCACGCGAGCGGCTGCCAAAGAGCTTTCCAATGAGGCACGGCTTTCCCTCCTGGCTCTTCGGGCGTGGGAGCAGTGGCCAGAGCCGCGGCCCTACCGGAAAATGCTTCGCAGGCTGGCGCAGCGGAGGAAGGCGGACGCCGGTGGCGCCGATGCTGACGGCTGCCGCAAAGCCCGCAGCCCCATGGGCTGTGGGGCCACGCGAGCGGCTGCCAAAGAGCTTTCCAACGAGGCACGGCTTTCCGTCCTGGCTCTTCGGGCGTGGGAGCTATCGCCAGAGCCGCGGCCCTACCGGAAAATGCTTCGCAGGCTGGCGCGGCGGCGACACGTGGGCGCCGGTGTGTCCGAAGCTGACGGCCGCCGCAAAGCCCGCAGCCCCACGGGCTGTGGGGCCACGCGAGCGGCTGCCAAAGAGCTTTCCAATGAGGCACGGCTTTCCCTCCTGGCTCTTTGGGCGTGGGAGATGTGGTCAGAGCCGCGGCCCTACCGGAAAATGCTTCACAGGCTGGCGCGGCGGCGCCACGTGGGCGCCGGTGGCGCCGAGGCTGACGGCCGCCGCAAAGCCCGCAGCCCCACGGGCTGTGGGGCCACGCGAGCGGCTGCCAAAGAGCTTTCCAACGAGGCACGGCTTTCCCTCCTTGGTCTTCGGGCGTGGGAGCTGTGGCCAGAGCCGTGGCCCTACCGGAAAATGCTTCGCAGGCTGACGCAGCAGAGCAAGTTGAGCGCCGGTGGCGCCGAGGCTGACGGCCGCCGCAAAGCCCGCAGCCCCACGGGCTGTGGGGCCACGCGAGTGGCTGCCAAAGAGCTTTCCAACGAGGCACGGCTTTCCCTCCTTGGTCTTCGGGCGTGTGAGCTGTGGCCAGAGCCGCGGCCCTACCGGAAAATGCTTCGCAGGCTGGCGCGGCTGCGCCACATGGGCGCCGGTGGCGCCGAGGCTGACGGCCGCCGCAAAGCCCGCAGCCCCACGGCCTGTGGGGCCACGCGAGCGGTTGCCAAAGAGCTTTCCAACGAGGCACGGCTTTCCCTCCTTGGTCTTCGGGCGTGGGAGCTGTGGCCAGAGCCGCGGCCCTACCGGAAAATGCTTCGCAGGCTCACGCAGCAGAGCAAGGTGGGCGCCGGTGTCGCCGAGGCTGACGGCTGCCGCAAAGCCCGCAGCCCCATGGTCTGTGGGGCCACGCGAGCGGCTGCCAAAGAGCTTTCCAACGAGGCACGGCTTTCCCTCCTGGCTCTTCGGGCGTGGGAGCTGTGGCCAGAGCCGTGGCCCTACCGGAAAATGCTTCGCAGGCTGACGCAGCAGAGCAAGTTGAGCGCCGGTGGCGCCGAGGCTGACGGCCGCCGCAAAGCCCGCAGCCCCACGGGCTGTGGGGCCACGCGAGCGGCTGCCAAAGAGCTTTCCAACGAGGCACGGCTTTCCCTCCTTGGTCTTCGGGCGTGGGAGCTGTGGCCAGAGCCGCGGCCCTACCAGAAAATGCTTCGCAGGCTGGCGCGGCGGTGCCACGTGGGCGCTGGTGTCGCCGAGGCTGACGGCCGCCGCAAAGCCCGCAGCCCCATGGCTTTTGGGGCCACCTGAGCGGATGCCAAAGAGCTTTCCAACGAGGCACGGCTTTCCCTCCTGGCTCTTCGGGCGTGGGAGCTATCGCCAGAGCCGCGGCCCTACCGGAAAATGCTTCGCAGGCTGGCGCGGCGGCGACACGTGGGCGCCGGTGTGTCCGAAGCTGACGGCCGCCGCAAAGCCCGCAGCCCCACGGGCTGTGGGGCCACGCGAGCGGCTGCCAAAGAGCTTTCCAATGAGGCATGGCTTTCCCTCCTGGCTCTTTGGGCGTGGGAGATGTGGTCAGAGCCGCGGCCCTACCGGAAAATGCTTCACAGGCTGGCGCGGCGGCGCCACGTGGGCGCCGGTGGCGCCGAGGCTGACGGCCGCCGCAAATCCCGCAGCCCCACGGGCTGTGGGGCCACGCGAGCGGCTGCCAAAGAGCTTTCCAACGAGGCACGGCTTTCCCTCCTTGGTCTTCGGGCGTGGGAGCTGTGGCCAGAGCCGTGGCCCTACCGGAAAATGCTTCGCAGGCTGACGCAGCAGAGCAAGTTGAGCGCCGGTGGCGCCGAGGCTGACGGCCGCCGCAAAGCCCGCAGCCCCACGGGCTGTGGGGCCACGCGAGTGGCTGCCAAAGAGCTTTCCAACGAGGCACGGCTTTCCCTCCTTGGTCTTCGGGCGTGTGAGCTGTGGCCAGAGCCGCGGCCCTACCGGAAAATGCTTCGCAGGCTGGCGCGGCTGCGCCACATGGGCGCTGGTGTCGCCGAGGCTGACGGCCGCCGCAAAGCCCGCAGCCCCACGGCCTGTGGGGCCACGCGAGCGGTTGCCAAAGAGCTTTCCAACGAGGCACGGCTTTCCCTCCTTGGTCTTCGGGCGTGGGAGCTGTGGCCAGAGCCGCGGCCCTACCGGAAAATGCTTCGCAGGCTCACGCAGCAGAGCAAGGTGGGCGCCGGTGTCGCCGAGGCTGACGGCTGCCGCAAAGCCCGCAGCCCCATGGTCTGTGGGGCCACGCGAGCGGCTGCCAAAGAGCTTTCCAACGAGGCACGGCTTTCCCTCCTGGCTCTTCGGGCGTGGGAGCTGTGGCCAGAGCCGTGGCCCTACCGGAAAATGCTTCGCAGGCTGACGCAGCAGAGCAAGTTGAGCGCCGGTGGCGCCGAGGCTGACGGCCGCCGCAAAGCCCGCAGCCCCACGGGCTGTGGGGCCACGCGAGCGGCTGCCAAAGAGCTTTCCAACGAGGCACGGCTTTCCCTCCTTGGTCTTCGGGCGTGGGAGCTGTGGCCAGAGCCGCGGCCCTACCAGAAAATGCTTCGCAGGCTGGCGCGGCGGTGCCACGTGGGCGCTGGTGTCGCCGAGGCTGACGGCCGCCGCAAAGCCCGCAGCCCCATGGCTTTTGGGGCCACCTGAGCGGATGCCAAAGAGCTTTCCAACGAGGCACGGCTTTCCCTCCTGGCTCTTCGGGCGTGGGAGCTATCGCCAGAGCCGCGGCCCTACCGGAAAATGCTTCGCAGGCTGGCGCGGCGGCGACACGTGGGCGCCGGTGTGTCCGAAGCTGACGGCCGCCGCAAAGCCCGCAGCCCCACGGGCTGTGGGGCCACGCGAGCGGCTGCCAAAGAGCTTTCCAATGAGGCATGGCTTTCCCTCCTGGCTCTTTGGGCGTGGGAGATGTGGTCAGAGCCGCGGCCCTACCGGAAAATGCTTCACAGGCTGGCGCGGCGGCGCCACGTGGGCGCCGGTGGCGCCGAGGCTGACGGCCGCCGCAAATCCCGCAGCCCCACGGGCTGTGGGGCCACGCGAGCGGCTGCCAAAGAGCTTTCCAACGAGGCACGGCTTTCCCTCCTTGGTCTTCGGGCGTGGGAGCTGTGGCCAGAGCCGCGGCCCTACTGGAAAATGCTTCGCAGGCTGGCGCGGCGGCGCCACATGGGCGCCGGTGGCGCCAAGGCTGACGGCCGCCGCATAGCCCGCAGCCGCACGGGCTGTGGGGCCACGCGAGCGGCTGCCAAAGAGCTTTCCAACGAGGCACGGCTTTCCCTCCTTGGTCTTCGGGCGTGGGAGCTGTGGCCAGAGCCGCGGCCCTACCGGAAAATGCTTCGCAGGCTCACGCAGCAGAGCAAGGTGGGCGCCGGTGTCGCCGAGGCTGACGGCCGCCGCAAAGCCCGCAGCCCCATGGTCTGTGGGGCCACGCGAGCGGCTGCCAAAGAGCTTTCCAACGAGGCACGGCTTTCCCTCCTGGCTCTTCGGGCGTGGGAGCTGTGGCCAGAGCTGCGGCCCTACCGGAAAATGCTTCGCAGGCTGGCGCGGCAGCAACACGTGGGTGCCGGTGGCGCCGAGGCAGACGGCCACCGCAAAGCCCGCAGCCCCACGGGCTGTGGGGCCACGCGAGCGGCTGCCAAAGAGCTTTCCAACGAGGCACAGCTTTCCCTCCTTGGTCTTCGGGCGTGGGAGCTGTTGCCAGAACCGTGGCCTTACCGGAAAATGCTTCGCAGGCTCACGCAGCAGAGCAATGTGGGCGCCGGTGCCGCCGAGGCTGATGGCCGCTGCAAAGCCCGCAGCCCCATGGTCTGTGGGGCCACGCGAGCGGCTGCCAAAGAGCTTTCCAACGAGGCACGGCTTTCCCTCCTGGCTCTTCGGGCGTGGGAGCTATCGCCAGAGCCGCGGCCCTACCGGAAAATGCTTCGCAGGCTGGCGCGGCGGCGACACGTGGGCGCCGGTGTGTCAAAAGCTGACGGCCGCCGCAAAGCCCGCAGCCCCACGGGCTGTGGGGCCACGCGAGCGGCTGCCAAAGAGCTTTCCAATGAGGCACGGCTTTCCCTCCTGGCTCTTTGGGCGTGGGAGATGTGGTCAGAGCCGCGGCCCTACCGGAAAATGCTTCACAGGCTGGCGCGGCGGCGCCACGTGGGCGCCGGTGGCGCCGAGGCTGACGGCCGCCGCAAAGCCCGCAGCCCCACGGGCTGTGGGGCCACGCGAGCGGATGCCAAAGAGCTTTCCAACGAGGCACGGCTTTCCCTCCTTGGTCTTCGGGCGTGGGAGCTGTGGCCAGAGCCGTGGCCCTACCGGAAAATGCTTCGCAGGCTGACGCAGCAGAGCAAGTTGAGCGCCGGTGGCGCCGAGGCTGACGGCCGCCGCAAAGCCCGCAGCCCCACGGGCTGTGGGGCCACGCGAGCGGCTGCCAAAGAGCTTTCCAACGAGGCACGGCTTTCCCTCCTTGGTCTTCGGGCGTGGGAGCTGTGGCCAGAGCCGCGGCCCTACTGGAAAATGCTTCGCAGGCTGGCGCGGCGGCTCCACGTGGGCGCCGGTGGCGCCGAGGCTGACGGCCGCCGCAAAGCCCGCAGCCCCACGGGCTGTGGGGCCACGCGAGCGGCTGCCAAAGAGCTTTCCAACGAGGCACAGCTTTCCCTCCTTGGTCTTCGGGCGTGGGAGCTGTTGCCAGAACCGTGGCCTTACCGGAAAATGCTTCGCAGGCTCACGCAGCAGAGCAATGTGGGCGCCGGTGCCGCCGAGGCTGATGGCCGCTGCAAAGCCCGCAGCCCCATGGTCTGTGGGGCCACGCGAGCGGCTGCCAAAGAGCTTTCCAACGAGGCACGGCTTTCCCTCCTGGCTCTTCGGGCGTGGGAGCTGTCGCCAGAGCCGCGGCCCTACCGGAAAATGCTTCGCAGGCTGGCGCGGCGGCCCCACGTGGGCGCCGGTGGCGCCGAGGCTGACGGCTGCCGCAAAGCCCGCAGCCCCATGGGCTGTGGGGCCACGCGAGCGGCTGCCAAAGAGCTTTCCAACGAGGCACGGCTTTCCGTCCTTGCTCTTCGGGCGTGGGAGCTATCGCCAGAGCCGCGGCCCTACCGGAAAATGCTTCGCAGGCTGGCGCGGCGGCGACACGTGGGCGCCGGTGTGTCAAAAGCTGACGGCCGCCGCAAAGCCCGCAGCCCCACGGGCTGTGGGGCCACGCGAGCGGCTGCCAAAGAGCTTTCCAATGAGGCACGGCTTTCCCTCCTGGCTCTTTGGGCGTGGGAGATGTGGTCAGAGCCGCGGCCCTACCGGAAAATGCTTCACAGGCTGGCGCGGCGGCGCCACGTGGGCGCCGGAGGCGCCGAGGCTGACGGCCGCCGCAAAGCCCGCAGCCCCACGGGCTGTGGGGCCACGCGAGCGGCTGCCAAAGAGCTTTCCAACGAGGCACGGCTTTCCCTCCTTGGTCTTCGGGCGTGGGAGCTGTGGCCAGAGCCGCGGCCCTACTGGAAAATGCTTCGCAGGCTGGCGCGGCGGCGCCACATGGGCGCCGGTGGCGCCAAGGCTGACGGCCGCCGCATAGCCCGCAGCCGCACGGGCTGTGGGGCCACGCGAGCGGCTGCCAAAGAGCTTTCCAACGAGGCACGGCTTTCCCTCCTTGGTCTTCGGGCGTGGGAGCTGTGGCCAGAGCCGCGGCCCTACCGGAAAATGCTTCGCAGGCTCACGCAGCAGAGCAAGGTGGGCGCCGGTGTCGCCGAGGCTGACGGCCGCCGCAAAGCCCGCAGCCCCATGGTCTGTGGGGCCACGCGAGCGGCTGCCAAAGAGCTTTCCAACGAGGCACGGCTTTCCCTCCTGGCTCTTCGGGCGTGGGAGCTGTGGCCAGAGCTGCGGCCCTACCGGAAAATGCTTCGCAGGCTGGCGCGGCAGCAACACGTGGGTGCCGGTGGCGCCGAGGCAGACGGCCACCGCAAAGCCCGCAGCCCCACGGGCTGTGGGGCCACGCGAGCGGCTGCCAAAGAGCTTTCCAACGAGGCACAGCTTTCCCTCCTTGGTCTTCGGGCGTGGGAGCTGTTGCCAGAACCGTGGCCTTACCGGAAAATGCTTCGCAGGCTCACGCAGCAGAGCAATGTGGGCGCCGGTGCCGCCGAGGCTGATGGCCGCTGCAAAGCCCGCAGCCCCATGGTCTGTGGGGCCACGCGAGCGGCTGCCAAAGAGCTTTCCAACGAGGCACGGCTTTCCCTCCTGGCTCTTCGGGCGTGGGAGCTATCGCCAGAGCCGCGGCCCTACCGGAAAATGCTTCGCAGGCTGGCGCGGCGGCGACACGTGGGCGCCGGTGTGTCAAAAGCTGACGGCCGCCGCAAAGCCCGCAGCCCCACGGGCTGTGGGGCCACGCGAGCGGCTGCCAAAGAGCTTTCCAATGAGGCACGGCTTTCCCTCCTGGCTCTTTGGGCGTGGGAGATGTGGTCAGAGCCGCGGCCCTACCGGAAAATGCTTCACAGGCTGGCGCGGCGGCGCCACGTGGGCGCCGGTGGCGCCGAGGCTGACGGCCGCCGCAAAGCCCGCAGCCCCACGGGCTGTGGGGCCACGCGAGCGGATGCCAAAGAGCTTTCCAACGAGGCACGGCTTTCCCTCCTTGGTCTTCGGGCGTGGGAGCTGTGGCCAGAGCCGTGGCCCTACCGGAAAATGCTTCGCAGGCTGACGCAGCAGAGCAAGTTGAGCGCCGGTGGCGCCGAGGCTGACGGCCGCCGCAAAGCCCGCAGCCCCACGGGCTGTGGGGCCACGCGAGCGGCTGCCAAAGAGCTTTCCAACGAGGCACGGCTTTCCCTCCTTGGTCTTCGGGCGTGGGAGCTGTGGCCAGAGCCGCGGCCCTACTGGAAAATGCTTCGCAGGCTGGCGCGACGGCTCCACGTGGGCGCCGGTGGCGCCGAGGCTGACGGCCGCCGCAAAGCCCGCAGCCCCACGGGCTGTGGGGCCACGCGAGCGGCTGCCAAAGAGCTTTCCAACGAGGCACAGCTTTCCCTCCTTGGTCTTCGGGCGTGGGAGCTGTTGCCAGAACCGTGGCCTTACCGGAAAATGCTTCGCAGGCTCACGCAGCAGAGCAATGTGGGCGCCGGTGCCGCCGAGGCTGATGGCCGCTGCAAAGCCCGCAGCCCCATGGTCTGTGGGGCCACGCGAGCGGCTGCCAAAGAGCTTTCCAACGAGGCACGGCTTTCCCTCCTGGCTCTTCGGGCGTGGGAGCTGTCGCCAGAGCCGCGGCCCTACCGGAAAATGCTTCGCAGGCTGGCGCGGCGGCCCCACGTGGGCGCCGGTGGCGCCGAGGCTGACGGCTGCCGCAAAGCCCGCAGCCCCATGGGCTGTGGGGCCACGCGAGCGGCTGCCAAAGAGCTTTCCAACGAGGCACGGCTTTCCGTCCTTGCTCTTCGGGCGTGGGAGCTATCGCCAGAGCCGCGGCCCTACCGGAAAATGCTTCGCAGGCTGGCGCGGCGGCGACACGTGGGCGCCGGTGTGTCAAAAGCTGACGGCCGCCGCAAAGCCCGCAGCCCCACGGGCTGTGGGGCCACGCGAGCGGCTGCCAAAGAGCTTTCCAATGAGGCACGGCTTTCCCTCCTGGCTCTTTGGGCGTGGGAGATGTGGTCAGAGCCGCGGCCCTACCGGAAAATGCTTCACAGGCTGGCGCGGCGGCGCCACGTGGGCGCCGGAGGCGCCGAGGCTGACGGCCGCCGCAAAGCCCGCAGCCCCACGGGCTGTGGGGCCACGCGAGCGGATGCCAAAGAGCTTTCCAACGAGGCACGGCTTTCCCTCCTTGGTCTTCGGGCGTGGGAGCTGTGGCCAGAGCCGTGGCCCTACCGGAAAATGCTTCGCAGGCTGACGCAGCAGAGCAAGTTGAGCGCCGGTGGCGCCGAGGCTCACGGCCGCCGCAAAGCCCGCAGCCCCACGGGCTGTGGGGCCACGCGAGCGGCTGCCAAAGAGCTTTCCAACGAGGCACGGCTTTCCCTCCTTGGTCTTCGGGCGTGGGAGCTGTGGCCAGAGCCGCGGCCCTACTGGAAAATGCTTCGCAGGCTGGCGCGGCGGCGCCACGTGGGCGCCGGTGGCGCCGAGGCTGACGGCCGCCGCAAAGCCCGCAGCCCCACGGGCTGTGGGGCCACGCGAGCGGCTGCCAAAGAGCTTTCCAACGAGGCACGGCTTTCCCTCCTTGGTCTTCGGGCGTGTGAGCTGTGGCCAGAGCCGCGGCCCTACCGGAAAATGCTTCGCAGGCTGGCGCGGCTGCGCCACATGGGCGCCGGTGGCGCCGAGGCTGACGGCCGCCGCAAAGCCCGCAGCCCCACGGCCTGTGGGGCCACGCGAGCGGCTGCCAAAGAGCTTTCCAACGAGGCACGGCTTTCCGTCCTTGCTCTTCGGGCGTGGGAGCTATCGCCAGAGCCGCGGCCCTACCGGAAAATGCTTCGCAGGCTGGCGCGGCGGCGACACGTGGGCGCCGGTGTGTCAAAAGCTGACGGCCGCCGCAAAGCCCGCAGCCCCACGGGCTGTGGGGCCACGCGAGCGGCTGCCAAAGAGCTTTCCAATGAGGCACGGCTTTCCCTCCTGGCTCTTTGGGCGTGGGAGATGTGGTCAGAGCCGCGGCCCTACCGGAAAATGCTTCACAGGCTGGCGCGGCGGCGCCACGTGGGCGCCGGAGGCGCCGAGGCTGACGGCCGCCGCAAAGCCCGCAGCCCCACGGGCTGTGGGGCCACGCGAGCGGATGCCAAAGAGCTTTCCAACGAGGCACGGCTTTCCCTCCTTGGTCTTCGGGCGTGGGAGCTGTGGCCAGAGCCGTGGCCCTACCGGAAAATGCTTCGCAGGCTGACGCAGCAGAGCAAGTTGAGCGCCGGTGGCGCCGAGGCTCACGGCCGCCGCAAAGCCCGCAGCCCCACGGGCTGTGGGGCCACGCGAGCGGCTGCCAAAGAGCTTTCCAACGAGGCACGGCTTTCCCTCCTTGGTCTTCGGGCGTGGGAGCTGTGGCCAGAGCCGCGGCCCTACTGGAAAATGCTTCGCAGGCTGGCGCGGCGGCGCCACGTGGGCGCCGGTGGCGCCGAGGCTGACGGCCGCCGCAAAGCCCGCAGCCCCACGGGCTGTGGGGCCACGCGAGCGGCTGCCAAAGAGCTTTCCAACGAGGCACGGCTTTCCCTCCTTGGTCTTCGGGCGTGTGAGCTGTGGCCAGAGCCGCGGCCCTACCGGAAAATGCTTCGCAGGCTGGCGCGGCTGCGCCACATGGGCGCCGGTGGCGCCGAGGCTGACGGCCGCCGCAAAGCCCGCAGCCCCACGGCCTGTGGGGCCACGCGAGCGGCTGCCAAAGAGCTTTCCAACGAGGCACGGCTTTCCCTCCTTGGTCTTCGGGCGTGGGAGCTGTGGCCAGAGCCGCGGCCCTACCGGAAAATGCTTCGCAGGCTCACGCAGCAGAGCAAGGTGGGCGCCGGTGTCGCCGAGGCTGACGGCTGCCGCAAAGCCCGCAGCCCCATGGTCTGTGGGGCCACGCGAGCGGCTGCCAAAGAGCTTTCCAACGAGGCACGGCTTTCCCTCCTTGGTCTTCGGGCGTGGGAGCTGTGGCCAGAGCCGCGGCCCTACCAGAAAATGCTTCGCAGGCTGGCGCGGCGGTGCCACGTGGGCGCTGGTGTCGCCGAGGCTGACGGCCGCCGCAAAGCCCGCAGCCCCATGGCTTTTGGGGCCACCTGAGCGGATGCCAAAGAGCTTTCCAACGAGGCACGGCTTTCCCTCCTGGCTCTTCGGGCGTGGGAGCTATCGCCAGAGCCGCGGCCCTACCGGAAAATGCTTCACAGGCTGGCGCGGCGGCGACACGTGGGCGCCGGTGTGTCCGAAGCTGACGGCCGCCGCAAAGCCCGCAGCCCCACGGGCTGTGGGGCCACGCGAGCGGCTGCCAAAGAGCTTTCCAATTAGGCATGGCTTTCCCTCCTGGCTCTTTGGGCGTGGGAGATGTGGTCAGAGCCGCGGCCCTACCGGAAAATGCTTCACAGGCTGGCGCGGCGGCGCCACGTGGGCGCCGGTGGCGCCGAGGCTGACGGCCGCCGCAAAGCCCGCAGCCCCACGGACTGTGGGGCCACGCGAGCGGCTGCCAAAGAGCTTTCCAACGAGGCACGGCTTTCCCTCCTTGGTCTTCGGGCGTGGGAGCTGTGGCCAGAGCCGCGGCCCTACCCAAAAATGCTTCGCAGGCTGGCGCGGCGGCGCCAGGTGGGCGCCGGTGGCGCCAAGGCTGACGGCCGCCGCAAAGCCCGCAGCCCCATGGTCTGTGGGGCCACGCGAGCGGCTGCCAAAGAGCTTTCCAACTAGGCACGGCTTTCCCTCCTTGGTCTTCGGGCGTGGGAGCTGTGGCCAGAGCCGCGGCCCTACCCAAAAATGCTTCGCAGGCTGGCGCGGCGGCGCCAGGTGGGCGCCGGTGGCGCCAAGGCTGACGGCCGCCGCAAAGCCCGCAGCCCCACGGGCTGTGGGGCCACGTGAGCAGATGCCAAAGAGCTTTCCAACGAGGCATGGCTTTCCCTCCTGGCTCTTCGGGTGTGGGAGCTGTGGCCAGAGCTGTGGCCCTACCGGAAAATGCTTCGCAGGCTGACGCAGCAGAGCAAGTTGAGCGCCGGTGGCGCCGAGGCTGACGGCCGCCGCAAAGCCCGCAGCCCCACGGGCTGTGGGGCCACGCGAGCGGCTGCCAAAGAGCTTTCCAACGAGGCACGGCTTTCCCTCCTGGCTCTTCGGGCGTGGGAGCTGTGGCCACAGCCGCGGCCCTACCGGAAAATGCTTCGCAGGCTGGCGCGGCGGTGCCACGTGGGCGCTGGTGTCGCCGAGGCTGACGGCCGCCGCAAAGCCCGCAGCCCCACGGCTTTTGGGGCCACCTGAGCGGATGCCAAAGAGCTTTCCAACGAGGCATGGCTTTCCCTCCTGGCTCTTCGGGTGTGGGAGCTGTCGCCAGAGCCGCGGCCCTACCGGAAAATGCTTCACAGGCTGGGGCGGCGGCGCCACGTGGGCGCCGGTGGCGCCGAGGCTGACGGCCGCCGCAAAGCCCGCAGCCCCACGGGCTGTGGGGCCACGCGAGCGGCTGCAAAAGAGCTTTCCAACGAGGCACGGCTTTCCCTCCTTGGTCTTCGGGCGTGGGAGCTGTGGCCAGAGCCGCGGTCCTACTGGAAAATGCTTCGCAGGCTGGCGCGGCGGCGCCAGGTGGGCGCCGGTGGCGCCCAGGCTGACGGATGCCGCAAAGCCCTCAGCACACGGGCTGTGGGGCCACGCGAGCGGCTGCCAAAGAGCTTTCCAACGAGGCACGGCTTTCCCTCCTTGGTCTTCGGGCGTGGGAGCTGTGGCCAGAGCCGCGGCCCTACTGGAAAATGCTTCGCAGGCTGGCGCGGCTGCGCCACATGGGCGCCGGTGGCGCCGAGGCTGACGGCCGCCGCAAAGCCCACAGCCCCACGGGCTGTGGGGCCACGCGAGCGGCTGCCAAAGAGCTTTCCAACGAGGCACGGCTTTCCCTCCTTGGTCTTCGGGCGTGGGAGCTGTGGCCAGAGCCGCGGCCCTACCGGAAAATGCTTCGCAGGCTCACGCAGCAGAGCAAGGTGGGCGCCGGTGCCGCCGAGGCTGATGGCCGCCGCAAAGCCCGCAGCCCCATGGTCTGTGGGGCCACGCGAGCGGCTGCCAAAGAGCTTTCCAACGAGGCACGGCTTTCCCTCCTGGCTCTTCGGGCGTGGGAGCTGTCGCCAGAGCCGCGGCCCTACCGGAAAATGCTTCACAGGCTGGCGCGGCGGCCCCACGTGGGCGCCGGTGGCGCCGAGGCTGACGGCCGCCGCAAAGCCCGCAGCCCCACGGGCTGTGGGGCCACGCGAGCGGCTGCCAAAGAGCTTTCCAACGAGGTACGGCTTTCCCTCCTTGGTCTTCGGGCGTGGGAGCTGTGGCCAGAGCCGCGGCCCTACCGGAAAATGATTCGCAGGCTGGCGCGGCGGGGCCACGTGGGCGCCGGTGGCGCCGAGGCTGACGGCCGCCGCAAAGCCCGCAGCCCCACAGGCTGTGGCGCCACGCGAGCGGCTACCAAAGAGCTTTCTAACGAGGCACAGCTTTCCCTCCTGGCTCTTTGGGCATGGGAGATGTGGTCAGAGCCGCGGCCCTACCGGAAAATGCTTCACAGGATGGCGCGGCGGCGCCAGGTGGGCGCCGGTGGCGCCGAGGCTGACGGCCGCCGCAAAGCCCGCAGCCCCACGGGCTTTGGGGCCACGCGAGCGGCTGCCAAAGAGCTTTCCAACGAGGCACGGCTTTCCCTCCTGGCTCTTCGGGCGTGGGAGCTGTGGCCAGAGCCGCGGTCCTACCGGAAAATGCTTCGCAGGCTGGCGCGGCGGCAACACGTGGGTGCCGGTGGCGCCGAGGCAGACGGCCACCGCAAAGCCCGCAGCCCCACGGGCTGTGGGGCCACGCGAGCGGCTGCCAAAGAGCTTTCCAACGAGGCACGGCTTTCCCTCCTGGCTCTTCGGGCGTGGGAGCTGTGGCCAGAGCCGGGGCCCTACCGGAAAATGCTTCGCAGGCTGGCGCGGCGGCGCCACGTGGGCGCCAATGGCGCCGAGGCTGACGGCCGCTGCAAAGCCCGCAGCCCCATGGTCTGTGGGGCCACGCGAGCGGCTGCCAAAGAGCTTTCCAACGAGGCACGGCTTTCCCTCCTGGCTCTTCGGGCGTGGGAGCTGTCACCAGAGACGCGGCCCTACCGGAAAATGCTTCACAGGCTGGCGCGGCGGCGCCACGTGAGCGCCGGTGGCGCCGAGGCTGACGGCCGCCGCAAAGCCCGCAGCCGCACGGGCTGTGGGGCCACGCGAGCGGCTGCCAAAGAGCTTTCCAACGAGGCACGGCTTTCCCTCCTTGGTCTTCGGGCGTGGGAGCTGTGGCCAGAGCCGCGGCCCTACCGGAAAATGATTCGCAGGCTGGCGCGGCGGCGCCACGTGTGCGCCGGTGTCGCCGAGGCTGATGGCCGCCGCAAAGCCCGCAGCCCCACGGGCTGTGGGGCCACGCGAGAGGCTGCCAAAGAGCTTTCCAATGAGGCATGGCTTTCCCTCCTGGCTCTTTGGGCGTGGGAGCTGTCGCCAGAGCCGTGGCCCTACCGGAAAATGCTTCGCAGGCTCACGCAGCAGAGCAATGTGGGCGCCGGTGCCGCCGAGGCTGATGGCCGCCGCAAAGCCGGCAGCCCCATGTTCTGTGGGGCCACGCGAGCGGCTGCCAAAGAGCTTTCCAACGAGGCACGGCTTTCCCTCCTGGCTCTTCGGGCGTAGGAGCTGTCGCCAGAGCCGCGGCCCTACCGGAAAATGCTTCACAGGCTGGCGCGGCGGCCCCACGTGGGCGCCGGTGGCGCCGAGGCTGACGGCCGCCGCAAAGCCCGCAGCCCCACGGGCTGTGGGGCCACGCGAGCGGCTGCCAAAGAGCTTTCCAACGAGGTACGGCTTTCCCTCCTTGGTCTTCGGGCGTGGGAGCTGTGGCCAGAGCCGCGGCCCTACCGGAAAATGCTTCACAGGCTGGCGCGGCGGCGCCACGTGTGCGCCGGTGGCGCCGAGGCTGACGGCCGCCGCAAAGCCCGCAGCTCCACAGGCTGTGGCGCCACGCGAGCGGCTGCCAAAGAGCTTTCCAACGAGGCACGGCTTTCCCTCCTGGCTCTTCGGGCGTGGGAGCTGTGGCCAGAGCCGCGGACCTACCGGAAAATGCTTCGCAGGCTGGCGCAGCGGAGGAAGGCGGGCGCCGGTGGCGCCGATGCTGACGGCTGCCACAAAGCCCGCAGCCCCATGGGCTGTGGGGCCACGCGAGCGGCTGCCAAAGAGCTTTCCAACGAGGCACGGCTTTCCGTCCTGGCTCTTCGGGCGTGGGAGCTATCGCCAGAGCCGCGGCCCTACCGGAAAATGCTTCGCAGGCTGGCGCGGCGGCGACACGTGGGCGCCGGTGTGTCCGAAGCTGACGGCCGCCGCAAAGCCCGCAGCCCCACGGGCTGTGGGGCCACGCGAGCGGCTGCCAAAGAGCTTTCCAATGAGGCACGGCTTTCCCTCCTGGCTCTTTGGGCGTGGGAGATGTGGTCAGAGCCGCGGCCCTACCGGAAAATGCTTCACAGGCTGGCGCGGCGGCGCCACGTGGGCGCCGGTGGCGCCGAGGCTGACGGCCGCCGCAAAGCCCGCAGCCCCACGGCCTGTGGGGCCACGCGAGCGGATGCCAAAGAGCTTTCCAACGAGGCACGGCTTTCCCTCCTTGGTCTTCGGGCGTGGGAGCTGTGGCCAGAGCCGTGGCCCTACCGGAAAATGCTTCGCAGGCTGACGCAGCAGAGCAAGTTGAGCGCCGGTGGCGCCGAGGCTGACGGCCGCCGCAAAGCCCGCAGCCCCACGGGCTGTGGGGCCACGCGAGCGGCTGCCAAAGAGCTTTCCAACGAGGCACGGCTTTCCCTCCTTGGTCTTCGGGCGTGGGAGCTGTGGCCAGAGCCGCGGCCCTACCAGAAAATGCTTCGCAGGCTGGCGCGGCGGCGCCACGTGGGCGCCGGTGGCGCCGAGGCTGACGGCCGCCGCAAAGCCCGCAGCCCCACGGGCTGTGGGGCCACGCGAGCGGCTGCCAAAGAGCTTTCCAACGAGGCACGGCTTTCCCTCCTTGGTCTTCGGGCGTGTGAGCTGTGGCCAGAGCCGCGGCCCTACCGGAAAATGCTTCGCAGGCTGGCGCGGCTGCGCCACATGGGCGCCGGTGGCGCCGAGGCTGACGGCCGCCGCAAAGCCCGCAGCCCCACGGCCTGTGGGGCCACGCGAGCGGCTGCCAAAGAGCTTTCCAACGAGGCACGGCTTTCCCTCCTTGGTCTTCGGGCGTGGGAGCTGTGGCCAGAGCCGCGGCCCTACCGGAAAATGCTTCGCAGGCTCACGCAGCAGAGCAAGGTGGGCGCCGGTGTCGCCGAGGCTGACGGCTGCCGCAAAGCCCGCAGCCCCATGGTCTGTGGGGCCACGCGAGCGGCTGCCAAAGAGCTTTCCAACGAGGCACGGCTTTCCCTCCTGGCTCTTCGGGCGTGGGAGCTGTGGCCAGAGCCGTGGCCCTACCGGAAAATGCTTCGCAGGCTGACGCAGCAGAGCAAGTTGAGCGCCGGTGGCGCCGAGGCTGACGGCCGCCGCAAAGCCCGCAGCCCCACAGGCTGTGGCGCCACGCGAGCGGCTACCAAAGAGCTTTCTAACGAGGCACAGCTTTCCCTCCTGGCTCTTTGGGCATGGGAGATGTGGTCAGAGCCGCGGCCCTACCGGAAAATGCTTCACAGGATGGCGCGGCGGCGCCAGGTGGGCGCCGGTGGCGCCGAGGCTGACGGCCGCCGCAAAGCCCGCAGCCCCACGGGCTTTGGGGCCACGCGAGCGGCTGCCAAAGAGCTTTCCAACGAGGCACGGCTTTCCCTCCTGGCTCTTCGGGCGTGGGAGCTGTGGCCAGAGCCGCGGTCCTACCGGAAAATGCTTCGCAGGCTGGCGCGGCGGCAACACGTGGGTGCCGGTGGCGCCGAGGCAGACGGCCACCGCAAAGCCCGCAGCCCCACGGGCTGTGGGGCCACGCGAGCGGCTGCCAAAGAGCTTTCCAACGAGGCACGGCTTTCCCTCCTGGCTCTTCGGGCGTGGGAGCTGTGGCCAGAGCCGGGGCCCTACCCGAAAATGCTTCGCAGGCTGGCGCGGCGGCGCCACGTGGGCGCCAATGGCGCTGAGGCTGACGGCCGCTGCAAAGCCCGCAGCCCCATGGTCTGTGGGGCCACGCGAGCGGCTGCCAAAGAGCTTTCCAACAAGGCACGGCTTTCCCTCCTGGCTCTTCGGGCGTGGGAGCTGTCACCAGAGACGCGGCCCTACCGGAAAATGCTTCACAGGCTGGCGCGGCGGCGCCACGTGAGCGCCGGTGGCGCCGAGGCTGACGGCCGCCGCAAAGCCCGCAGCCGCACGGGCTGTGGGGCCACGCGAGCGGCTGCCAAAGAGCTTTCCAACGAGGCACGGCTTTCCCTCCTTGGTCTTCGGGCGTGGGAGCTGTGGCCAGAGCCGCGGCCCTACCGGAAAATGATTCGCAGGCTGGCGCGGCGGCGCCACGTGTGCGCCGGTGTCGCCGAGGCTGACGGCCGCCGCAAAGCCCGCAGCCCCACGGGCTGTGGGGCCACGCGAGAGGCTGCCAAAGAGCTTTCCAACGAGGCACGGCTTTCCCTCCTTGGTCTTCGGGCGTGGGAGCTGTGGCCAGAGCCGCGGCCCTACCGGAAAATGCTTCGCAGGCTCACGCAGCAGAGCAAGGTGGGCGCCGGTGTCGCCGAGGCTGACGGCTGCCGCAAAGCCCGCAGCCCCATGGTCTGTGGGGCCACGCGAGCGGCTGCCAAAGAGCTTTCCAACGAGGCACGGCTTTCCCTCCTGGCTCTTCGGGCGTGGGAGCTGTGGCCAGAGCCGTGGCCCTACCGGAAAATGCTTCGCAGGCTGACGCAACAGAGCAAGTTGAGCGCCGGTGGCGCCGAGGCTGACGGCCGCCGCAAAGCCCGCAGCCCCACGGGCTGTGGGGCCACGCGAGCGGCTGCCAAAGAGCTTTCCAACGAGGCACGACTTTCCCTCCTTGGTCTTCGGGCGTGGGAGCTGTGGCCAGAGCCGCGGCCCTACCCAAAAATGCTTCGCAGGCTGGCGCGGCGGCGCCAGGTGGGCGCCGGTGGCGCCAAGGCTGACGGCCGCCGCAAAGCCCGCAGCCCCATGGTCTGTGGGGCCACGCGAGCGGCTGCCAAAGAGCTTTCCAACTAGGCACGGCTTTCCCTCCTTGGTCTTCGGGCGTGGGAGCTGTGGCCAGAGCCGCGGCCCTACCCAAAAATGCTTCGCAGGCTGGCGCGGCGGCGCCAGGTGGGCGCCGGTGGCGCCAAGGCTGACGGCCGCCGCAAAGCCCGCAGCCCCACGGGCTGTGGGGCCACGTGAGCAGATGCCAAAGAGCTTTCCAACGAGGCATGGCTTTCCCTCCTGGCTCTTCGGGTGTGGGAGCTGTGGCCAGAGCCGTGGCCCTACCGGAAAATGCTTCGCAGGCTGACGCAGCAGAGCAAGTTGAGCGCCGGTGGCGCCGAGGCTGACGGCCGCCGCAAAGCCCGCAGCCCCACGGCTTTTGGGGCCACCTGAGCGGATGCCAAAGAGCTTTCCAACGAGGCATGGCTTTCCCTCCTGGCTCTTCGGGTGTGGGAGCTGTCGCCAGAGCCGCGGCCCTACCGGAAAATGCTTCACAGGCTGGCGCGGCGGCGCCACGTGGGCGCCGGTGGCGCCGAGGCTGACGGCCGCCGCAAAGCCCGCAGCCCCACGGGCTGTGGGGCCACGCGAGCGGCTGCAAAAGAGCTTTCCAACGAGGCATGGCTTTCCCTCCTTGGTCTTCGGGCGTGGGAGCTGTGGCCAGAGCCGCGGTCCTACCGGAAAATGCTTCGCAGGCTGGCGCGGCGGCGCCAGGTGGGCGCCGGTGGCACCCAGGCTGACGGATGCCGCAAAGCCCGCAGCCCCACGGGCTGTGGGGCCACGCGAGCGGCTGCCAAAGAGCTTTCCAACGAGGCACGGCTTTCCCTCCTTGGTCTTCGGGCGTGGGAGCTGTGGCCAGAGCCGCGGCCCTACCGGAAAATGCTTCGCAGGCTGGCGCGGCTGCGCCACATGGGCGCCGGTGGCGCCGAGGCTGACGGCCGCCGCAAAGCCCGCAGCCCCACGGGCTGTGGGGCCACGCGAGCGGCTGCCAAAGAGCTTTCCAACGAGGCACGGCTTTCCCTCCTTGGTCTTCGGGCGTGGGAGCTGTGGCCAGAGCCGCGGCCCTACCGGAAAATGCTTCGCAGGCTCACGCAGCAAAGCAAGGTGGGCGCCGGTGGCGCCGAGGCTGACGGCCGCCGCAAAGCCCGCAGCCCCACGGGCTGTGGGGCCACGCGAGCGGCTGCCAAAGAGCTTTCCAACGACGTACGGCTTTCCCTCCTTGGTCTTCGGGCGTGGGAGCTGTGGCCAGAGCCGCGGCCCTACCGGAAAATGCTTCGCAGGCTGGCGCGGCGGCGCCACGTGGGCGCCGGTGGCGCCGAGGCTGACGGCCGCCGCAAAGCCCGCAGCCCCACAGGCTGTGGCGCCACGCGAGCGGCTGCCAAAGAGCTTTCCAACGAGGCACGGCTTTCCCTCCTGGCTCTTCGGGCGTGGGAGCTGTGGCCAGAGCCGCGGACCTACCGGAAAATGCTTCGCAGGCTGGCGCAGCGGAGGAAGGCGGGCGCCGGTGGCGCCGACGCTGACGGCTGCCGCAAAGCCCGCAGCCCCATGGGCTGTGGGGCCACGCGAGCGGCTGCCAAAGAGCTTTCCAACGAGGCACGGCTTTCCGTCCTGGCTCTTCGGGCGTGGGAGCTATCGCCAGAGCCGCGGCCCTACCGGAAAATGCTTCGCAGGCTGGCGCGGCGGCGACACGTGGGCGCCGGTGTGTCCGAAGCTGACGGCCGCCGCAAAGCCCGCAGCCCCACGGGCTGTGGGGCCACGCGAGCGGCTGCCAAAGAGCTTTCCAATGAGGCACGGCTTTCCCTCCTGGCTCTTTGGGCGTGGGAGATGTGGTCAGAGCCACGGCCCTACCGGAAAATGCTTCACAGGCTGGCGCGGCGGCGCCACGTGGGCGCCGGTGGCGCCGAGGCTGACGGCCGCCGCAAAGCCCGCAGCCCCACGGGCTGTGGGGCCACGCGAGCGGATGCCAAAGAGCTTTCCAACGAGGCACGGCTTTCCCTCCTTGGTCTTCGGGCGTGGGAGCTGTGGCCAGAGCCGTGGCCCTACCGGAAAATGCTTCGCAGGCTGACGCAGCAGAGCAAGTTGAGCGCCGGTGGCGCCGAGGCTGACGGCCACCGCAAAGCCCGCAGCCCCACGGGCTGTGGGGCCACGCGAGCGGCTGCCAAAGAGCTTTCCAACGAGGCACGGCTTTCCCTCCTTGGTCTTCGGGCGTGGGAGCTGTGGCCAGAG
This sequence comes from Chroicocephalus ridibundus, assembly GCF_963924245.1. Classification (NCBI taxonomy): domain Eukaryota; kingdom Metazoa; phylum Chordata; class Aves; order Charadriiformes; family Laridae; genus Chroicocephalus; species Chroicocephalus ridibundus. Next base: position 183,494 of record NW_026961611.1, read on the forward strand.
CCGCGGCCCTACCAGAAAATGCTTCGCAGGCTGGCGCGGCGGCACCACGTGGGCGCCGGTGGCGCCGAGGCTGACGGCCGCCGCAAAGCCCGCAGCCCCACGGGCTGTGGGGCCACGCGAGCGGCTGCCAAAGAGCTTTCCAACGAGGCACGGCTTTCCCTCCTTGGTCTTCGGGCGTGGGAGCTGTGGCCAGAGCCGCGGCCCTACCGGAAAATGCTTCGCAGGCTGGCGCGGCTGCGCCACATGGGCGCCGGTGGCGCCGAGGCTGACGGCCGCCGCAAAGCCCGCAGCCCCACGGCCTGTGGGGCCACGCGAGCGGCTGCCAAAGAGCTTTCCAACGAGGCACGGCTTTCCCTCCTGGCTCTTCGGGCGTGGGAGCTGTGGCCAGAGCCGCGGACCTACCGGAAAATGCTTCGCAGGCTGGCGCAGCGGAGGAAGGCGGGCGCCGGTGGCGCCGACGCTGACGGCTGCCGCAAAGCCCGCAGCCCCATGGGCTGTGGGGCCACGCGAGCGGCTGCCAAAGAGCTTTCCAACGAGGCACGGCTTTCCGTCCTGGCTCTTCGGGCGTGGGAGCTATCGCCAGAGCCGCGGCCCTACCGGAAAATGCTTCGCAGGCTGGCGCCGGCGGCGACACGTGGGCGCCGGTGTGTCCGAAGCTGACGGCCGCCGCAAAGCCCGCAGCCCCACGGGCTGTGGGGCCACGCGAGCGGCTGCCAAAGAGCTTTCCAATGAGGCACGGCTTTCCCTCCTGGCTCTTTGGGCGTGGGAGATGTGGTCAGAGCCACGGCCCTACCGGAAAATGCTTCACAGGCTGGCGCGGCGGCGCCACGTGGGCGCCGGTGGCGCCGAGGCTGACGGCCGCCGCAAAGCCCGCAGCCCCACGGGCTGTGGGGCCACGCGAGCGGATGCCAAAGAGCTTTCCAACGAGGCACGGCTTTCCCTCCTTGGTCTTCGGGCGTGGGAGCTGTGGCCAGAGCCGTGGCCCTACCGGAAAATGCTTCGCAGGCTGACGCAGCAGAGCAAGTTGAGCGCCGGTGGCGCCGAGGCTGACGGCCACCGCAAAGCCCGCAGCCCCACGGGCTGTGGGGCCACGCGAGCGGCTGCCAAAGAGCTTTCCAACGAGGCACGGCTTTCCCTCCTTGGTCTTCGGGCGTGGGAGCTGTGGCCAGAGCCGCGGCCCTACCGGAAAATGCTTCGCAGGCTGGCGCAGCGGAGGAAGGCGGGCGCCGGTGGCGCCGACGCTGACGGCTGCCGCAAAGCCCGCAGCCCCATGGGCTGTGGGGCCACGCGAGCGGCTGCCAAAGAGCTTTCCAACGAGGCACGGCTTTCCGTCCTGGCTCTTCGGGCGTGGGAGCTATCGCCAGAGCCGCGGCCCTACCGGAAAATGCTTCGCAGGCTGGCGCGGCGGCGACACGTGGGCGCCGGTGTGTCCGAAGCTGACGGCCGCCGCAAAGCCCGCAGCCCCACGGGCTGTGGGGCCACGCGAGCGGCTGCCAAAGAGCTTTCCAATGAGGCACGGCTTTCCCTCCTGGCTCTTTGGGCGTGGGAGATGTGGTCAGAGCCACGGCCCTACCGGAAAATGCTTCACAGGCTGGCGCGGCGGCGCCACGTGGGCGCCGGTGGCGCCGAGGCTGACGGCCGCCGCAAAGCCCGCAGCCCCACGGGCTGTGGGGCCACGCGAGCGGATGCCAAAGAGCTTTCCAACGAGGCACGGCTTTCCCTCCTTGGTCTTCGGGCGTGGGAGCTGTGGCCAGAGCCGTGGCCCTACCGGAAAATGCTTCGCAGGCTGACGCAGCAGAGCAAGTTGAGCGCCGGTGGCGCCGAGGCTGACGGCCACCGCAAAGCCCGCAGCCCCACGGGCTGTGGGGCCACGCGAGCGGCTGCCAAAGAGCTTTCCAACGAGGCACGGCTTTCCCTCCTTGGTCTTCGGGCGTGGGAGCTGTGGCCAGAGCCGCGGCCCTACCAGAAAATGCTTCGCAGGCTGGCGCGGCGGCACCACGTGGGCGCCGGTGGCGCCGAGGCTGACGGCCGCCGCAAAGCCCGCAGCCCCACGGGCTGTGGGGCCACGCGAGCGGCTGCCAAAGAGCTTTCCAACGAGGCACGGCTTTCCCTCCTTGGTCTTCGGGCGTGGGAGCTGTGGCCAGAGCCGCGGCCCTACCGGAAAATGCTTCGCAGGCTGGCGCGGCTGCGCCACATGGGCGCCGGTGGCGCCGAGGCTGACGGCCGCCGCAAAGCCCGCAGCCCCACGGGCTGTGGGGCCACGCGAGCGGATGCCAAAGAGCTTTCCAACGAGGCACGGCTTTCCCTCCTTGGTCTTCGGGCGTGGGAGCTGTGGCCAGAGCCGTGGCCCTACCGGAAAATGCTTCGCAGGCTGACGCAGCAGAGCAAGTTGAGCGCCGGTGGCGCCGAGGCTGACGGCCACCGCAAAGCCCGCAGCCCCACGGGCTGTGGGGCCACGCGAGCGGCTGCCAAAGAGCTTTCCAACGAGGCACGGCTTTCCCTCCTTGGTCTTCGGGCGTGGGAGCTGTGGCCAGAGCCGCGGCCCTACCGGAAAATGCTTCGCAGGCTGGCGCAGCGGAGGAAGGCGGGCGCCGGTGGCGCCGACGCTGACGGCTGCCGCAAAGCCCGCAGCCCCATGGGCTGTGGGGCCACGCGAGCGGCTGCCAAAGAGCTTTCCAACGAGGCACGGCTTTCCGTCCTGGCTCTTCGGGCGTGGGAGCTATCGCCAGAGCCGCGGCCCTACCGGAAAATGCTTCGCAGGCTGGCGCGGCGGCGACACGTGGGCGCCGGTGTGTCCGAAGCTGACGGCCGCCGCAAAGCCCGCAGCCCCACGGGCTGTGGGGCCACGCGAGCGGCTGCCAAAGAGCTTTCCAATGAGGCACGGCTTTCCCTCCTGGCTCTTTGGGCGTGGGAGATGTGGTCAGAGCCACGGCCCTACCGGAAAATGCTTCACAGGCTGGCGCGGCGGCGCCACGTGGGTGCCGGTGGCGCCGAGGCTGACGGCCGCCGCAAAGCCCGCAGCCCCACGGGCTGTGGGGCCACGCGAGCGGATGCCAAAGAGCTTTCCAACGAGGCACGGCTTTCCCTCCTTGGTCTTCGGGCGTGGGAGCTGTGGCCAGAGCCGTGGCCCTACCGGAAAATGCTTCGCAGGCTGACGCAGCAGAGCAAGTTGAGCGCCGGTGGCGCCGAGGCTGACGGCCACCGCAAAGCCCGCAGCCCCACGGGCTGTGGGGCCACGCGAGCGGCTGCCAAAGAGCTTTCCAACGAGGCACGGCTTTCCCTCCTTGGTCTTCGGGCGTGGGAGCTGTGGCCAGAGCCGCGGCCCTACCAGAAAATGCTTCGCAGGCTGGCGCGGCGGCACCACGTGGGCGCCGGTGGCGCCGAGGCTGACGGCCGCCGCAAAGCCCGCAGCCCCACGGGCTGTGGGGCCACGCGAGCGGCTGCCAAAGAGCTTTCCAACGAGGCACGGCTTTCCCTCCTTGGTCTTCGGGCGTGGGAGCTGTGGCCAGAGCCGCGGCCCTACCGGAAAATGCTTCGCAGGCTGGCGCGGCTGCGCCACATGGGCGCCGGTGGCGCCGAGGCTGACGGCCGCCGCAAAGCCCGCAGCCCCACGGCCTGTGGGGCCACGCGAGCGGCTGCCAAAGAGCTTTCCAACGAGGCACGGCTTTCCCTCCTTGGTCTTCGGGCGTGGGAGCTGTGGCCAGAGCCGCGGCCCTACCGGAAAATGCTTCGCAGGCTCACGCAGCAGAGCAAGGTGGGCGCCGGTGTCGCCGAGGCTGACGGCTGCCGCAAAGCCCGCAGCCCCATGGTCTGTGGGGCCACGCGAGCGGCTGCCAAAGAGCTTTCCAACGAGGCACGGCTTTCCCTCCTGGCTCTTCGGGCGTGGGAGCTGTGGCCAGAGCCGTGGCCCTACCGGAAAATGCTTCGCAGGCTGACGCAGCAGAGCAAGTTGAGCGCCGGTGGCGCCGAGGCTGACGGCCGCCGCAAAGCCCGCAGCCCCACGGGCTGTGGGGCCACGCGAGCGGCTGCCAAAGAGATTTCCAACGAGGCACGGCTTTCCCTCCTTGGTCTTCGGGCGTGGGAGCTGTGGCCAGAGCCGCGGCCCTACCAGAAAATGCTTCGCAGGCTGGCGCGGCGGTGCCACGTGGGCGCTGGTGTCGCCGAGGCTGACGGCCGCCGCAAAGCCCGCAGCCCCATGGCTTTTGGGGCCACCTGAGCGGATGCCAAAGAGCTTTCCAACGAGGCACGGCTTTCCCTCCTGGCTCTTCGGGCGTGGGAGCTATCGCCAGAGCCGCGGCCCTACCGGAAAATGCTTCACAGGCTGGCGCGGCGGCGCCACGTGGGCGCCGGTGGCGCCGAGGCTGACGGCCGCCGCAAAGCCCGCAGCCCCACGGGCTGTGGGGCCACGCGAGCGGCTGCAAAAGAGCTTTCCAACGAGGCACGGCTTTCCCTCCTTGGTCTTCGGGCGTGGGAGCTGTGGCCAGAGCCGCGGTCCTACTGGAAAATGCTTCGCAGGCTGGCGCGGCGGCGCCAGGTGGGCGCCGGTGGCGCCCAGGCTGACGGATGCCGCAAAGCCCGCAGCCCCACGGGCTGTGGGGCCACGCGAGCGGCTGCCAAAGAGCTTTCCAACGAGGCACGGCTTTCCCTCCTTGGTCTTCGGGCGTGGGAGCTGTCGCCAGAGCCGCGGCCCTACCGGAAAATGCTTCGCAGGCTGGCGCGGCTGCGCCACATGGGCGCCGATGGCGCCGAGGCTGACGGCCGCCGCAAAGCCCGCAGCCCCACGGGCTGTGGGGCCACGCGAGCGGCTGCCAAAGAGCTTTCCAACGAGGCACGGCTTTCCCTCCTTGGTCTTCGGGCGTGGGAGCTGTGGCCAGAGCCGCGGCCCTACCCGAAAATGCTTCGCAGGCTCACGCAGCAGAGCAAGGTGGGCGCCGGTGTCGCCGAGGCTGACGGCCGCCGCAAAGCCTGCAGCCCCATGGTCTGTGGGGCCACGCGAGCGGCTGCCAAAGAGCTTTCCAACGAGGCACGGCTTTCCCTCCTGGCTCTTCGGGCGTGGGAGCTGTGGCCAGAGCCGCGGCCCTACCGGAAAATGCTTCGCAGGCTGGCGCGGCGGCAACACGTGGGTGCCGGTGGCGCCGAGGCTGACGGCCACCGCAAAGCCCGCAGCCCCACGGGCTGTGGGGCCACGCGAGTGGCTGCCAAAGAGCTTTCCAACGAGGCACGGCTTTCCCTCCTGGCTCTTCGGGCGTGGGAGCTGTGGCCAGAGCCGCGGCCCTACCCGAAAATGCTTCGCAGTCTGGCGCGGCGGCGCCACGTGGGCGCCAATGGCGCCGAGGCTGACGGCCGCCGCAAAGCCCGCAGCCCCATGGTCTGTGGGGCCACGCGAGCGGCTGCCAAAGAGCTTTCCAACGAGGCACGGCTTTCCCTCCTGGCTCTTCGGGCGTGGGAACTGTCGCCAGAGCCGCGGCCCTACCGGAAAATGCTTCACAGGCTGGCGCGGCGGCGCCAGGTGGGCGCCGGTGGCGCCGAGGCTGACGGCCGCCGCAAATCCCGCAGCCCCACGGGCTGTGGGGCCACGCGAGCGGCTGCCAAAGAGCTTTCCAACGAGGCACGGCTTTCCCTCCTGGCTCTTCGGGCGTGGGAGCTGTGGCCAGAGCCGCGGACCTACCGGAAAATGCTTCGCAGGCTGGCGCAGCGGAGGAAGGCGGGCGCCGGTGGCGCCGATGCTGACGGCTGCCGCAAAGCCCGCAGCCCCACGGGCTGTGGGGCCACGCGAGCGGCTGCCAAAGAGCTTTCCAACGAGGCACGGCTTTCCGTCCTGGCTCTTCGGGCATGGGAGCTATCGCCAGAGCCGCGGCCCTACCGGAAAATGCTTCGCGGGCTGGCGCGGCGGCGCCAGGTGGGCGCCGGTGTGTCCGAAGCTGACGGCCGCCGCAAAGCCCGCAGCCCCACGGGCTGTGGGGCCACGCGAGCGGCTGCCAAAGAGCTTTCCAATGAGGCACGGCTTTCCCTCCTGGCTCTTTGGGCGTGGGAGCTGTGGCCAGAGCCGCGGCCCTACCAGAAAATGCTTTGCAGGCTGGCGCGGCGGCGCCACGTGGGCGCCGGTGGCGCCGAGGCTGACGGCCGCCGCAAAGCCCGCAGCCCCACGGGCTGTGGGGCCACGCGAGCGGCTGCCAAAGAGCTTTCCAACGAGGCACGGCTTTCCCTCCTTGGTCTTCGGGCGTGTGAGCTGTGGCCAGAGCCGCGGCCCTACCGGAAAATGCTTCGCAGGCTGGCGCGGCTGCGCCACATGGGCGCCGGTGGCGCCGAGGCTGACGGCCGCCGCAAAGCCCGCAGCCCCACGGCCTGTGGGGCCACGCGAGCGGCTGCCAAAGAGCTTTCCAACGAGGCACGGCTTTCCCTCCTTGGTCTTCGGGCGTGGGAGCTGTGGCCAGAGCCGCGGCCCTACCGGAAAATGCTTCGCAGGCTCACGCAGCAGAGCAAGGTGGGCGCCGGTGTCGCCGAGGCTGACGGCTGCCGCAAAGCCCGCAGCCCCATGGTCTGTGGGGCCACGCGAGCGGCTGCCAAAGAGCTTTCCAACGAGGCACGGCTTTCCCTCCTGGCTCTTCGGGCGTGGGAGCTGTGGCCAGAGCCGTGGCCCTACCGGAAAATGCTTCGCAGGCTGACGCAGCAGAGCAAGTTGAGCGCCGGTGGCGCCGAGGCTGACGGCCGCCGCAAAGCCCGCAGCCCCACGGGCTGTGGGGCCACGCGAGCGGCTGCCAAAGAGATTTCCAACGAGGCACGGCTTTCCCTCCTTGGTCTTCGGGCGTGGGAGCTGTGGCCAGAGCCGCGGCCCTACCAGAAAATGCTTCGCAGGCTGGCGCGGCGGTGCCACGTGGGCGCTGGTGTCGCCGAGGCTGACGGCCGCCGCAAAGCCCGCAGCCCCATGGCTTTTGGGGCCACCTGAGCGGATGCCAAAGAGCTTTCCAACGAGGCACAGCTTTCCCTCCTGGCTCTTCGGGCGTGGGAGCTATCGCCAGAGCCGCGGCCCTACCGGAAAATGCTTCACAGGCTGGCGCGGCGGCGCCACGTGGGCGCCGGTGGCGCCGAGGCTGACGGCCGCCGCAAAGCCCGCAGCCCCACGGGCTGTGGGGCCACGCGAGCGGCTGCAAAAGAGCTTTCCAACGAGGCACGGCTTTCCCTCCTTGGTCTTCGGGCGTGGGAGCTGTGGCCAGAGCCGCTGCCCTACCGGAAAATGCTTCGCAGGCTGGCGCGGCGGCGCCAGGTGGGCGCCGGTGGCGCCCAGGCTGACGGATGCCGCAAAGCCCGCAGCCCCACGGGCTGTGGGGCCACGCGAGCGGCTGCCAAAGAGCTTTCCAACGAGGCACGGCTTTCCCTCCTTGGTCTTCGGGCGTGGGAGCTGTGGCCAGAGCCGCGGCCCTACCGGAAAATGCTTCGCAGGCTGGCGCGGCTGCGCCACATGGGCGCCGATGGCGCCGAGGCTGACGGCCGCCGCAAAGCCCGCAGCCCCACGGGCTGTGGGGCCACGCGAGCGGCTGCCAAAGAGCTTTCCAACGAGGCACGGCTTTCCCTCCTTGGTCTTCGGGCGTGGGAGCTGTGGCCAGAGCCGCGGCCCTACCCGAAAATGCTTCGCAGGCTCACGCAGCAGAGCAAGGTGGGCGCCGGTGTCGCCGAGGCTGACGGCCGCCGCAAAGCCTGCAGCCCCATGGTCTGTGGGGCCACGCGAGCGGCTGCCAAAGAGCTTTCCAACGAGGCACGGCTTTCCCTCCTGGCTCTTCGGGCGTGGGAGCTGTGGCCAGAGCCGCGGCCCTACCGGAAAATGCTTCGCAGGCTGGCGCGACGGCAACACGTGGGTGCCGGTGGCGCCGAGGCTGACGGCCACCGCAAAGCCCGCAGCCCCACGGGCTGTGGGGCCACGCGAGTGGCTGCCAAAGTGCTTTCCAACGAGGCACGGCTTTCCCTCCTTGGTCTTCGGGCGTGGGAGCTGTGGCCAGAGCCGCGGCCCTACCCGAAAATGCTTCGCAGTCTGGCGCGGCGGCGCCACGTGGGCGCCAATGGCGCCGAGGCTGACGGCCGCCGCAAAGCCCGCAGCCCCATGGTCTGTGGGGCCACGCGAGCGGCTGCCAAAGAGCTTTCCAACGAGGCACGGCTTTCCCTCCTGGCTCTTCGGGCGTGGGAGCTGTGGCCAGAGCCGCGGACCTACCGGAAAATGCTTCGCAGGCTGGCGCAGCGGAGGAAGGCGGGCGCCGGTGGCGCCGATGCTGACGGCTGCCGCAAAGCCCGCAGCCCCACGGGCTGTGGGGCCACGCGAGCGGCTGCCAAAGAGCTTTCCAACGAGGCACGGCTTTCCGTCCTGGCTCTTCGGGCATGGGAGCTATCGCCAGAGCCGCGGCCCTACCGGAAAATGCTTCGCGGGCTGGCGCGGCGGCGCCAGGTGGGCGCCGGTGTGTCCGAAGCTGACGGCCGCCGCAAAGCCCGCAGCCCCACGGGCTGTGGGGCCACGCGAGCGGCTGCCAAAGAGCTTTCCAATGAGGCACGGCTTTCCCTCCTTGGTCTTCGGGCGTGGGAGCTGTGGCCAGAGCCGCGGCCCTACCAGAAAATGCTTCGCAGGCTGGCGCGGCGGTGCCACGTGGGCGCTGGTGTCGCCGAGGCTGACGGCCGCCGCAAAGCCCGCAGCCCCATGGCTTTTGGGGCCACCTGAGCGGATGCCAAAGAGCTTTCCAACGAGGCACAGCTTTCCCTCCTGGCTCTTCGGGCGTGGGAGCTATCGCCAGAGCCGCGGCCCTACCGGAAAATGCTTCACAGGCTGGCGCGGCGGCGCCACGTGGGCGCCGGTGGCGCCGAGGCTGACGGCCGCCGCAAAGCCCGCAGCCCCACGGGCTGTGGGGCCACGCGAGCGGCTGCAAAAGAGCTTTCCAACGAGGCACGGCTTTCCCTCCTTGGTCTTCGGGCGTGGGAGCTGTGGCCAGAGCCGCTGCCCTACCGGAAAATGCTTCGAAGGCTGGCGCGGCGGCGCCAGGTGGGCGCCGGTGGCGCCCAGGCTGACGGATGCCGCAAAGCCCGCAGCCCCACGGGCTGTGGGGCCACGCGAGCGGCTGCCAAAGAGCTTTCCAACGAGGCACGGCTTTCCCTCCTTGGTCTTCGGGCGTGGGAGCTGTCGCCAGAGCCGCGGCCCTACCGGAAAATGCTTCGCAGGCTGGCGCGGCTGCGCCACATGGGCGCCGATGGCGCCGAGGCTGACGGCCGCCGCAAAGCCCGCAGCGCCACGGGCTGTGGGGCCACGCGAGCGGCTGCCAAAGAGCTTTCCAACGAGGCACGGCTTTCCCTCCTTGGTCTTCGGGCGTGGGAGCTGTGGCCAGAGCCGCGGCCCTACCCGAAAATGCTTCGCAGGCTCACGCAGCAGAGCAAGGTGGGCGCCGGTGTCGCCGAGGCTGACGGCCGCCGCAAAGCCTGCAGCCCCATGGTCTGTGGGGCCACGCGAGCGGCTGCCAAAGAGCTTTCCAACGAGGCACGGCTTTCCCTCCTGGCTCTTCGGGCGTGGGAGCTGTGGCCAGAGCCGCGGCCCTACCGGAAAATGCTTCGCAGGCTGGCGCGACGGCAACACGTGGGTGCCGGTGGCGCCGAGGCTGACGGCCACCGCAAAGCCCGCAGCCCCACGGGCTGTGGGGCCACGCGAGTGGCTGCCAAAGAGCTTTCCAACGAGGCACGGCTTTCCCTCCTTGGTCTTCGGGCGTGGGAGCTGTGGCCAGAGCCGCGGCCCTACCCGAAAATGCTTCGCAGTCTGGCGCGGCGGCGCCACGTGGGCGCCAATGGCGCCGAGGCTGACGGCCGCCGCAAAGCCCGCAGCCCCATGGTCTGTGGGGCCACGCGAGCGGCTGCCAAAGAGCTTTCCAACGAGGCACGGCTTTCCCTCCTGGCTCTTCGGGCGTGGGAACTGTCGCCAGAGCCGCGGCCCTACCGGAAAATGCTTCACAGGCTGGCGCGGCGGCGCCAGGTGGGCGCCGGTGGCGCCGAGGCTGACGGCCGCCGCAAATCCCGCAGCCCCACGGGCTGTGGGGCCACGCGAGCGGCTGCCAAAGAGCTTTCCAACGAGGCACGGCTTTCCCTCCTGGCTCTTCGGGCGTGGGAGCTGTGGCCAGAGCCGCGGACCTACCGGAAAATGCTTCGCAGGCTGGCGCAGCGGAGGAAGGCGGGCGCCGGTGGCGCCGATGCTGACGGCTGCCGCAAAGCCCGCAGCCCCACGGGCTGTGGGGCCACGCGAGCGGCTGCCAAAGAGCTTTCCAACGAGGCACGGCTTTCCGTCCTGGCTCTTCGGGCATGGGAGCTATCGCCAGAGCCGCGGCCCTACCGGAAAATGCTTCGCGGGCTGGCGCGGCGGCGCCAGGTGGGCGCCGGTGTGTCCGAAGCTGACGGCCGCCGCAAAGCCCGCAGCCCCACGGGCTGTGGGGCCACGCGAGCGGCTGCCAAAGAGCTTTCCAATGAGGCACGGCTTTCCCTCCTGGCTCTTTGGGCGTGGGAGATGTGGTCAGAGCCGCGGCCCTACCGGAAAATGCTTCACAGGCCGGCGCGGCGGCGCCACGTGAGCGCCGGTGGCGCCGAGGCTGACGGCCGCCGCAAAGCCCGCAGCCCCACGGGCTGTGGGGCCACGCGAGCGGCTGCCAAAGAGCTTTCCAACGAGGCACGGCTTTCCCTCCTTGGTCTTCGGGCGTGGGAGCTGTGGCCAGAGCCGTGGCCCTACCGGAAAATGCTTCGCAGGCTGACGCAGCAGAGCAAGTTGAGCGCCGGTGGCGCCGAGGCTGACGGCCGCCGCAAAGCCCGCAGCCCCACGGGCTGTGGGGCCACGCGAGCGGCTGCCAAAGAGCTTTCCAACGAGGCACGGCTTTCCCTCCTTGGTCTTCGGGCGTGGGAGCTGTGGCCAGAGCCGCGGCCCTACCAGAAAATGCTTCGCAGGCTGGCGCGGCGGTGCCACGTGGGCGCTGGTGTCGCCGAGGCTGACGGCCGCCGCAAAGCCCGCAGCCCCATGGCTTTTGGGGCCACCTGAGCGGATGCCAAAGAGCTTTCCAACGAGGCATGGCTTTCCCTCCTGGCTCTTCGGGTGTGGGAGCTGTGGCCAGAGCCGCGGCCCTACCGGAAAATGATTCGCAGGCTGAAGCAGCAGAGCAAGGTGGGCGCCGGTGGCGCCGAGGCTGACGGCCGCCGCAAAGCCCGCAGCCCCACGAGCTGTGGGGCCACGCGAGCGGCTGCCAAAGAGCTTTCCAACGAGGCACGGCTTTCCCTCCTGGCTCTTCGGGCATGGGAGCTGTCGCCAGAGCCGCGGCCCTACCGGAAAATGCTTCACAGGCTGGCGCGGCGGTGCCACGTGGGCGCCGGTGGCGCCGAGGCTGACGGCCGCCGCAAAGCCCGCAGCCCCACGGGCTGTGGGGCCACGCGAGCGGCTGCCAAAGAGCTTTCCAACGAGGCACGGCTTTCCCTCCTTGGTCTTCGGGCGTGGGAGCTGTGGCCAGAGCCGCGGCCCTACCGGAAAACGCTTCGCAGGCTCACGCAGCAGAGCAAGGTGGGCGCCGGTGGCGCCGAGGCTGACGGCCGCCGCAAAGCCCGCAGCCCCACGGGCTGTGGGGCCACGCGAGCGGCTGCCAAAGAGCTTTCCAACGAGGCACGGCTTTCCCTCCTTGGTCTTCGGGCGTGGGAGCTGTGGCCAGAGCCGCGGCCCTACCAGAAAATGCTTCGCAGGCTGGCGTGGCTGTGCCACGTGGGCGCTGGTGTCGCCGAGGCTGACGGCCGCCGCAAAGCCCGCAGCCCCACGGGCTGTGGGGCCACGCGAGCGGCTGCCAAAGAGCTTTCCAATGAGGCACGGCTTTCCCTCCTGGCTCTTTGGGCGTGGGAGATGTGGTCAGAGCCGCGGCCCTACCGGAAAATGCTTCACAGGCTGGCGCGGCGGCGCCACGTGGGCGCCGGTGGCGCCGAGGCTGACGGCCGCCGCAAATCCCGCAGCCCCACGGGCTGTGGGGCCACGCGAGCGGCTGCCAAAGAGCTTTCCAACGAGGCACGGCTTTCCCTCCTTGGTCTTCGGGCGTGGGAGCTGTAACCAGAGCCGCGGCCCTACCGGAAAATGCTTCGCAGGCTGGCGCGGCGGCGCCACATGGGCGCCGGTGGCGCCGAGGCTGACGGCCGCCGCAAAGCCCGCAGCCCCATGGTCTGTGGGGCCACGCGAGCGGCTGACAAAGAGCTTTCCAACGAGGCACGGCTTTCCCTCCTTGGTCTTCGGGCGTGGGAGCTGTGGCCAGAGTCGCGGCCCTACCGGAAAATGCTTCGCAGGCTGGCGCGGCGGCAACACGTGGGTGCCGGTGGCGCCGAGGCAGACGGCCACCGCAAAGCCCGCAGCCCCACGGGCTGTGGGGCCACGCGAGCGGCTGCCAAAGAGCTTTCCAACGAGGCACGGCTTTCCCTCCTGGCTCTTCGGGCGTGGGAGCTGTCGCCAGAGCCGGGGCCCTACCCGAAAATGCTTCGCAGGCTGGCGCGGCGGCGCCACGTGGGCGCCAATGGCGCCAAGGCTGACGGCCGCCGCAAAGCCCGCAGCCCCACGGGCTGTGGGGCCACGCGAGCGGCTGCCAAAGAGCTTTCCAACGAGGTACGGCTTTCCCTCCTTGGTCTTCGGGCGTGGGAGCTGTGGCCAGAGCCGCGGCCCTACCGGAAAATGCTTCGCAGGCTGGCGCGGCGGCGCCACGTGTGCGCCGGTGGCGCCGAGGCTGACGGCCGCCGCAAAGCCCGCAGCCCCACAGGCTGTGGCGCCACGCGAGCGGCTACCAAAGAGCTTTCCAACGAGGCACAGCTTTCCCTCCTGGCTCTTCGGGCATGGGAGATGTGGTCAGAGCCGCGGCCCTACCGGAAAATGCTTCACAGGATGGCGCGGTGGCGCCAGGTGGGCGCCGGTGGCGCCGAGGCTGACGGCCGCCGCAAAGCGTCAGCCCCACGGGCTTTGGGGCCACGCGAGCGGCTGCCAAAGAGCTTTCCAACGAGGCACGGCTTTCCCTCCTGGCTCTTCGGGCGTGGGAGCTGTGGCCAGAGCCGCGGCCCTACCGGAAAATGCTTCGCAGGCTGGCGCAGCGGAGGAAGGCGGGCGCCGGTGGCGCCGATGCTGACGGCTGCCGCAAAGCCCGCAGCCCCATGGGCTGTGGGGCCACGCGAGCGGCTGCCAAAGAGCTTTCCAATGAGGCACGGCTTTCCCTCCTGGCTCTTCGGGCGTGGGAGCTATCGCCAGAGCCGCGGCCCTACCGGAAAATGCTTCGCAGGCTGGCGCGGTGGCGACACGTGGGCGCCGGTGTGTCCGAAGCTGACGGCCGCCGCAAAGCCCGCAGCCCCACGGGCTGTGGGGCCACGCGAGCGGCTGCCAAAGAGCTTTCCAATGAGGCACGGCTTTCCCTCCTGGCTTATTGGGCGTGGGAGATGTGGTCAGAGCCGCGGCCCTACCGGAAAATGCTTCACAGGCTGGCGCGGCGGCGCCACGTGGGCGCAGGTGGCGCCAAGGCTGACGGCCGCCGCAAAGCCCGCAGCCCCACGGGCTGTGGGGCCACGCGAGCGGCTGCCAGAGAGCTTTCCAACGAGGCACGGCTTTCCCTCCTTGGTCTTCGGGCGTGGGAGATGTGGCCAGAGCCGTGACCCTACCGGAAAATGCTTCGCAGGCTGACGCAGCAGAGCAAGTTGAGCGCCGGTGGCGCCGAGGCTGACGGCCGCCGCAAAGCCCGCAGCCCCACGGGCTGTGGGGCCACGCGAGCGGCTGCCAAAGAGCTTTCCAACGAGGCACGGCTTTCCCTCCTTGGTCTTCGGGCGTGGGAGCTGTGGCCAGAGCCGCGGCCCTACCAGAAAATGCTTCGCAGGCTGGCGCGGCGGTGCCACGTGGGCGCTGGTGTCGCCGAGGCTGACGGCCGCCGCAAAGCCCGCAGCCCCATGGCTTTTGGGGCCACCTGAGCGGATGCCAAAGAGCTTTCCAACGAGGCATGGCTTTCCCTCCTGGCTCTTCGGGTGTGGGAGCTGTGGCCAGAGCCGTGGCCCTACCGGAAAATGCTTCGCAGTCTGAAGCAGCAGAGCAAGGTGGGCGCCGGTGGCGCCGAGGCTGACGGCCGCCGCAAAGCCCGCAGCCCCACGGGCTGTGGGGCCACGCGAGCGGCTGCCAAAGAGCTTTCCAACGAGGCACGGCTTTCCCTCCTGGCTCTTCGGGCGTGGGAGCTGTCGCCAGAGCCGCGGCCCTACCGGAAAATGCTTCACAGGCTGGCGCGGCGGCGCCACGTGGGCGCCGGTGGCGCCGAGGCTGACGGCCGCCGCAAAGCCCGCAGCCCCACGGGCTGTGGGGCCACGCGAGCGGCTGCCAGAGAGCTTTCCAATGAGGCACGGCTTTCCGTCCTTGGTCTTCGGGCGTGTGAGCTGTGGCCAGAGCCGCGGCCCTACCGGAAAATGCTTCGCAGGCTGGCGCGGCTGCGCCACATGGGCGCCGGTGGCGCCGAGGCTGACGGCCGCCGCAAAGCCCGCAGCCCCACGGGCTGTGGGGCCACGCGAGCGGCTGCCAAAGAGCTTTCCAACGAGGCACGGCTTTCCCTCCTTGGTCTTCGGGCGTGGGAGCTGTGGCCAGAGCCGCGGCCCTACCGGAAAATGCTTCGCAGGCTCACGCAGCAGAGCAAGGTGGGCGCTGGTGTCGCCGAGGCTGACGGCCGCCGCAAAGCCCGCAGCCCCATGGTCTGTGGGGCCACGCGAGCGGCTGCCAAAGAGCTTTCCAACGAGGCACGGCTTTCCCTCCTGGCTCTTCGGGCGTGGGAGCTGTGGCCAGAGCCGTGGCCCTACCCGAAAATGCTTCACAGGCTGACGCAGCAGAGCAAGTTGAGCGCCGGTGGCGCCGAGGCTGACGGCCGCCGCAAAGCCCGCAGCCCCACGGGCTGTGGGGCCACGCGAGCGGCTGCCAAAGAGCTTTCCAACGAGGCACGGCTTTCCCTCCTTGGTCTTCGGGCGTGGGAGCTGTGGCCAGAGCCGCGGCCCTACCAGAAAATGCTTCGCAGGCAGGCGCGGCGGTGCCACGTGGGCGCTGGTGTCGCCGAGGCTGACGGCCGCCGCAAAGCCCGCAGCCCCATGGCTTTTGGGGCCACCTGAGCGGCTGCCAAAGAGCTTTCCAACGAGGCACGGCTTTCCCTCCTGGCTCTTCGGGCGTGGGAGCTATCGCCAGAGCCGCGGCCCTACCGGAAAATGCTTCGCAAGCTGGCGCGGCGGCGACACGTGGGCGCCGGTGTGTCCGAAGCTGACGGCCGCCGCAAAGCCCGCAGCCCCACGGGCTGTGGGGCCACGCGAGCGGCTGCCAAAGAGCTTTCCAATGAGGCACGGCTTTCCCTCCTGGCTCTTTGGGCGTGGGAGATGTGGTCAGAGCCGCGGCCCTACCGGAAAATGCTTCACAGGCTGGCGCGGCGGCGCCACGTGGGCGCCGGTGGCGCCGAGGCTGACGGCCGCCGCAAAGCCCGCAGCCCCACGGGCTGTGGGGCCACGCGAGCGGCTGCCAAAGAGCTTTCCAACGAGGCACGGCTTTCCCTCCTTGGTCTTCGGGCGTGGGAGCTGTGGCCAGAGCCGCGGCCCTACCAGAAAATGCTTCGCAGGCTGGCGCGGCTGCGCCACATGGGCGCCGGTGGCGCCGAGGCTGACGGCCGCCGCAAAGCCCGCAGCCCCATGGTCTGTGGGGCCACGCGAGCGGCTGCCAAAGAGCTTTCCAACGAGGCACGGCTTTCCCTCCTGACTCTTCGGGCGTGGGAGCTGTGGCCAGAGCCGCGGCCCTACCGGAAAATGCTTCGCAGGCTGGCGCGGCGGCAACACGTGGGTGCCGGTGGCGCCGAGGCAGACGGCCACCGCAAAGCCCGCAGCCCCACGGGCTGTGGGGCCACGCGAGCGGCTGCCAATGAGCTTTCCAACGAGGCACGGCTTTCCCTCCTGGCTCTTCGGGCGTGGGAGCTGTGGCCAGAGCCGCGGCCCTACCCGAAAATGCTTCGCAGGCTGGCGAGGTGGCGCCACGTGAGCGCCGGTGGCGCCGAGTCTGACGGCCGCCGCAAAGCCCGCAGCTGCACGGGCTGTGGGGCCACGCGAGCGGCTGCCAAAGAGCTTTCCAACGAGGCACGGCTTTCCCTCCTGTCTCTTCGGGCGTGGG
Source organism: Chroicocephalus ridibundus (assembly GCF_963924245.1). Classification (NCBI taxonomy): domain Eukaryota; kingdom Metazoa; phylum Chordata; class Aves; order Charadriiformes; family Laridae; genus Chroicocephalus; species Chroicocephalus ridibundus. Next base: position 199,665 of record NW_026961611.1, read on the forward strand.
AGCTGTGGCCAGAGCCGTGGCCCTACCGGAAAATGATTCGCAGGCTGGAGCGGCGGCGCCACGTGTGCGCCGGTGTCGCCGAGGCTGACGGCCGCCGCAAAGCCCGCAGCCCCACGGGCTGTGGGGCCACGCGAGAGGCTGCCAAAGAGCTTTCCAATGAGGCATGGCTTTCCCTCCTGGCTCTTTGGGCGTGGGAGATGTGGTCAGAGCCGCGGCCCTACCGGAAAATGCTTCACAGGCTGGCGCGGCGGCGCCACGTGGGCGCCGGTGGCGCCGAGGCTGACGGCCGCCGCAAAGCCCGCAGCCCCACGGGCTGTGGGGCCACGCGAGCGGCTGCCAAAGAGCTTTCCAACGAGGCACGGCTTTCCCTCCTTGGTCTTCGGGCGTGGGAGCTGTGGCCAGAGCCGCGGCCCTACCAGAAAATGCTTCGCAGGCTGGCGCGGCGGTGCCACGTGGGCGCTGGTGTCGCCGAGGCTGACGGCCGCCGCAAAGCCCGCAGCCCCACGGCTTTTGGGGCCACCTGAGCGGATGCCAAAGAGCTTTCCAACGAGGCATGGCTTTCCCTCCTGGCTCTTCGGGTGTGGGAGCTGTCGCCAGAGCCGCGGCCCTATCGGAAAATGCTTCACAGGCTGGCGCGGCGGCGCCACGTGGGCGCCGGTGGCGCCGAGGCTGACGGCCGCCGCAAAGCCCGCAGCCCCACGGGCTGTGGGGCCACGCGAGCGGCTGCAAAAGAGCTTTCCAACGAGGCACGGCTTTCCCTCCTGGCTCTTCGGGCGTGGGAGCTGTGGCCAGAGCCGCGGTCCTACTGGAAAATGCTTCGCAGGCTGGCGCGGCGGCGCCAGGTGGGCGCCGGCGGTGCCCAGGCTGATGGATGCCGCAAAGCCCGCAGCCCCACGGGCTGTGGGGCCACGCGAGCGCCTGCCAAAGAGCTTTCCAACGAGGCACGGCTTTCCCTCCTTGGTCTTCGGGCGTGGGAGCTGTGGCCAGAGCCGCGGCCCTACCGGAAAATGGTTCGCAGGCTGGCGCGGCTGCGCCACATGGGCGCCGGTGGCGCCGAGGCTGACGGCCGCCGCAAAGCCCGCAGCCCCACGGGCTGTGGGGCCACGCGAGCGGCTGCTAAAGAGCTTTCCAACGAGGCACAGCTTTCCCTCCTTGGTCTTCGGGCGTGGGAGCTGTCGCCAGAGCCGCGGCCCTACCGGAAAATGCTTCGCAGGCTGGCGCGTCGGCGCCAGGTGGGCGCCCGTGGCGCCGAGGCTGACGGGCGCCGCAAAGCCCGCAGCCCCATGGTCTGTGGGGCCACACGAGCAGATGCCAAAGAGCTTTCCAACGAGGCATGGCTTTCCCTCCTGACTCTTCGGGTGTGGGAGCTGTGGCCAGAGCCGTGGCCCTACCGGAAAATGCTTCGCAGGCTGACGAAGCAGAGCAAGTTGAGCGCCGGTGGCGCCGAGGCTGACGGCCGCCGCAACGCCCGCAGCTGCACGGGCTGTGGGGCCACGCGAGCGGCTGCCAAAGAGCTTTCCAACGAGGCACGGCTTTCCCTCCTTGGTCTTCGGGCGTGGGAGCTGTGGCCAGAGCCGCGGCCCTACCGGAAAATGCTTCGCAGGCTGGCGCGGCGGTGCCACGTGGGCGCTGGTGTCGCCGAGGCTGACGGCCGCCGCAAAGCCCGCAGACCCATGGCTTTTGGGGCCACCTGAGCGGATGCCAAAGAGCTTTCCAACGAGGCACGGCTTTCCCTCCTGGCTCTTTGGGCGTGGGAGATGTGGTCAGAGCCGCGGCCCTACCGGAAAATTCTTCACAGGCTGGCGCGGCGGCGCCACGTGGGCGCCGGTGGCGCCGAGGCTGACGGCCGCCGCAAAGCCCGCAGCCCCACGGGCTGTGGGGCCACGCGAGCGGCTGCCAAAGAGCTTTCCAACGAGGCACGGCTTTCCCTCCTTGGTCTTCGGGCGTGGGAGCTGTGGCCAGAGCCGCGGCCCTACCGGAAAATGCTTCGCAGGCTGGCGCGACGGTGCTACGTGGGCGCTGGTGTCGCTGAGGCTGACGGCCGCCGCAAAGCCCGCAGCCCCATGGTCTGTGGGGCCACGCGAGCGGCTGCCAAAGAGCTTTCCAACTAGGCACGGCTTTCCCTCCTGGCTCTTCGGGCGTGGGAGCTGTGGCCAGAACCGCGGCCCTACCAGAAAATGCTTCGCAGGCTGGCGCGGCGGCGCAAGGTGGGCGCCGGTGGCGCCAAGGCTGACGGCCTCCGCAAAGCCCGCAGCCCCATGGGCTGTGGGGCCACGTGAGCAGATGCCAAAGAGCTTTCCAATGAGGCATGGCTTTCCCTCCTGGCTCTTCGGGTGTGGGAGCTGTGGCCAGAGCCGTGGCCCTACCGGAAAATGCTTCGCAGGCTGACGCAGCAGAGCAAGTTGAGCGCCGGTGGCGCCGAGGCTGACGGCCGCCGCAAAGCCCGGAGCCCCACGGGCTGTGGGGCCACGCGAGCGGCTGCCAAAGAGCTTTCCAACGAGGCACGGCTTTCCCTCCTTGGTCTTCGGGCGTGGGAGCTGTGGCCAGAGACGCGGCCCTACCGGAAAATGCTTCGCAGGCTGGCGCGGCGGTGCCACGTGGGCGCCGGTGTCGCCGAGGCTGACGGCCGCCGCAAAGCCCGCAGCCCCACGGGCTATGGGGCCACGCGAGCGGCTGCCAAAGAGCTTTCCAACGAGGCACGGCTTTCCCTCCTTGGTCTTCGGGCATGGGAGCTGTGGCCAGAGCCGCGGCCCTACCAGAAAATGCTTCGCAGGCTGGCGCGGCGGTGCCACGTGGGCGCTGGTGTCGCCGAGGCTGACGGCCGCTGCAAAGCCCGCAGCCCCACGGCTTTTGGGGCCACCTGAGCGGATGCCAAAGAGCTTTCCAACGAGGCATGGCTTTCCCTCCTGGCTCTTCGGGTGTGGGAGCTGTCGCCAGAGCCGCGGCCCTACCGGAAAATGCTTCACAGGCTGGCGCGGCGGCGCCACGTGGGCGCCGGTGGCGCCGAGGCTGACGGCCGCCGCAAAGCCCGCAACCCCACGGGCTGTGGGGCCACGCGAGCGGCTGCAAAAGAGCTTTCCAACGAGGCACGGCTTTCCCTCCTTGGTCTTCGGGCGTGGGAGCTGTGGCCAGAGCCGCGGTCCTACTGGAAAATGCTTCGCAGGCTGGCGCGGCGGAGCAAGGTGGGCGCCGGTGGCGCCCAGGCTGACGGATGCCGCAAAGCCCGCAGCCCCACGGGCTGTGGGGCCACGCGAGCGGCTGCCAAAGAGCTTTCCAACGAGGCACGGCTTTCCCTCCTTGGTCTTCGGGCGTGGGAGCTGTGGCCAGAGCCGCGGCCCTACCGGAAAATGCTTCGCAGGCTGGCGCGGCTGCGCCACATGGGCGCCGGTGGCGCCGAGGCTAACGGCCGCCGCAAAGCCCGCAGCCCCACGGGCTGTGGGGCCACGCGAGCGGCTGCCAAAGAGCTTTCCAACGAGGCACGGCTTTCCCTCCTTGGTCTTCGGGCGTGGGAGCTGTGGCCAGAGCCGCGGCCCTACCGGAAAATGCTTCGCAGGCTCACGCAGCAGAGCAAGGTGGGCGCCGGTGTCGCCGAGGCTGACGGCCGCCGCAAAGCCCGCAGCCCCATGGTCTGTGGGGCCACGCGAGCGGCTGCTAAAGAGCTTTCCAACGAGGCACAGCTTTCCCTCCTTGGTCTTCAGGCGTGGGAGCTGTCGCCAGAGCCGCGGCCCTACCGGAAAATGCTTCGCAGGCTGGCGCGGCGGAGCAAGGTGGGCGCCGGTGGCGCCGAGGCTGATGGCCGCCGCAAAGCCCGCAGCCCCATGGTCTGTGGGGCCACGCGAGCAGATGCCAAAGAGCTTTCCAACGAGGCATGGCTTTCCCTCCTGGCTCTTCGGGTGTGGGAGCTGTGGCCAGAGTCGTGGCCCTACCAGAAAATGCTTCGCAGGCTGACGAAGCAGAGCAAGTTGAGCGCCGGTGGCGCCGAGGCTGACGGCCGCCGCAAAGCCCGCAGCCCCACGGGCTGTGGGGCCACGCGAGCGGCTGCCAAAGAGCTTTCCAACGAGGCACGGCTTTCCCTCCTTGGTCTTCGGGCGTGGGAGCTGTGGCCAGAGCCGCGGCCCTACCAGAAAATGCTTCGCAGGCTGGCGCGGCGGTGCCACGTGGGCGCTGGTGTCGCCGAGGCTGACGGCCGCCGCAAAGCCCGCAGCCCCACGGCTTTTGGGGCCACCTGAGCGGATGCCAAAAAGCTTTCCAACGAGGCATGGCTTTCCCTCCTGGCTCTTCGGGTGTGGGAGCTGTCGCCAGAGCCGCGGCCCTACCGGAAAATGCTTCACAGGCTGGCGCGGCGGCGCCACGTGGGCGCCGGTGGCGCCGAGGCTGACGGCCGCCGCAAAGCCCGCAGCCCCACGGACTGTGGGGCCACGCGAGCGGCTGCAAAAGAGCTTTCCAACGAGGCACGGCTTTCCCTCCTGGCTCTTCGGGCGTGGGAGCTGTGGCCAGAGCCGCGGTCCTACTGGAAAATGCTTCGCAGGCTGGCGCGGCGGCGCCAGGTGGGCGCCGGTGGCGCCCAGGCTGACGGATGCCGCAAAGCCCGCAGCCCCACGGGCTGTGGGGCCACGCGAGCGGCTGCTAAAGAGCTTTCCAACGAGGCACAGCTTTCCCTCCTTGGTCTTCGGGCGTGGGAGCTGTGGCCAGAGCCGTGGCCCTACCGGAAAATGCTTCGCAGGCTGACGCAGCAGAGCAAGTTGAGCGCCGGTGGCGCCGAGGCTGACGGCCGCCGCAAAGCCGCAGCCCCACGGGCTGTGGGGCCACGCGAGCGGCTGCCAAAGAGCTTTCCAACGAGGCACGGCTTTCCCTCCTTGGTCTTCGGGCGTGGGAGCTGTGGCCAGAGCCGCGGCCCTACCAGAAAATGCTTCGCAGGCTGGCGCGGCGGTGCCACGTGGGCGCTGGTGTCGCCGAGGCTGACGGCCGCCGCAAAGCCCGCAGACCCATGGCTTTTGGGGTCACCTGAGCGGATGCCAAAGAGCTTTCCAACGAGGCACGGCTTTCCCTCCTGGCTCTTCGGGCGTGGGAGCTGTGGCCAGAGCCGCGGCCCTATCGGAAAATGCTTCGCAGGCTGGCGCGGCGGCGACACGTGGGCGCCGGTGTGTCCGAAGCTGACGGCCGCCGCAAAGCCCGAAGCCCCACGGGCTGTGGGGCCACGCGAGCGGCTGCCAAAGAGCTTTCCAATGAGGCACGGCTTTGCCTCCTGGCTTATTGGGCGTGGGAGATGTGGTCAGAGCCGCGGCCCTACCGGAAAATGCTTCACAGGCTGGCGCGGCGGCGCCACGTGGGCGCCGGTGGCGCCGAGGCTGACGGCCGCCGCAAAGCCCGCAGCCCCACGGGCTGTGGGGCCACGCGAGCGGCTGCCAAAGAGCTTTCCAACGAGGCACGGCTTTTCCTCCTTGGTCTTCGGGCGTGGGAGCTGTGGCCAGAGCCGCGGCCCTACCGGAAAATGCTTCGCAGGCTGGCGCGACGGTGCTACGTGGGCGCTGGTGTCGCTGAGGCTGACGGCCGCCGCAAAGCCCGCAGCCCCATGGTCTGTGGGGCCACGCGAGCGGCTGCCAAAGAGCTTTCCAACTAGGCACGGCTTTCCCTCCTGGCTCTTCGGGCGTGGGAGCTGTGGCCAGAACCGCGGCCCTACCGGAAAATGCTTCGCAGGCTGGCGCGGCGGCGCCAGGTGGGCGCCGGTGGCGCCAAGGCTGACGGCCGCCGCAAAGCCCGCAGCCCCATGGGCTGTGGGGCCACGTGAGCAGATGCCAAAGAGCTTTCCAATGAGGCATGGCTTTCCCTCCTGGCTCTTCGGGTGTGGGAGCTGTGGCCAGAGCCGTGGCCCTACCGGAAAATGCTTCGCAGGCTGACGCAGCAGAGCAAGTTGAGCGCCGGTGGCGCCGAGGCTGACGGCCGCCGCAAAGCCCGGAGCCCCACGGGCTGTGGGGCCACGCGAGCGGCTGCCAAAGAGCTTTCCAACGAGGCACGGCTTTCCCTCCTTGGTCTTCGGGCGTGGGAGCTGTGGCCAGAGACGCGGCCCTACCAGAAAATGCTTCGCAGGCTGGCGCGGCGGTGCCACGTGGGCGCCGGTGGCGCCGAGGCTGACGGCTGCCGCAAAGCCCACAGCCCCATGGTCTTTGGGGCCACGCGAGAGGCTGCCAAAGAGCTTTCCAACGAGGCACGGCTTTCCCTCCTGGCTCTTCGGGCGTGGGAGCTGTGGCCAGAAACGCAGCACTACCGGAAAATGCTTCGCAGGCTGGCGTGGCGGCGCCAGGTGGGCGCCGGTGTCGCCGAGGCTGACGGCCGCCGCAAAGCCCGCAACCCCACGGGCTGTGGGGCCATGCGAGCGGCTGCCAAAGAGCTTTCCAACGAGGCACGGCTTTCAATACTTGCTCTTCGGGCGTGGGAGCTGTGGCCAGAGCCGCGGCCCTACCGGAAAATGCTTCGCAGGCTGGCGCGGCGGTGCCACGTGGGCGCTGGTGTCGCCGAGGCTGACGGCCGCCGCAAAGTCCGCAGCCCCACGGACTGTGGGGCCACACGAGCGGCTGCCAAAGAGCTTTCCAACGAGGCACGGCTTTCCCTCCTGGCTCTTCGGGCGTGGGAGCTGTCGCCAGAGCCGTGGCCCTACCGGAAAATGCTTCGCAGGCTCACGCAGCAGAGCAAGGTGGGCGCCGGTGTCGCCGAGGCTGATGGCCGCCGCAAAGCCCGCAGCCCCATGGTCTGTGGGGCCACGCGAGCGGCTGCCAAAGAGCTTTCCAACGAGGCACGGCTTTCCCTCCTGGCTCTTCGGGCGTGGGAGCTGTCGCCAGAGCCGCGGCCCTACCGGAAAATGCTTCAAAGGCTGGCGCAGCTGCCCCACGTGGGCGCCGGTGTCGCCGAGGCTGACGGCCGCCGCAAAGCCCGCAGCCCCACGGGCTGTGGGGCCACGCGAGCGGCTGCCAAAGAGCTTTCCAACGAGGTACGGCTTTCCCTCCTTGGTCTTCGGGCGTGGGAGCTGTGGCCAGAGCCGCGGCCCTACCGGAAAATGATCCGCAGGCTGGCGCGGTGGCGCCACGTGTGTGCCGGTGGCGCCGAGGCTGACGGCCGCCGCAAAGCCCGCAGCCCCACGGGCTGTGGGGCCACGCGAGCGGCTGCCAAAGAGCTTTCCAACGAGGCACGGCTTTCCCTCCTGGCTCTTCGGGCGTGGGAGCTGTGGCCAGAGCCACGGCCCTACCGGAAAATGCTTCGCAGGCTGGCGCAGCGGAGGAAGGTGGGCGCCGGTGGCGCCGATGTGGACGGCTGCCGCAAAGCCCGCAGCCCCACGGGCTGTGGGGCCACGCGAGCGGCTGCCAAAGAGCTTTCCAACGAGGCACGGCTTTCCCTCCTGGCTCTTCGGGCGTGGGAGCTATCGCCAGAGCCACGGCCCTACCGGAAAATGCTTAGCAGGCTGGTGCGGCGGCGACACGTGGGCGCCGGTGTCTCCGAAGTTGACGGCCGCCGCAAAGCCCGCAGCCCCATGGTCTGTGGGGCCACGCGAGCGGCTGCCAAAGAGCTTTCCAACGAGGCACGGCTTTCCCTCCTTGGTCTTCGGGCGTGGGAGCTGTGGCCAGAAACGCAGCACTACCGGAAAATGCTTCGCAGGCTGGTGCAGCAGAGCAAGGTGGGCGCCGGTGGCGTCGAGGCTGACGGCTGCCGCAAAGCCCACAGCCCCATGGTCTTTGGGGCCACGCGAGCGGCTGCCAAAGAGCTTTCCAACGAGGCACGGCTTTCCCTCCTGGCTCTTCGGGCGTGGGAGCTGTGGCCAGAGCCGCGGCCCTACCGGAAAATGCTTCACAGGCTGGCGCGGCGGCGCCACATGGGCGCCGGTGTCGCCGAGGCTGACGGCCGCCGCAAAGCCCGCAGCCCCACGGGCTGTGGGGCCACGCGAGCGGCTGCCAAAGAGCTTTCCAACGAGGCACGGCTTTCCCTCCTTGGTCTTCGGGCGTGGGAGCTGTGGCCAGAGCCGCGGCCATAGCCGCGACCCTACCGGAAAATGCTTCACAGGCTGGCGCGGCGGTGCCACGTGGGCGCTGGTTTCGCCGAGGCTGACGGCCGCCGCAAAGCCCGCAGCCCCACGGGCTGTGGTGCCACGCGAGCGGCTGCCAAAGAGCTTTCCAACGAGGCATGGCTTTCCCTCCTGGCTCTTCGGGCGTGGGAGCTGTGGCCAGAGCCGCGGCCCTACCGGAAAATGCTTCGCAGGCTGGCACGGCAGCGCCATTTGGGTGCCGGTGGCGCCAAGGCTGACGGCCGCTGCAAAGCCCAAAGCCCCATGGTCTTTGGGGCCACGCGAGCGGCTGCCAAAGAGCTTTCCAACGAGGCACTGCTTTCCCTCCTGGCTCTTCGGGCGTGGGAGCTGTGGCCAGAAACGCAGCACTACCGGAAAATGCATCGCAGGCAGGCGTGGCGGCGCCAGGTGGGCGCTGATGTCGCCGAGGCTGACGGCCGCCGCAAAGCCCGCAGCCCCACGGGCTGTGGGGCCATGCGAGCGGCTGCCAAAGAGCTTTCCAACGAGGCACGGCTTTCAATCCTTGCTCTTCGGGCGAGGGAGCTGTGGCCAGAGCCGCGGCCCTACCAGAAAATGCTTCGCAGGCTGGCGCGGCGGCGCCACATGTGCGCCGGTGGAGCCGAGGCTGACGGCCGCCGCAAAGCCCGCAGCCCCACGGGCTGTGGGGCCACGCGAGCGGCTGCCAAAGAGCTTTCCAACGAGGCACGGCTTTCCCTCCTGGCTCTTCGGGCGTGGGAGCTGTGGCCAGAGCCGTGGCCCTACCCGAAAAGGCTTCGCAGGCCTGCGCGGCGGCGCCAGGTAAGCGCAGGAGGCGACGAGGCTGACGGCCGCCACAAAGCCCGCAGCCCCACGGGCTGTGGGGCCACGCGAGCGGCTGCCAAAGAGCTTTCCAACGAGGCACGGCTTTCCCTCCTGGCTCTTCGGGCGTGGGAGCTGTGGCCAGAGCCGCGGCCCTACAGGAAAATGCTTCGCAGGCTGGCACGGCGGCGCCACGTGGGTGCCGGTGGCGCCGAGGCTGACGGCCACTGCAAAGCCCGCAGCCCCACGGGCTGTGGGGCCACGCGAGCGGCTGCCAAAGAGCTTTCCAACGAGGCACGGCTTTCCCTCCTTGGTCTTCGGGCGTGGGAGCTGTGGCCAGAGCCGCGGCCCTACCGGAAAATGCTTCGCAGGCTGGCGCGGCTGCGCCACATGGGCGCCGGTGGCGCCGAGGCTAACGGCCGCCGCAAAGCCCGCAGCCCCACGGGCTGTGGGGCCACGCGAGCGGCTGCCAAAGAGCTTTCCAACGAGGCACGGCTTTCCCTCCTTGGTCTTCGGGCGTGGGAGCTGTGGCCAGAGCCGCGGCCCTACCGGAAAATGCTTCGCAGGCTCACGCAGCAGAGCAAGGTGGGCGCCGGTGTCGCCGAGGCTGACGGCCGCCGCAAAGCCCGCAGCCCCATGGTCTGTGGGGCCACGCGAGCGGCTGCTAAAGAGCTTTCCAACGAGGCACAGCTTTCCCTCCTTGGTCTTCAGGCGTGGGAGCTGTCGCCAGAGCCGCGGCCCTACCGGAAAATGCTTCGCAGGCTGGCGCGGCGGAGCAAGGTGGGCGCCGGTGGCGCCGAGGCTGATGGCCGCCGCAAAGCCCGCAGCCCCATGGTCTGTGGGGCCACGCGAGCAGATGCCAAAGAGCTTTCCAACGAGGCATGGCTTTCCCTCCTGGCTCTTCGGGTGTGGGAGCTGTGGCCAGAGTCGTGGCCCTACCGGAAAATGCTTCGCAGGCTGACGAAGCAGAGCAAGTTGAGCGCCGGTGGCGCCGAGGCTGACGGCCGCCGCAAAGCCCGCAGCCCCACGGGCTGTGGGGCCACGCGAGCGGCTGCCAAAGAGCTTTCCAACGAGGCACGGCTTTCCCTCCTTGGTCTTCGGGCGTGGGAGCTGTGGCCAGAGCCGCGGCCCTACCAGAAAATGCTTCGCAGGCTGGCGCGGCGGTGCCACGTGGGCGCTGGTGTCGCCGAGGCTGACGGCCGCCGCAAAGCCCGCAGCCCCACGGCTTTTGGGGCCACCTGAGCGGATGCCAAAAAGCTTTCCAACGAGGCATGGCTTTCCCTCCTGGCTCTTCGGGTGTGGGAGCTGTCGCCAGAGCCGCGGCCCTACCGGAAAATGCTTCACAGGCTGGCGCGGCGGCGCCACGTGGGCGCCGGTGGCGCCGAGGCTGACGGCCGCCGCAAAGCCCGCAGCCCCACGGACTGTGGGGCCACGCGAGCGGCTGCAAAAGAGCTTTCCAACGAGGCACGGCTTTCCCTCCTGGCTCTTCGGGCGTGGGAGCTGTGGCCAGAGCCGCGGTCCTACTGGAAAATGCTTCGCAGGCTGGCGCGGCGGCGCCAGGTGGGCGCCGGTGGCGCCCAGGCTGACGGATGCCGCAAACCCCGCAGCCCCACGGGCTGTGGGGCCACGCGAGCGGCTGCCAAAGAGCTTTCCAACGAGGCACGGCTTTCCCTCCTTGGTCTTCGGGCGTGGGAGCTGTGGCCAGAGCCGCGGCCCTACCGGAAAATGCTTCGCAGGCTGGCGCGGCTGCGCCACATGGGCGCCGGTGGCGCCAAGGCTGACGGCCGCCGCAAAGCCCGCAGCCCCACGGGCTGTGGGGCCACGCGAGCGGCTGCTAAAGAGCTTTCCAACGAGGCACAGCTTTCCCTCCTTGGTCTTCGGGCGTGGGAGCTGTCGCCAGAGCCGTGGCCCTACCGGAAAATGCTTCGCAGGCTGACGAAGCAGAGCAAGTTGAGCGCCGGTGGCGCCGAGGCTGACGGCCGCCGCAAAGCCGCAGCCCCACGGGCTGTGGGGCCACGCGAGCGGCTGCCAAAGAGCTTTCCAACGAGGCACGGCTTTCCCTCCTGACTCTTCGGGCGTGGGAGCTGTGGCCAGAGCCGCGGCCCTACCAGAAAATGCTTCGCAGGCTGGCGCGGCGGTGCCACGTGGGCGCTGGTGTCGCCGAGGCTGACGGCCGCCGCAAAGCCCGCAGACCCATGGCTTTTGGGGTCACCTGAGCGGATGCCAAAGAGCTTTCCAACGAGGCACGGCTTTCCCTCCTGGCTCTTCGGGCGTGGGAGCTGTGGCCAGAGCCACGGCCCTACCGGAAAATGCTTCGCAGGCTGGCGCAGCGGAGGAAGGTGGGCGCCGGTGGCGCCGATGCTGACGGCTGCCGCAATGCCCGCAGCCCCACGGGCTGTGGGGCCACGCGAGCGGCTGCCAAAGAGCTTTCCAACGAGGCACGGCTTTCCCTCCTGGCTCTTCGGGCGTGGGAGCTATCGCCAGAGCCGCGGCCCTACCGGAAAATGCTTAGCAGGCTGGTGCGGCGGCGACACGTGGGCGCCGGTGTCTCCGAAGTTGACGGCCGCCGCAAAGCCCGCAGCCCCATGGTCTGTGGGGCCACGCGAGCGGCTGCCAAAGAGCTTTCCAACGAGGCACGGCTTTCCCTCCTTGGTCTTCGGGCGTGGGAGGTGTGGCCAGAGCCGCGGCCCTACCCGAAAATGCTTCGCAGGTTGGCGCGGCGGCGCCACGTGGGCGCCTGGGCTGACGGCCGCCGCAAAGCCCGCAGCCCCATGGTCTGTGGGGCCACGCGAGCGGCTGCCAAAGAGCTTTCCAACGAGGCACGGCTTTCCCTCCTTGGTCTTCGGGCGTGGGAGCTGTGGCCAGAAACGCAGCACTACCGGAAAATGCTTCGCAGGCTGGTGCAGCAGAGCAAGGTGGGCGCCGGTGGCGTCGAGGCTGACGGCTGCCGCAAAGCCCACAGCCCCATGGTCTTTGGGGCCACGCGAGCGGCTGCCAAAGAGCTTTCCAACGAGGCACGGCTTTCCCTCCTGGCTCTTCGGGCGTGGGAGCTGTGGCCAGAGCCGCGGCCCTACCGGAAAATGCTTCACAGGCTGGCGCGGCGGCGCCACATGGGCGCCGGTGGCACCGAGGCTGATGGCCGCCGCAAAGCCCGCAGCCCCACGGGCTGTGGGGCCACGCGAGCGGCTGCCAAAGAGCTTTCCAACGAGGCACGGCTTTCCCTCCTGGCTCTTCGGGCGTGGGAGCTGTGGCCAGAGCCGCGGCCATAGCCGCGACCCTACCGTAAAATGCTTCACAGGCTGGCGCGGCGGTGCCACGTGGGCGCTGGTTTCGCCGAGGCTGACGGCCGCCGCAAAGCCCGCAGCCCCACGGGCTGTGGTGCCACGCGAGCGGCTGCCAAAGAGCTTTCCAACGAGGCATGGCTTTCCCTCCTGGCTCTTCGGGCGTGGGAGCTGTGGCCAGAGCCGCGGCCCTACCGGAAAATGCTTCGCAGGCTGGCACGGCAGCGCCATTTGGGTGCCGGTGGCGCCAAGGCTGACGGCCGCTGCAAAGCCCAAAGCCCCATGGTCTTTGGGGCCACGCGAGCGGCTGCCAAAGAGCTTTCCAACGAGGCACTGCTTTCCCTCCTGGCTCTTCGGGCGTGGGAGCTGTGGCCAGAAACGCAGCACTACCGGAAAATGCATCGCAGGCTGGCGTGGCGGCGCCAGGTGGGCGCTGATGTCGCCGAGGCTGACGGCCGCCGCAAAGCCCGCAGCCCCACGGGCTGTGGGGCCATGCGAGCGGCTGCCAAAGAGCTTTCCAACGAGGCACGGCTTTCAATCCTTGCTCTTCGGGCGAGGGAGCTGTGGCCAGAGCCGCGGCCCTACCGGAAAATGCTTCGCAGGCTGGCGCGGCAGCGCCACATGTGCGCCGGTGGAGCCGAGGCTGACGGCCGCCGCAAAGCCCGCAGCCCCACGGGCTGTGGGGCCACGCGAGCGGCTGCCAAAGAGCTTTCCAACGAGGCACGGCTTTCCCTCCTGGCTCTTCGGGCGTGGGAGCTGTGGCCAGAGCCGTGGCCCTACCCGAAAAGGCTTCGCAGGCCTGCGCGGCGGCGCCAGGTGGGCGCAGGAGGCGACGAGGCTGACGGCCGCCACAAAGCCCGCAGCCCCACGGGCTGTGGGGCCACGCGAGCGGCTGCCAAATAGCTTTCCAACGAGGCACGGCTTTCCCTCCTGGCTCTTCGGGCGTGGGAGCTGTGGCCAGAGCCGCGGCCCTACCGGAAAATGCTTCGCAGGCTGGTACGGCGGCGCCACGTGGGTGCCGTTGGCGCCGAGGCTGACGGCCGCTGCAAAGCCCGCAGCCCCACGGGCTGTGGGGCCACGCGAGCGGCTGCCAAAGAGCTTTCCAACGAGGCACGGCTTTCCCTCCTGGCTCTTCGGGCGTGGGAGCTGTGGCCAGAGCCGCGGCCCTACCGGAAAATGCTTCGCAGGCTGGCGCGGCGGCGCCACGTGGGCGACGGTGTTGCCGAAGCTTACGGCCGCCGCAAAGCCTGCCGCCCCACGGGCTGTGGGGCCACGCGAGCGGCTGCCAAAGAGCTTTCCAACGAGGCACGGCTTTCCCTCCTTGGTCTTCGGGCGTGGGAGCTGTGGCCAGAGCCGCGGCCCTACCGGAAAATGCTTCGCAGGCTGGCGCGGCGGTGCCACGTGGGCGCTGGTGTCGCCGAGGCTGACGGCCGCCGCAAAGCCCGCAGCCCCACGGGCTGTGGGGCCACGCGAGCGGCTGCCAAAGAGCTTTCCAACGAGGCACGGCTTTCCCTCCTGGCTCTTCCAGCGTGGGAGCTGTGGCCAGAGCCGCGGCCCTAACGGAAAATGCTTCGCAGGCTGGCACGGCGGCGCCACGTGGGTGCCGGTGGCGCCGAGGCTGACGGCCGCCGCAAAGCCCGCAGCCCCACGGGCTGTGGGGCCACGCGAGCGGCTGCCAAAGAGCTTTCCAACGAGGCACGGCTTTCTCTCCTGGCTCTTCGGGCGTGGGAGCTGTGGCCAGAGCCGCGGCCCTACCGGAAAATGCTTCGCAGGCCTGCGCGGCGGCGCCAGGTGGGCGCAGGAGGCGCCGAGGCTGACGGCCGCCGCAAAGCCCGCAGCCGCACGGGCTGTGGGGCCACGCGAGCGGCTGCCAAACAGTTTTCCAACGAGGCACGGCTTTCCCTCCTGGCTCTTCGGGCGTGGGAGCTGTGGCCAGAGCCGCGGCCCTACCGGAAAATACTTCGCAGGCTGGCGCGGCGGCGCCACGTGGGGGCCGGTGTCTCCGAAGCTGACGGCCGCCGCAAAGCCCGCAGCCCCACGGGCTGTTGAGCCACGCGAGCGGCTGCCAAAGAGCTTTCCAACGAGGCACGGCTTTCCCTCCTGGCTCTTCGGGCGTGGGAGCTGTGGCCAGAAACGCAGCACTACCGGAAAATGCTTCGCAGGCTGGCGCGGCGGTGCCAGGTGGGCGCCGGTGTCGCCGAGGCTGACGGCCGCCGCAAAGCCCGCAGCCCCATGGTCTGTGGGGCCATGCGAGCGGCTGCCAAAGAGCTTTCCAACGAGGCACGGCTTTCAATCCTTGCTCTTCGGGCGTGGGAGCTGACGCCAGAGCCGCGGCCCTACCGGAAAATGCTTCGCAGGCTGGCGCGGCGGTGCCACGTGGGCGCTGGTGTCGCCGAGACTGACGGCCGCCGCAAAGTCCGCAGCCCCACGGACTGTGGGGCCACGCGAGCGGCTGCCAAAGAGCTTTCCAACGAGGCACGGCTTTCCCTCCTGGCTCTTCGGGCGTGGGAGCTGTGGCCAGAGCCGCGGCCCTACCGGAAAATGCTTCGCAGGCTGGCGCAGCGGAGGAAGGTGGGCGCCGGTGGCGCCGAGGCTGACGGCTGCCGCAAAGCCCACAGCCCCATGCTCTTTGGGGCCACGCGAGCGGCTGCCAAAGAGCTTTCCAACGAAGCACGGCTTTCCCTCCTTGGTCTTCGGGCGTGGGAGCTGTGGCCAGAGCCGCGGCCCTACCGGAAAATGCTTCGCAGGCTGGCACGGCCGCGCCACGTGGGTGCCGGTGGCGCCGAGGCTGACGGCCGCCGCAAAGCCCGCAGCCCCACGGGCTGTGGGGCCACGCGAGCGGCTGCCAAAGAGCTTTCCAACGAGGCACGGCTTTCCCTCCTGGCTCTTCGGGCGTGGGAGCTGTGGCCAGAGCCGCGGCCCTTCCCGAAAATGCTTCGCAGGCTGACGCAGGAGAGCAAGATGGGCGCCGGTGTCGCCGAGGCTGACGGCCGCCGCAAAGCCCGCAGCCCCACGGGCTGTGGGGCCACTCGAGCGGCTGCCAAAGAGCTTTCCAACGAGGCACGGCTTTCCCTCCTGGCTCTTCGGGCGTGGGAGCTGTGGCCAGAGCCGTGGCCCTTCCCGAAAATGCTTCGCAGGCTGACGCAGCAGAGCAAGGTGGGCGCCGGTGTCGCCGAGGGTGACGGCCGCCACAAAGCCCGCAGCCCCACGGGCTGTGGGGCCACGCGAGCGGCTGCCAAAGAGCTTTCCAACGAGGCACGGCTTTCCCTCCTGGCTCTTCGGGCGTGGGAGCTGTGGCCAGAGCCGCGGCCCTACCGGAAAATGCTTCACAGGCTGGCGCGGCGGCGCCAATTGGGCGCCGGTGGCGCCGAAGCTGACGGCCGCCGCAAAGCCCGCAGCCCCACGGGCTGTGGGGCCACGCGAGCGGCTGCCAAAGAGCTTTCCAACGAGGCACGGCTTTCCCTCCTGGCTCTTCGGGCGTGGGAGCTCTGGCCAGAGCCGCGGCCAGAGCCGCGGCCCTACCGGAAAATGCTTCGCAGGCTGTTGCGGAGGCGCCAGGTGGGCGCCGGTGGCGCCGAGGCTGACGGCCGCCGCAAAGCCCGCAGCCCCACTGGCTGTGGGGCCACGCGAGCGGCTGCCAAAGAGCTTTCCAACGAGGCACGGCTTTCCCTCCTGGCTCTTCGGGCGTGGGAGCTGTGGCCAGAGCCGCGGCCCTACCGGAAAATGCTTCGCAGGCTGGCGCGGCGGCGCCAGGTGGGCGCCGGTGGCGCCGAGGCTGACGGCCGCCGCAAAGCCCGCAGCCCCACGGGCTGTGGGGCCACGCGAGCGGCTGCCAAAGAGCTTTCCAACGAGGCACGGCTTTCCCTCCTGGCTCTTCGGGCATGGGAGCTGTGGCCAGAGCCGTGGCCCTTCCCGAAAATGCTTCGCAGGCTGACGCAGCAGAGCAAGGTGGGCGCCGGTGTCGCCGAGGCTGATGGCCGCCACAAAGCCCGCAGCCCCACGGGCTGTGGGGCCACGCGAGCGGCTGCCAAAGAGCTTTCCAACGAGGCACGGCTTTCCCTCCTTGGTCTTCGGGCGTGGGAGCTGTGGCCAGAGCCGCGGCCCTACCCGAAAATGCTTCGCAGGCTGGCGCGGCAGCGCCACTTGTGCGCCGGTGGCGCCGAGGCTGACGGCCACCGCAAAGCCCGCAGCCCCATGGGCTGTGGGGCGACGCGAGCGGCTGCCAAAGAGCTTTCCAACGAGGCACGGCTTTCCCTCCTGGCTCTTCGGGCGTGGGAGCTGTGGCCAGAGCCGTGGCCCTTCCCGAAAATGCTTCGCAGGCTGACGCAGCAGAGCAAGGTGGGCGCCGGTATCGCCGAGGCTGACGGCCGCCGCAAAGCCCGCAGCCCCACGGGCTGTGGGGCCACGCGAGCGGCTGCCAAAGAGCTTTCCAACGAGGCACGGCTTTCCCTCCTGGCTCTTCGGGCGTGGGAGCTGTGGCCAGAGCCGCGGCCCTACCGGAAAATACTTCCCAGGCTGGCGCGGCGGCGCCAGGTGGGCGCCGGTGGCGCCGAGGCTGACGGCCGCCGCAAAGCCCGCAGCCCCATGGTCTGTGGGGCCACGCGAGCGGCTGCCAAAGAGCTTTCCAACGAGGCACGGCTTTCCCTCCTGGCTCTTCGACCGTGGGAGCTGTGGCCAGAGCCGCGGCCCTACCGGAAAATGCTTCACAGGCTGGCGCGGCGGCACCAGATGGGTGCCGGTGGCGCTGAGGCTGACGGCCGTAGCAAAGCCCGCATCCCCACGGGCTGTGGGGCCACGCGAGCGGCTGCCAAAGAGCTTTCCAACGAGGCACGGCTTTCCCTCCTTGGTCTTCGAGCGTGGGAGCTGTGGCCAGAGCCGTGGCCCTTCCCGAAAATGCTTCGCAGGCTGA
This sequence comes from Chroicocephalus ridibundus, assembly GCF_963924245.1. Lineage (NCBI taxonomy): Eukaryota > Metazoa > Chordata > Aves > Charadriiformes > Laridae > Chroicocephalus > Chroicocephalus ridibundus. The sequence continues at coordinate 216,703 of NW_026961611.1, forward strand.
CGCAGCAGAGCAAGGTGGGCGCCGGTGTCGCCGAGGCTGACGGCCGCCACAAAGCCCGCAGCCCCACGGGCTGTGGGGCCACGCGAGGGGCTGCCAAAAAGCTTTCCAACGAGGCACGGCTTTCCCTCCTGGCTCTTCGGGCGTGGGAGCTGTGGCCAGAGCCGCGGCCCTACCGGAAAATGCTTCGCAGGCTGACGCAGCAGAGCAAGGTGGGCGCCGGTGTCGCCGAGGCTGACGGCCGCCACAAAGCCCGCAGCCCCATGGGCTGTGGGGCCACGCGAGCGGCTGCCAAAGAGCTTTCCAACGAGGCACGGCTTTCCCTCCTGGCTCTTCGGGCGTGAGAGCTGTGGCCAGAGCCGCGGCCCTACCCGAAAATGCTTCGCAGGCTGGCACAGCGGCTCCAGGTGGGCGCCGGTGGCGCCGAGGCTGACGGCCGCAGCAAAGTCCGCAGCCCCACAGACTGTGGGGCCACGCGAGCGGCTGCCAAAGAGCTTTCCAACGAGGCACGGCTTTCCCTCCTGGCTCTTCGGGCGTGGGAGCTGTGGCCAGAGCCGCGGCCCTACCGGAAAATGCTTCGCAGGCTGGCGCAGCGGAGGAAGGTGGGCGCCGGTGTCGCCGAGGCTGACGGCTGCCGCAAAGCCCACAGCCCCATGGTCTTTGGGGCCACGCGAGCGGCTGCCAAAGAGCTTTCCAACGAGGCACGGCTTTCCCTCCTGGCTCTTCGGGCGTGGGAGCTGTGGCCAGAGCCGCGGCCCTACCGGAAAATGCTTCGCAGGCTGACGCAGGAGAGCAAGGTGGGCGCCGGTGTCGCCGAGGCTGACGGCCGCCAAAAAGCCCGCAGCCCCACGGGCTGTGGGGCCACGCGAGCGGCTGCCAAAGAGCTTTCCAACGAGGCACGGCTTTCCCTCCTGGCTCTTCGGGCGTGGGAGCTGTGGCCAGAGCCGTGGCCCTTCCCGAAAATGCTTCGCAGGCTGACGCAGCAGAGCAAGGTGGGCGCCGGTGTCGCCGAGGCTGACGGCCGCCACAAAGCCCGCAGCCCCACGGGCTGTGGGGCCACGCGAGCGGCTGCCAAAGAGCTTTCCAACGAGGCACGGCTTTCCCTCCTGGCTCTTCGGGCGTGGGAGCTGTGGCCAGAGCCGCGGCCCTACCGGAAAATGCTTCGCAGGCTGGCACGGCGGCGCCACCTGGGTGCCGGTGGCGCCGAGGCTGAAGGCCGCCGCAAAGCCCGCAGCCCCACGGGCTGTGGGGCCACGCGAGCGGCTGCCAAAGAGCTTTCCAACGAGGCACGGCTTTCCCTCCTGGCTCTTCGGGCGTGGGAGCTGTGGCCAGAGCCGCGGCCCTTCCCGAAAATGCTTCGCAGGCTGACGCAGGAGAGCAAGGTGTGCGCCGGTGTCGCCGAGGCTGACGGCCGCCACAAAGCCCGCAGCCCCACGGGCTGTGGGGCCACTCGAGCGGCTGCCAAAGAGCTTTCCAACGAGGCACGGCTTTCCCTCCTGGCTCTTCGGGCGTGGGAGCTGTGGCCAGAGCCGTGGCCCTTCCCGAAAATGCTTCGCAGGCTGACGCAGCAGAGCAAGGTGGGCGCCGGTGTCGCCGAGGCTGACGGCCGCCACAAAGCCCGCAGCCCCACGGGCTGTGGGGCCACGCGAGCGGCTGCCAAAGAGATTTCCAACGAGGCACGGCTTTCCCTCCTGGCTCTTCGAGCGTGAGAACTGTGGCCAGAGCCGCGGCCCTACCGGAAAATGCTTCGCAGGCCTTCGCGGCGGCGCCAGGTGGGCGCCGGTGGCGCCGAGGCTGACGGCCGCCACAAATCGCGCAGCCCCACGGGCTGTGGGGCCACGCGAGCGGCTGCCAAAGAGTTTTCCAACGAGGCACGGCTTTCCCTCCTGGCTCTTTGGGCGTGGGAGCTGTGGCCAGAGCCGCGGCCCTACCAGAAAATGCTTCGCAGGCTGGCGCGGCGGCGCCACGTGGGTGCCGGTGGCGCCGAGGCTGATGGCCGCCGCAAAGCCCGCAGCCCCACGGGCTGTGGGGCCACGCGAGCGGCTGCCAAAGAGCTTTCCAACGAGGCACGGCTTTCCCTCCTGGCTCTTCGGGCGTGGGAGCTGTGGCCAGAGTCGAGGCCCTACCGGAAAATACTTCGCAGGCTGGCGCGGCAGCGCCACGTGGGCGCCGGTGGCGCCGATGCTGACGGCAGCCGCAAATCCCGCAGCCCCACGGGCTGTGGGGCCACGCGAGCGGCTGCCAAAGAGCTTTCCAACGAGGCACGGCTTTCCCTCCTGGCTCTTCGGGCGTAGGAGCTGTGGCCAGAGCCGCGGCCCTACCAGAAAATGCTTCGCAGGCTGGCGCGGCGGCGCCACGTGGGTGCCGGTGGCGCCGAGGCTGATGGCCGCCGCAAAGCCCGCAGCCCCACGGGCTGTGGGGCCACGCGAGCGGCTGCCAAAGAGCTTTCCAACGAGGCACGGCTTTCCCTCCTGGCTCTTCGGGCGTGGGAGCTGTGGCCAGAGTCGAGGCCCTACCGGAAAATACTTCGCAGGCTGGCGCGGCAGCGCCACGTGGGCGCCGGTGGCGCCGATGCTGACGGCAGCCGCAAATCCCGCAGCCCCACGGGCTGTGGGGCCACGCGAGCGGCTGCGAAAGAGCTTTCCAACGAGGCACGGCTTTCCCTCCTGGCTCTTCGGGCGTGGGAGCTGTGGCCAGAGCCGCGGCCCTACCGGAAAATGCTTCACAGGCTGGCACGGCGGCGCCACGTGGGTGCCGGTGGCGCCGAGGCTGATGGCCGCCGCAAAGCCCGCAGCCCCACGGGCTGTGGGGCCACGCGAGCGGCTGCCAAAGAGCTTTCCAACGAGGCACGGCTTTCCCTCCTGGCTCTTCGGGCGTGGGAGCTGTGGCCAGAGTCGAGGCCCTACCGGAAAATACTTCGCAGGCTGGCGCGGCAGCGCCACGTGGGCGCCGGTGGCGCCGATGCTGACGGCAGCCGCAAATCCCGCAGCCCCACGGGCTGTGGGGCCACGCGAGCGGCTGCGAAAGAGCTTTCCAACGAGGCACGGCTTTCCCTCCTGGCTCTTCGGGCGTGGGAGCTGTGGCCAGAGCCGCGGCCCTACCGGAAAATGCTTCACAGGCTGGCGCGGCGGCGCCACATGGGCGCCGGTGGCGCCGAGGCTGATGGCCGCCGCAAAGCCCGCAGCCCCACGGGCTGTGGGGCCACGCGAGCGGCTGCCAAAGAGCTTTCCAACGAGGCACAGCTTTCCCTCCTGGCTCTTCGGGCGTGGGAGCTGTGGCCAGAGCCGCGGCCAGAGCCGCGGCCCTACCGGAAAATGCTTCGCAGGCTGTTGCGGCGGCGCCAGGTGGGCGCCGGTGGCGCCGAGGCTGACGGCCGCCGCAAAGCCCGCAGCCCCACTGGCTGTGGGGCCACGCGAGCGGCTGCCAAAGAGCTTTCCAACGAGGCACGGCTTTCCCTCCTGGCTCTTCGGGCGTGGGAGCTGTGGCCAGAGCCGCGGCCCTACCGGAAAATGCTTCGCAGGCTGGCGCGGTGGCGCCAGGTGGGCGCCGGTGGCGCCGAGGCTGACGGCCGCCGCAAAGCCCGCAGCCCCACGGGCTGTGGGGCCACGCGAGCGGCTGCCAAAGAGATTTCCAACGAGGCACGGCTTTCCCTCCTTGGTCTCCGGGCGTGGGAGCTGTGGCCGGAGCCGCGGCCCTACCCGAAAATGCTTCGCAGGCTGGCGCGGAAGCGCCACGTGTCCGCCGGTGGCGCCGACGCTGACGGCCACCGCAAAGCCCGCAGCCCCATGGGCTGTGGGGCCACGCGAGCGGCTGCCAAAGAGCTTTCCAACGAGGCACGGCTTTCCCTCCTGGCTCTTCGGGTGTGGGAGCTGTGGCCAGAGACGTGGCCCTTCCCGAAAATGCTTCGCAGGCTGACGCAGCAGAGCAAGGTGGGCGCCGGTATCGCCGAGGCTGACGGCCGCCGCAAAGCACGCAGCCCCATGGTCTGTGGGGCCACACGAGCGGCTGCCAAAGAGCTTTCCAACGAGGCACGTCTTTCCCTCCTGGCTCTTCGGGCGTGGGAGCTGTGGCCAGGGCCGCGGCCCTACCGGAAAATACTTCCCAGGCTGGCGCGGCGGCGCCAGGTGGGCGCCGGTGGCGCCGAGGCTGACGGCCGCCGCAAAGCCCGCAGCCCCATGGTCTGTGGGGCCATGCGAGCGGCTGCCAAAGAGCTTTGCAACGAGGCACGGCTTTCCCTCCTGGCTCTTCGACCGTGGGAGCTGTGGCCAGAGCCGCGGCCCTACCGGAAAATGCTTCACAGGCTGGCGCGGCGGCACCAGATGGGTGCCGGTGGCGCCGAGGCTGACGGCCGTAGCAAAGCCCGCATCCCCACGGGCTGTGGGGCCACGCGAGCGGCTGCCAAAGAGCTTTCCAACGAGGCACGGCTTTCCCTCCTGGCTCTTCGGGCGTGGGAGCTGTGGCCAGAGCCGTGGCCCTTCCCGAAAATGCTTCGCAGGCTGACGCAGCAGAGCAAGGTGGGCGCCGGTGTCGCCGAGGCTGACGGCCGCCACAAAGCCCGCAGCCCCACGGGCTGTGGGGCCACGCGAGCGGCTGCCAAAGAGCTTTCCAACGAGGCACGGCTTTCCCTCCTGGCTCTTCGGGAGTGGGAGCTGTGGCCAGAGCCGCGGCCCTACCGGAAAATGCTTCGCAGGCTGACGCAGCAGAGCAAGGTGGGCGCCGGTGTCGCCGAGGCTGACGGCCGCCACAAAGCCCGCAGCCCCATGGGCTGTGGGGCCACGCGAGCGGCTGCCAAAGAGCTTTCCAACGAGGCACGGCTTTCCCTCCTGGCTCTTCGGGCGTGGGAGCTGTGGCCAGAGCCGCGGCCCTACCCGAAAATGCTTCGCAGGCTGGCGCGGTGGCGCCACGTGGGCGCCGGTGTCGTCGAGGCTGACGGCCGCTGCAAAGCCCGCAGCCCCACGGGCTGTGGGACCTCGCGAGCGGCTGCCAAAGAGCTTTCCAACGAGGCACGGCTTTCCCTCCTTGGTCTTCGGGCGTGGGAGCTGTGGCCAGAGCCGCGGCCCTACCGGAAAATGCTTCGCAGGCTGACGCAGCAGAGCAAGGTGGGCGCCGGTGTCGCCGAGGCTGACGGCCGCCACAAAGCCCGCAGCCCCACGGGCTGTGGGGCCACGCGAGCGGCTGCCAAAGAGCTTTCCAATGAGGCACGGCTTTCCCTCCTTGGTCTTCGGGTGTGGGAGCTGTGGCGAGAGCCGCGGCCCTACCCGAAAATGCTTCACAGGCTGGCGCGGCAGCGGCACGTGTGCGCCGGTGTCGCCGAGGCTGACGGCCACCGCAAAGCCCGCAGCCCCACGGGCTGTGGGGCCACGCGAGCGGCTGCCAAAGAGCTTTCCAACGAGGCACGGCTTTCCCTCCTGGCTCTTCGGGCGTAGGAGCTGTGGCCAGAGCCGCGGCCCTACCAGAAAATGCTTCGCAGGCTGGCGCGGCGGCGCCACGTGGGTGCCGGTGGCGCCGAGGCTGATGGCCGCCGCAAAGCCCGCAGCCCCACGGGCTGTGGGGCCACGCGAGCGGCTGCCAAAGAGCTTTCCAACGAGGCACGGCTTTCCCTCCTGGCTCTTCGGGCGTGGGAGCTGTGGCCAGAGTCGAGGCCCTACCGGAAAATACTTCGCAGGCTGGCGCGGCAGCGCCACGTGGGCGCCGGTGGCGCCGATGCTGACGGCAGCCGCAAATCCCGCAGCCCCACGGGCTGTGGGGCCACGCGAGCGGCTGCGAAAGAGCTTTCCAACGAGGCACGGCTTTCCCTCCTGGCTCTTCGGGCGTGGGAGCTGTGGCCAGAGCCGCGGCCCTACCGGAAAATGCTTCACAGGCTGGCGCGGCGGCGCCACATGGGCGCCGGTGGCGCCGAGGCTGATGGCCGCCGCAAAGCCCGCAGCCCCACGGGCTGTGGGGCCACGCGAGCGGCTGCCAAAGAGCTTTCCAACGAGGCACAGCTTTCCCTCCTGGCTCTTCGGGCGTGGGAGCTGTGGCCAGAGCCGCGGCCAGAGCCGCGGCCCTACCGGAAAATGCTTCGCAGGCTGTTGCGGCGGCGCCAGGTGGGCGCCGGTGGCGCCGAGGCTGACGGCCGCCGCAAAGCCCGCAGCCCCACTGGCTGTGGGGCCACGCGAGCGGCTGCCAAAGAGCTTTCCAACGAGGCACGGCTTTCCCTCCTGGCTCTTCGGGCGTGGGAGCTGTGGCCAGAGCCGCGGCCCTACCGGAAAATGCTTCGCAGGCTGGCGCGGTGGCGCCAGGTGGGCGCCGGTGGCGCCGAGGCTGACGGCCGCCGCAAAGCCCGCAGCCCCACGGGCTGTGGGGCCACGCGAGCGGCTGCCAAAGAGATTTCCAACGAGGCACGGCTTTCCCTCCTTGGTCTCCGGGCGTGGGAGCTGTGGCCGGAGCCGCGGCCCTACCCGAAAATGCTTCGCAGGCTGGCGCGGCAGCGCCACGTGTCCGCCGCTGGCGCCGAGGCTGACGGCCACCGCAAAGCCCGCAGCCCCATGGGCTGTGGGGCCACGCGAGCGGCTGCCAAAGAGCTTTCCAACGAGGCACGGCTTTCCCTCCTGGCTCTTCGGGTGTGGGAGCTGTGGCCAGAGACGTGGCCCTTCCCGAAAATGCTTCGCAGGCTGACGCAGCAGAGCAAGGTGGGCGCCGGTATCGCCGAGGCTGACGGCCGCCGCAAAGCACGCAGCCCCATGGTCTGTGGGGCCACACGAGCGGCTGCCAAAGAGCTTTCCAACGAGGCACGTCTTTCCCTCCTGGCTCTTCGGGCGTGGGAGCTGTGGCCAGGGCCGCGGCCCTACCGGAAAATACTTCCCAGGCTGGCGCGGCGGCGCCAGGTGGGCGCCGGTGGCGCCGAGGCTGACGGCCGCCGCAAAGCCCGCAGCCCCATGGTCTGTGGGGCCATGCGAGCGGCTGCCAAAGAGCTTTGCAACGAGGCACGGCTTTCCCTCCTGGCTCTTCGACCGTGGGAGCTGTGGCCAGAGCCGCGGCCCTACCGGAAAATGCTTCACAGGCTGGCGCGGCGGCACCAGATGGGTGCCGGTGGCGCCGAGGCTGACGGCCGTAGCAAAGCCCGCATCCCCACGGGCTGTGGGGCCACGCGAGCGGCTGCCAAAGAGCTTTCCAACGAGGCACGGCTTTCCCTCCTGGCTCTTCGGGCGTGGGAGCTGTGGCCAGAGCCGTGGCCCTTCCCGAAAATGCTTCGCAGGCTGACGCAGCAGAGCAAGGTGGGCGCCGGTGTCGCCGAGGCTGACGGCCGCCACAAAGCCCGCAGCCCCACGGGCTGTGGGGCCACGCGAGCGGCTGCCAAAGAGCTTTCCAACGAGGCACGGCTTTCCCTCCTGGCTCTTCGGGAGTGGGAGCTGTGGCCAGAGCCGCGGCCCTACCAGAAAATGCTTCGCAGGCTGACGCAGCAGAGCAAGGTGGGCGCCGGTGTCGCCGAGGCTGACGGCCGCCACAAAGCCCGCAGCCCCATGGGCTGTGGGGCCACGCGAGCGGCTGCCAAAGAGCTTTCCAACGAGGCACGGCTTTCCCTCCTGGCTCTTCGGGCGTGGGAGCTGTGGCCAGAGCCGCGGCCCTACCCGAAAATGCTTCGCAGGCTGGCGCGGTGGCGCCACGTGGGCGCCGGTGTCGTCGAGGCTGACGGCCGCTGCAAAGCCCGCAGCCCCACGGGCTGTGGGACCTCGCGAGCGGCTGCCAAAGAGCTTTCCAACGAGGCACGGCTTTCCCTCCTTGGTCTTCGGGCGTGGGAGCTGTGGCCAGAGCCGCGGCCCTACCGGAAAATGCTTCGCAGGCTGACGCAGCAGAGCAAGGTGGGCGCCGGTGTCGCCGAGGCTGACGGCCGCCACAAAGCCCGCAGCCCCACGGGCTGTGGGGCCACGCGAGCGGCTGCCAAAGAGCTTTCCAATGAGGCACGGCTTTCCCTCCTTGGTCTTCGGGTGTGGGAGCTGTGGCGAGAGCCGCGGCCCTACCCGAAAATGCTTCACAGGCTGGCGCGGCAGCGGCACGTGTGCGCCGGTGTCGCCGAGGCTGACGGCCACCGCAAAGCCCGCAGCCCCACGGGCTGTGGGGCCACGCGAGCGGCTGCCAAAGAGCTTTCCAACGAGGCACGGCTTTCCCTCCTGGCTCTTCGGGCGTAGGAGCTGTGGCCAGAGCCGCGGCCCTACCGGAAAATGCTTCGCAGGCTGGTGCGGCGGCGTCACGTGGGCGCTGGTGGCTCCGAGGCTGAGAGCCGCCGTAAAGCCCGAAGGCCCACGGGCTGTGGGGCCACGCGAGCGGCTGCCAAAGAGCTTTCCAACGAGGCACGGCTTTCCCTCCTTGGTCTTCGGGTGTGGGAGCTGTGGCCAGAGCCGCGGCCCTACCCGAAAATGCTTCGCAGGCTGGCGCGGCGGCGCCAGGTTAGCGCCGGTGTCGCCGAGGCTGATGGCCGCCGCAAAGCCCGCAGCCCCACGGGCTGTGGGGCCACGCGAGCGGCTGCCAAAGAGCTTTCCAACGAGGCACGGCTTTCCCTCCTTGGTCTTCGGGCGTGGGAGCTGTGGCCAGAGCCGCGGCCCTACCGGAAAATGCTTTGCAGGCTGGCGCGGCGGCACCCGGTGGGCGCCGGTGGCGCCGAGACTGACGGCCGCCGCAAAGCCCGCAGCCCCACGGGCTGTGGGGCCACGCGAGCAACTGTGAAAGAGCTTTCCAACGAGGCACGGCTTTCCCTCCTTGGTCTTCGGGCATGGGAGCTGTGGCCAGAGCCGCAGCCCTACCCGAAAATGCTTCGCAGGCTGGCGCGGCCGCGCCACGTGGGCGCCGGTGGCGCCGAGGCTGACGGCCGCCGCAAAGCCCGCAGCCCCACGGGCTGTGGGGCCACGCGAGCAGCTGCCAAAGAGCTTTCCAACGAGGCATGGCTTTCCCTCCTGGCTCTTCGGGTGTGGGAGCTGTGGCCAGAGCCGCGGCCCTACCGGAAAATGCTTCGCAGGCTGGCGCGGCAGCGCCACGTGGGCGACGGTGTCGCCGAGGCTGACGGCCGCCGCAAAGCCCGCAGCCCCACGGGCTGTGGGGCCACGCGAGCGGCTGCCAAAGAGCTTTCCAACGAGGCATGGCTTTCCCTCCTGGCTCTTCGGGTGTGGGAGCTGTGGCCAGAGCCGGGGCCCTACCCGAAAATGCTTCGCAGGCTGGCGCGGCAGCGTCAGGTGGGCGCCGGTGGCGCTGAGACTGACGGACGCCGCAAAGCCCACAGCGCCACGGGCTGTGGGGCCACGCGAGCGGCTGCCAAAGAGCTTTCCAACGAGGCACGGCTTTCCCTCCTGGCTCTTCGGGCGTGGGAGCTGTCGCCAGAGCCGCGGCCCTACCGGAAAATGCTTCGCAGGCTGGCGCGGCGGCGCCACGTGGGCGCCGGTGTCGCCGAGGCTGACGGCCGCCGCAACGCCCGCAGCCCCACGGGCTGTGGGGCCACGCGAGCGGCTGCCAAAGAGTTTTCCAACGAGGCATGGCTTTCCCTCCTGGCTCTTCGGGTGTGGGAGCTGTGGCCAGAGCCGCGGCCCTATCCGAAAATGCTTCGCAGGCTGGCGCGGCGGCGCCAGTTGTGCGCCGGTGACGCCGAGGCTGACAGCCGCCGGAAAGCCCGCAGCCCCACGGGCTGTGGGGCCACGCGAGCGGCTGCCAAAGAGCTTTTCAACGAGGCACGGCTTTCCCTCCTGGCTCTTCGGGCGTGGGAGCTGTGGCCAGAGCCGCGGCCCTACCGGAAAATGCTTCGCAGGCTGGCACAGCGGCGCCAGGTGGGCGCCGGTGGCGCCGAGGCTGACGGCCGCCGCAAAGCCCGCAGCCCCACGGGCTGTGGGGCCACGCGAGCGGCTGCCAAAGAGCTTTCCAACGAGGCATGGCTTTCCCTCCTGGCTCTTCGGGCGTGGGAGCTATCGCCAGAGCCGCGGCCCTACCGGAAAATGCTTCGCAGGCTGGCGCGGCGGCGCCAGGTGGGCGCCTGTGGTGCCGAGGCTGACGGCCGCCGCAAAGCCCGCAGCCCACCGGGCTGTGGGGCCACGCGAGCGGCTGCCAAAGAGCTTTCCAACGAGGCACGGCTTTCCCTCCTGGCTCTTTGGGCGTAGGAGCTGTTGTCAGAGCCGCGGCCCTACTGGAAAATGCTTCGCAGGTTGGCGCGACGGCGCCACGTGGGCGCCGGTGTCGCGGAGGCTGACGGCCGTTGCAAAGCCCGCGGCCCCACAAACTGTGGGGCCACGCGAGCGGTTGCCAAAGAGCTTTCCAACGAGGCACGGCTTTCCCTCCTGGCTCTTCGGGCGTGGGAGCTGTCGCCAGAGCCGCGGCCCTTCCCGAAAATGCTTCGCAGGCTGACGCAGGAGAGCAAGGTGGGCGCCGGTGTCGCCGAGGCTGACGGCCGCCGCAAAGCCCGCAGCCCCACGGGCTGTGGGGCCACTCGAGCGGCTGCCAAAGAGCTTTCCAACGAGGCACAGCTTTCCCTCCTGGCTCTTCGGGCGTGGGAGCTGTGGCCAGAGCCGCGGCCCTACCCGAAAATGCTTCGCAGGCTGGCGCGGCGGTGGCACCTGGGCGCCGGTGGCGCAGAGGCTGATGGCCGGCGCAAAGCCCGCAGCCCCATGGTCTGTGGGGCCACGCGAGCGGCTGCCAAAGAGCTTTCCAACGAGGCACGGCTTTCCCTCCTGGCTCTTCGGGCGTGGGAGCTGTGGCCAGATCCGCGGCCCTTCCCGAAAATGCTTCGCAGGCTGACGCAGGAGAGGAAGGTGGGCGCCGGTGTCGCCGAGGCTGACGGCCGCCAAAAAGCCCGCAGCCCCACGGGCTGTGGGGCCACGCGAGCGGCTGCCAAAGAGCTTTCCAACGAGGCACGGCTTTCCCTCCTGGCTCTTCGGGCGTGGGAGCTGTGGCCAGAGCCGTGGCCCTTCCCGAAAATGCTTCGCAGGCTGACGCAGCAGAGCAAGGTGGGCGCCGGTGTCGCCGAGGCTGACGGCCGCCACAAAGCCCGCAGCCCCACGGGCTGTGGGGCCACGCGAGCGGCTGCCAAAGAGCTTTCCAACGAGGCACGGCTTTCCCTCCTGGCTCTTCGAGCGTGGGAGCTGTGGCCAGAGCCGCGGCCCTACGGGAAAATGCTTCGCAGGCCTGCGCGGCGGCGCCAGGTGGGCGCCGGTGGCGCCGAGGCTGACGGCCGCCACAAAGCGCGCAGCCCCACGGGCTGTGGGGCCACGCGAGCGGCTGCCAAAGAGTTTTCCAACGAGGCACGGCTTTCCCTCCTGGCTCTTTGGGCGTGGGAGCTGTGGCCAGAGCCGCGGCCCTACCAGAAAATGCTTCGCAGGCTGGCGCGGCGGCGCCACGTGGGTGCCGGTGGCGCCGAGGCTGACGGCCGCCGTAAAGCCCGCAGCCCCACGGGCTGTGGGGCCACGCGAGCGGCTGCCAAAGAGCTTTCCAACGAGGCACGGCTTTCCCTCCTGGCTCTTCGGGCGTGGGAGCTGTGGCCAGAGTCGAGGCCCTACCGGAAAATACTTCGCAGGCTGGCGCGGCGGCGCCACGTGGGCGCCGGTGGCGCCGAGGCTGACGGCAGCCGCAAATCCCGCAGCCCCACGGGCTGTGGGGCCACGCGAGCGGCTGCCAAAGAGCTTTCCAACGAGGCACGGCTTTCCCTCCTGGCTCTTCGGGCGTGGGAGCTGTGGCCAGAGCCGCGGCCCTACCGGAAAATACTTCCCAGGCTGGCGCGGCGGCGCCACATGGGCGCCGGTGGCGCCGAGGCTGATGGCCGCCGCAAAGCCCGCAGCTCCACGGGCTGTGGGGCCACGCGAGCGGCTGCCAAAGAGCTTTCCAACGAGGCACGGCTTTCCCTCCTGGCTCTTCGGGCGTGGGAGCTGTGGCCAGAGCCGCGGCCAGAGCCGCGGCCCTACCGGAAAATGCTTCGCAGGCTGTTGCGGCGGCGCCAGGTGGGCGCCGGTGGCGCCGAGGCTGACGGCCGCCGCAAAGCCCGCAGCCCCACTGGCTGTGGGGCCACGCGAGCGGCTGCCAAAGAGCTTTCCAACGAGGCACGGCTTTCCCTCCTGGCTCTTCGGGTGTGGGAGCTGTGGCCAGAGCCGCGGCCCTACCGGAAAATGCTTCGCAGGTTGGCGCGGTGGCGCCAGGTGGGCGCCGGTGGCGCCGAGGCTGACGGCCGCCGCAAAGCCCGCAGCCCCACGGGCTGTGGGGCCACGCGAGCGGCTGCCAAAGAGCTTTCCAACGAGGCACGGCTTACCCTCCTGGCTCTTCGGGCATGGGAGCTGTGGCCAGAGCCGTGGCCCTTCCCGAAAATGCTTCGCAGGCTGACGCAGCAGAGCAAGGTGGGCGCCGGTGTCGCCGAGGCTGACGGCCGCCACAAAGCCCGCAGCCCCACGGGCTGTGGGGCCACGCGAGCGGCTGCCAAAGAGATTTCCAACGAGGCACGGCTTTCCCTCCTTGGTCTCCGGGCGTGGGAGCTGTGGCCGGAGCCGCGGCCCTACCCGAAAATGCTTCGCAGGCTGGCGCGGCAGCGCCACGTGTGCGCCGGTGGCGCCGAGGCTGACGGCCACCGCAAAGCCCGCAGCCCATGGGCTGTGGGGCCACGCGAGCGGCTGCCAAAGAGCTTTCCAACGAGGCACGGCTTTCCCTCCTGGCTCTTCGGGTGTGGGAGCTGTGGCCAGAGCCGCAGCCCTACCGGAAAATGCTTCGCAGGCTGACGCAGCAGAGCAAGGTGGGCGCCGGTGTCGCCGAGGCTGACGGCCGCCACAAAGCCCGCAGCCCCACGGGCTGTGGGGCCACGCGAGGGGCTGCCAAAGAGCTTTCCAACGAGGCACGGCTTTCCCTCCTGGCTCTTCGGGCGTGGGAGCTGTGGCCAGAGACGCGGCCCAACCGGAAAATGCTTCGCAGGCTGACGCAGCAGAGCAAGGTGGGCGCCGGTGTCGCCGAGGCTGACGGCCGCGACAAAGCCCGCAGCCCCATGGGCTGTGGGGCCACGCGAGCGGCTGCCAAAGAGCTTTCCAACGAGGCACGTCTTTCCCTCCTGGCTCTTCGGGCGTGGGAGCTGTGGCCAGAGCCACGGCCCTACCGGAAAATGCTTCGCAGGCTGGCGCGGTGACGCCACGTGGGCGCCGGTGTCGTCGAGGCTGACGGCCGCTGCAAAGCCCGCAGCCCCACGGGCTGTGGGACCTCGCGAGCGGCTGCCAAAGAGCTTTCCAACGAGGCACGGCTTTCCCTCCTTGGTCTTCGGGCGTGGGAGCTGTGGCCAGAGCCGCGGCCCTACCGGAAAATGCTTCGCAGGCTGACGCAGCAGAGCAAGGTGGGCGCCGGTGTCGCCGAGGCTGACGGCCGCCACAAAGCCCGCAGCCCCACGGGCTGTGGGGCCACGCGAGCGGCTGCCAAAGAGCTTTCCAACGAGGCACGGCTTTCCCTCCTTGGTCTTCGGGCGTGGGAGCTGTGGCGAGAGCCGCGGCCCTACCCGAAAATGCTTCGCAGGCTGGCGCTGCAGCGGCACGTGTGCGCCGGTGGCGCCGAGGCTGACGGCCACCGCAAAGCCCGCAGCCCCACGGGCTGTGGGGCCACGCGAGCGGCTGCCAAAGAGCTTTCCAACGAGGCACGGCTTTCCCTCCTTGGTCTTCGGGTGTGGGAGCTGTGGCCAGAGCCGCGGCCCTACCCGAAAATGCTTCGCAGGCTGGCGCGGCGGCGCCAGGTTAGCGCCGGTGGCGCCGAGGCTGATGGCCGCCGCAAAGCCCGCAGCCCCACGGGCTGTGGGGCCCCGCGAGCGCCTGACAAAGAGCTTTCCAACGAGGCACGGCTTTCCCTCCTTGGTCTTCGGGCGTGGGAGCTGTGGCCAGAGCCGCGGCCCTACCGGAAAATGCTTTGCAGGCTGGCGCGGCGGCACCAGGTGGGCGCCGGTGGCGCCGAGGCTGACGGCCGCCGCAAAGCCCGCAGCCCCACGGGCTGTGGGGCCACGCGAGCAACTGCGAAAGAGCTTTCCAACGAGGCACGGTTTTCCCTCCTTGGTCTTCGGGCATGGGAGCTGTGGCCAGAGCCGCAGCCCTACCCGAAAATGCTTCACAGGCTGGCGCGGCGGCGCCACGTGGGCGCCGGTGGCGCCGAGGCTGACGGCCGCCGCAAAGCCCGCAGCCCCACGGGCTGTGGGGCCACGCGAGCAGCTGCCAAAGAGCTTTCCAACGAGGCATGGCTTTCCCTCCTGGCTCTTCGGGTGTGGGAGCTGTGGCCAGAGCCGCGGCCCTACCGGAAAATGCTTCGCAGGCTGGCGCGGCGGCGCCACGTGGGCGACGGTGTCGCCGAGGCTGACGGCCGCCGCAAAGCCCGCAGCCCCACGGGCTGTGGGGCCACGCGAGCGGCTGCCAAAGAGCTTTCCAACGAGGCATGGCTTTCCCTCCTGGCTCTTCGGGTGTGGGAGCTGTGGCCAGAGCCGTGGCCCTATCCGAAAATGCTTCGCAGGCTGGCGCGGCAGCGTCAGGTGGGCGCCGGTGGCGCTGAGACTGACGGACGCCGCAAAGCCCACAGCGCCACGGGCTGTGGGGCCACGCGAGCGGCTGCCAAAGAGCTTTCCAACGAGGCACGGCTTTCCCTCCTGGCTGTTCGGGCGTGGGAGCTGTGGCCAGAGCCGCGGCCCTACCGGAAAATGCTTCGCAGGCTGGCGCGGCGGCGCCACGTGGGCGTCGGTGTCGCCGAGGCTGACGGCAGCCGCAACGCCCGCAGCCCCACGGGCTGTGGGGCCACGCGAGCGGCTGCCAAAGAGCTTTCCAACGAGGCATGGCTTTCCCTCCTGGCTCTTCGGGTGTGGGAGCTGTGGCCAGAGCCGCGGCCCTACCCGAAAATGCTTCGCAGGCTGGCGCGGCGGCGCCAGGTGTGCGCCGGTGACGCCGAGGCTGACAGCCGCCGGAAAGCCCGCAGCCCCACGGGATGTGGGGCCACGCGAGCGGCTGCCAAAGAGCTTTCCAACGAGGCACGGCTTTCCCTCCTGGCTCTTCGGGCGTGGGAGCTGTGGCCAGAGCCGCGGCCCTACCGGAAAATGATTCGCAGGCTGGCGCGGCGGCGCCAGGTGTGCGCCGGTGATGCCGAGGCTGACAGCCGCCGGAAAGCCTGCAGCCCCACGGGCTGTGGGGCCACGCGAGCGGCTGCCAAAGAGCTTTCCAACGAGGCACGGCTTTCCCTCCTGTCTCTTTGGGCGTAGGAGCTGTTGTCAGAGCCGCGGCCCTACCGGAAAATGCTTCGCAGGCTGGCGCGACGGCGCCACGTGGGCGCCGGTGGCGCCGAGGCTGACGGCCGTTGCAAAGCCCGCAGCCCCACGGGCTGTGGGGCCATGCGAGCGACTGCCAAAGAGCTTTCCAACGAGGCACGGCTTTCCCTCCTTGGTCTTCGGGCGTGGGAGCTGTGGCCAGAGCCGCGGCCCTACCGGAAAATGCTTCGCAGGCTGGCGCGGCGGCGCCACGTGGGCGCCGGTGTCGCCGAGGCTGACGGCCACCGCAAAGCCCGCAGCCCCACGGGCTGTGGGGCCACGCGAGCGGCTGCCAAAGAGCTTTCCAACGAGGCACGGCTTTCCCTCCTGGCTCTTCGGGCGTGGGAGCTGTGGCCAGAGCCGCAGCCCTACCGGAAAATGCTTCGCAGGCTGGCGCGGCGGCGCCATGTGGGCGCCGGTGGCACCGAGGCTGACGGCTGCCGCAAAGCCCGCAGCCCCACGGGCTGTGGGGCCATGCGAGCGTCTGCCAAAGAGCTTTCAAATAAGGCACGGCTTTCCCTCCTGGCTCTTCGGGCGTGGGAGCTGTGGCCAGAAACGCAGCACTACCGGAAAATGCTTCGCAGGCTGGCGCGGCGGCGCCAGGTGGGCGCCAGTGGCGCTGAGGCTGACGGCCGCCACAAAGCCCGCAGCCCCACGGGCTGTGGGGCCACGCGAGCAACTGCCAAAGAGCTTTCCAACGAGGCACGGCTTTCCCTCCTTGGTCTTCGGGCGTGGGAGCTGTGGCCAGAGCCGCGGCCCTACCGGAAAATGCTTCGCAGGCTGGCGCGGCGGTGTCACGTGGGCGCTTGTGTCGCCGAGGCTGACGGCCGCCGCAAAGCCCGCAGCCCCACGGGCTGTGGAGCCACATGAGCAGATGCCAAAGAGCTTTCCAACGAGGCATGGCTTTCCCTCCTGGCTCTTCGGGCGTGGGAGCTGTGGCCAGAGCCGCGACCCTACCGGAAAATGCTTCGCAGGCTGGCACGGCGGCGCCACGTGGGTGCCGGTGGCGCCGAGGCTGACGGCCGCCACAAAGCCCGCAGCCCCACGGGCTGTGGGGCCACGCGAGCGGCTGCCAAAGAGCTTTCCAACGAGGCACGGCTTTCCCTCCTTGGTCTTCGGGCGTGGGAGCTGTGGCCAGAGCCGCGGCCCTACCGGAAAATGCTTCGCAGGCTGACGCAGCAGAGCAAGGTGGGTGCCGGTGGCGCCGAGGCTGACGGCCGCCACAAAGCCCGCAGCCCCACGGGCTGTGGGGCCACGCGAGCGGCTGCCAAAGAGCTTTCCAACGAAGCACGGCTTTCCCTCCTTGGTCTTCGGGCGTGGGAGCTGTGGCCAGAGCCGCGGCCCTACCGGAAAATGCTTCGCACGCTGGCGTGGCGGCGCCACGTGGGCGCTGGTGGCGCCGAGGCTGACGGCCGCCGCAAAGCCCGCAGCCCCACGGGCTGTGGGGCCACGCGAGCGGCTGCCAAAGAGCTTTCCAACGAGGCACGGCTTTCCCTCCTGGCTCTTCGGGCGTGGGAGCTGTGGCCAGAGCCGCGGCCCTACCGGAAAATGCTTCGCAGGCTGGCGCAGCGGCGCCACGTGGGTGCCAGTGTCGCAAAGGCTGACGGCCGCCGCAAAGCCCGCAGCCCCACGGGCTGTGGGGCCACGCGAGCGGCTGCCAAAGAGCTTTCCAACGAGGCACGGCTTTCCATCCTGGCTCTTCGGGCGTGGGAGCTGTGGCCAGAGCCGCGGCCCTACCGGAAAATGCTTCGCAGGCTGACGCAGCAGAGCAAGGTGGGCGCCGGTGTCGCCGAGGCTGACGGCCGTCACAAAGCCCGCAGCCCCACGGGCTGTGGGGCCACGCGAGCGGCTGCCAAAGAGCTTTCCAACGAGGCACGGCTTTCCCTCCTTGGTCTTCGGGCGTGGGAGCTGTGGCCAGAGCCGCGGCCCTACCGGAAAATGCTTCGCAGGCTGGCGCGGCAGCGGCACGTGTGTGCCGGTGGCGCCGAGGCTGACGGCCGGCGCAAAGCCCGCAGCCCCACGGGCTGTGGGGCCACGCGAGCGGCTGGCAAAGAGCTTTCCAACGAGGCACGGCTTTCCCTCCTGGCTCTTCGGGTGTGGGAGCTGTGGCCAGAGCCGTGGCCCTTCCTGAAAATGCTTCGCAGGCTGACGCAGCAGAGCAAGGTGGGCGCCGGTGTCGCCGAGGCTGACGGCCGGCGCAAAGCCCGCAGCCCCACGGGCTGTGGGGCCACGCGAGCGGCTGCCAAAGAGCTTTCCAACGAGGCACGGCTTTCCCTCCTTGGTCTTCGGGCGTGGGAGCTGTGGCCAGAGCCGCGGCCCTACCCGAAAATGCTTCGCAGGCTGACGCGGCGGCGCCACGTGGGCGTCGGTGGCGCCGAGGCTGACGGCCGCCGCAAAGCACGCAGCCCCACGGGCTGTGGGGCCACGCGAGCGGCTGCCAAAGAGCTTTCCAACGAGGCACGGCTTTCCCTCCTGGCTTTTCAGGCATGGGAGCTGTGGCTAGAGCCGCGGCCCTAACGGAAAATGCTTCGCAGGCTGACACAGCGGAGCAAGGTGGGCGCCGGTGGCGCCGAGGCTGACGGCCTCCGCAAAGCCCGCAGCCCCACGGGCTGTGGGGCCACGCGAGCGGCTGCGTAAGAGCTTTCCAACGAGGCACGGCTTTGCTTCCTGGCTCTTTGGGCATGGGAGTTGTGGTCAGAGCCGCGGCCCTACCGGAAAATGCTTCGCAGGCTGGAGTGGCGGCGCCACGTGGGCGCCGGTGTCGCCGAGGCTGACGGCCGCCGCAAAGCCCGCAGCCCCACGGGCTGTGGGGCCACGCGAGCGGCTGCCAAAGAGCTTTCCAACGAGGCATGGCTTTCCATCCTGGCTCTTCGGGTGTGGGAGCTGTGGCCAGAGCCGCGGCCCTACCCGAAAATGCTTCGCAGGCTGGCGCAGCGGCGCCAGGTGTGCGCCGGTTACGCCGAGGCTGACAGCCGCCGGAAAGCCCGCAGCCCCACGGGATGTGGGGCCACGCGAGCGGCTGTCAAAGAGCTTTCCAACGAGGCACGGCTTTCCCTCCTGGCTCTTCAGGCGTGGGAGCTGTGGCCAGAGCCGCGGCCCTACCGGAAAATGCTTCGCAGGCTGGCGCGGCGGCGCCAGGTGTGCGCCGGTGACGCCGAGGCTGACAGCCGCCGGAAAGCCCGCAGCCCCACGGGCTGTGGGGCCACGCGAGGGGCTGCCAAAGAGCTTTCCAACGAGGCACGGCTTTCCCTCCTGGCTCTTCGGGCGTGGGAGCAGTCGCCAGAGCCGCGGCCCTACCGGAAAATGCTTCGCAGGCTGGCGCGGCGGCGCCAGGTGGGCGCCGGTGGCGCCGAGGCTGACGGCCGCCGCAAAGCCCGCAGCCCCACGGGCTGTGGGGCCACGCGAGCGGATGCCAAAGAGCTTTCCAACGAGGCACGGCTTTCCCTCCTGTCTCTTTGGGCGTAGGAGCTGTTGTCAGAGCCGCGGCCCTACCGGAAAATGCTTCGCAGGCTGGCGCGACGGCGCCACGTGGGCGCCGGTGGCGCCGAGGCTGACGGCCGTTGCAAATCCCGCAGACCCACGGGCTGTGGGGCCATGCGAGCGACTGCCAAAGAGCTTTCCAACGAGGCACGGCTTTCCCTCCTGGCTCTTCGCGCGTGGGAGCTGTGGCCAGAGCCGCGGCCCTACCGGAAAATGCTTCGCAGGCTGGCGCGGTGGCGCCACGTGGGCGCCGGTGGCGCCGAGGCTGACGGCCGCCGCAAAGCCCGCAGCCCCACGGGCTGTGGGGCCACGCGAGCGGCTGCCAAAGAGCTTTCCAACGAGGCACGGCTTTCCCTCCTGGATCTTCGGGCGTGGGACTTGTCGCCAGAGCCGCGGCCCTACCGGAAAATGCTTCGCAGGCTGGCGCGGCGGCGCCAATTGGGCGCCGGTGGCGCCGAGGCTGACGGCCGCCGCAAAGCCCGCAGCCCCACGGGCTGTGGGGCCACGCGAGCGGCTGCCAAAGAGTTTTCCAACGAGGCATGGCTTTCCCTCCTGGCTCTTCGGGCGTGGGAGCTGTGGCCAGAGCCGCGGCCCTACCGGAAAATGCTTCGCAGGCTGGCGCGGCGGCGCCACGTGGGCGCCGGTGGCGCCTAGGCTGACGGCCGCCGCAAAGCCCGCAGCTCCACGGGCTGTGGGGCCATGCGAGCGGCTGCCAAAGAGCTTTCCAAGGAGTCACGGCTTTCCCTCCTGGCTCTTTGGGCGTGGGAGCTGTGGCCAGAGCCGTGGCCCTACCGGAAAATGCTTCGCAGGCTGACGCAGCGGAGGAAGTTGGGCGCCGGTGGCGCCGAGGCTGACGGCCGCCGCAAAGCCCGCAGCCCCATGGCCTGTGGGGCCACGCGAGCGGCTGCCAAAGAGCTTTCCAACGAGGCACGGCTTTCCCTCCTGGCTCTTCGGGCATGGGAGCTGTGGCCAGAGCCGCGGCCCTACCCGAAAATGCTTCGCAGGCTGGCGCGGCGGTGCCACATGGGCGCCGGTGGCACCGAGGCTGACGGCCGCCGCAAAGCCCGCAGCCCCACGGGCTGTGGGGCCATGCGAGCGTCTGCCAAAGAGCTTTCAAATGAGGCACGGCTTTCCCTCCTGGCTCTTCGGGCGTGGGAGCTGTGGCCAGAAACGCAGCACTACCGGAAAATGCTTCGCAGGCTGGCGCGGCGGCGCCAGGTGGGCGCCAGTGGCGCTGAGGCTGACGGCCGCCGCAAAGCCCGCAGCCCCACGGCCTGTGGGGCCACGCGAGCAACTGCCAAAGAGCTTTCCAACGAGGCACGGCTTTCCCTCCTTGGTCTTCGGGCGTGGGAGCTGTGGCCAGAGCCGCGGCCCTACCAGAAAATGCTTCGCAGGCTGACGCAGCAGAGCAAGGTGGGCGCTGGTGTCGCCGAGGCTGACGGCCGCCGCAAAGCCCGCAGCCCCACGGGCTGTGGGGCCACGTGAGCGGCTGCCAGAGAGCTTTCCAACGAGGCACGGCTTTCCCTCCTTGGTCTTCGGGCGTGGGAGCTGTGGCCAGAGCCACGGCCCTACCGGAAAATGCTTCGCAGGCTGACGCAGCAGAGCAAGGTGGGCGCCGGTATCGCCGAGGCTGACGGCCGCCGCAAAGCCCGCAGCCCCACGGGCTGTGGGGCCACGCGAGCGGCTGCCAAAGAGCTTTCCAACGAGGCACGGCTTTCCCTCCTTGGTCTTCGAGCGTGGGAGCTGTGGCCAGAGCCGCGGCCTTACCGGAAAATGCTTCGCAGGCCTGCGCGGCGGCGCCAGGTGGGCGCAGGAGGCGCCGAGGCTGACGGCCGCCGCAAAGACCGCAGCCCCACGGGCTGTGGGGCCACGCGAGCGGCTGCCAAAGAGCTTTCCAACGAGGCACGGCTTTCCCTCCTTGGTCTTCGGGCGTGGGAGCTGTGGCCAGAGCTGCGGCCCTACCGGAAAATGCTTCGCAGGCTGGCGCGGCGGCAGCAGGTGGGCGCCGGTGTGTCCGAAGCTGACGGCCGCCGCAAAGCCCGCAGCCCCACGGGCTGTGGGGCACGAGAGCAACTGCGAAAGAGCTTTCCAACGAGGCATGGCTTTCCCTCCTGGCTCTTCGAGTGTGGGAGCTGTGGCCAGATCCGCGGCCCTACCCGAAAATGCTTCGGAGGCTGGCGCGGCGGCATCAGGTGGGCGCCAGTGGCGCCGAGACTGACGGACGCCGCAAAGCCCGCAGCCCCACGGGCTGTGGGGCCATGCGAGCGACTGCCAAAGAGCTTTCCATCGAGGCACGGCTTTCCCTCCTGGCTCTTCGGGCGTGGGAGCTGTGGCCAGAGCCGCGGCCCTACCGGAAAATGCTTCGCAGGCTGGCGCGGCGGCGCCACGTGGGCGCCGGTGTCGCCGAGGCTGACGGCCACTGCAAAGCCCGCAGCCCCATGGGCTGTGGGGCCACGCGAGCGGCTGCCAAAGAGCTTTCCAACGAGGCACGGCTTTCCCTCCTGGCTCTTCGGGCGTGGGAGCTGTGGCCAGAGCCGCGGCCCTACCGGAAAGTGCTTCGCAGGCTGGCGCAGCGGAGGAAGGTGGGCGCCGGTGGCGCCGAGGCTGACGGCTGCCGCAAAGCCCGCAGCCCCATGGTCTGTGGGGCCACGCGAGCGGCTGCCAAAGAGCTTTCCAACGAGGCACAGCTTTCCCTCCTGGCTCTTCGGGCGTGGGAGCTGTGGCCAGAAACGCAGCACTACCAGAAAATGCTTCGCAGGCTGGCGTGGCGGCGCCAGGTGGGCGCCGGTGTCGCCGAGGCTGACGGCCGCCGCAAAGCCCGCAGCCCCACGGGCTGTTGAGCCACGCGAGCGGCTGCCAAAGAGCTTTCCAACGAGGCACGGCTTTCCCTCCTGGCTCTTCGGGCGTGGGAGCTGTGGCCAGAAAAGCAGCACTACCGGAAAATGCTTCGCAGGCTGGCGCGGCGGCGCCAGGTGGGCGCCGGTGGCGCCGAGGCTGACTGCCGCCGCAAAGCCCG
This sequence comes from Chroicocephalus ridibundus, assembly GCF_963924245.1. NCBI lineage: Eukaryota > Metazoa > Chordata > Aves > Charadriiformes > Laridae > Chroicocephalus > Chroicocephalus ridibundus. The sequence goes on from NW_026961611.1 coordinate 238,440, forward strand.
CAGCCCCACGGGCTGTGGGGCCATGCGAGCGGCTGCCAAAGAGCTTTCCAACGAGGCACGGCTTTCCCTCCTGGCTCTTCGGGCGTGGGAGCTGTGGCCAGAGTCGCGGCCCTACCGGAAAATGCTTCGCAGGCTGGCGCAGCGGAGGAAGGCGGGCGCCGGTGGCGCCGATGCTGACGGCTGCCGCAAATCCCGCAGCCCCACGGGCTGTGGGGCCACGCGAGCGGCTGCCAAAGAGCTTTCCAACGAGGCACGGCTTTCCCTCCTGGCTCTTCGGGCGTGGGAGCTGTGGCCAGAGCCGCGGCCCTACCCGAAAATGCTTCGCAGGCTGGCGCGGCGGCGCCAGGTGGGCGCCGGTGGCGCCGAGGCTGACGGCCGCCGCAAAGCCCGCAGCCCCACGGGCTCTGGGGCCACGCGAGCGGCTGCCAAAGAGCTTTCTAACGAGGCACGTCTTTCCCTCCTGGCTCTTCGGGCGTGGGAGCTGTGGCCAGAGCCGCGGCCCTACCGGAAAATGCTTCGCAGGCTGGCGCGTCGGCGCCAGGTGGGCGCCGGTGGCGCCGAGGCTGACGGCCGCTGCAAAGCCCGCAGCCCCACTGGCTGTGGGGCCACGCGAGCGGCTGCCAAAGAGCTTTCCAACGAGGCACGGCTTTCCCTCCTGGCTCTTCGGGCGTGGGAGCTGTGGCCAGAGCCGCGGCCCTACCGGAAAATGCTTCGCAGGCTGGCGCGGCGGCGCCAGGTGGGCGCCGGTGGCGCCGAGGCTGACGGCCGCCGCAAAGCCCGCAGCCCCACGGGCTGTGGGGCCATGCGAGCGGCTGCCAAAGAGCTTTCCAACGAGGCACGGCTTTCCCTCCTGGCTCTTCGGGCGTGGGAGCTGTGGCCAGAGCCGCGGACCTACCGGAAAATGCTTCGCAGGCTGGCGCAGCGGAGGAAGGCGGGCGCCGGTGGCGCCGATGCTGACGGCTGCCGCAAAGCCCGCAGCCCCACGGGCTGTGGGGCCACGCGAGCGGCTGCCAAAGAGCTTTCCAACGAGGCACGGCTTTCCCTCCTGGCTCTTCGGGCGTGGGAGCTATCGCCAGAGCCGCGGCCCTACCGGAAAATGCTTCGCAGGCTGGCGCGGCGGCGACACGTGGGCGCCGGTGTCTCCGAAGCTGACGGCCGCTGCAAAGCCCGCAGCCCCACAGGCTGTGGGGCCACGCGAGCGGCTGCCAAAGAGCTTTCCAACGAGGCACGGCTTTCCCTCCTTGGTCTTTGGGCGTGGGAGGTGTGGCCAGAGCCGCGGCCCTACCCGAAAATGCTTCGCAGGCTGGCGCGGCGGCGCCACGTGGGCGCCGGGGCTGACGGCCGCCGCAAAGCCCGCAGCCCCATGGTCTGTGGGGCCACGCGAGCGGCTGCCAAAGAGCTTTCCAACGAGGCACGGCTTTCCCTCCTTGGTCTTCGGGCGTGGGAGCTGTCGCCAGAGCCGCGGCCCTACCGGAAAATGCTTCACAGGCTGGCTCGGCGGCACCACGTGGGCGCCAATGGCGCCAAGGCTGACGGCCGCCGCAAAGCCCGCAGCCCCACGGGCTGTGGGGCCACGCGAGCGGCTGCCAAAGAGCTTTCCAACGAGGCACGGCTTTCCCTCCTGGCTCTTCGGGCGTGGGAGCTGTGGCCAGAGCCGCGGCCCTACCGGAAAATGATTCGCAGGCTGGCGCGGCGGCGCCACTTGTGCACCAGTGACGCCGAGGCTGATGGCCGCCGCAAAGCCCGCAGCCCCACGGGCTGTGGGGCCACGCGAGCGGCTGCCAAAGAGCTTTCCAACGAGGCACGGCTTTCCCTCCTGGCTGTTCGGGCGTGGCAGCTGTGGCCAGAGCCGCGGCCCTACCGGAAAATGCTTCGCAGGCTGGCGCGGCGGTGCCACGTGGGCGCTGGTGTCGCCGAGGCTGATGGCCGCCGCAAAGCCCGCAGCCCCACGGGCTGCAGGGCCACGCGAGCGGCTGCCAAAGAGCTTTCCAACGAGGCATGGCTTTCCATCCTGGCTCTTCGGGCGTGGGAGCTGTCGCCAGAGACGTGGCCCTACCGGAAAATGCTTCGCAGGCTGACGCAGCAGAGCAAGGTGGGCGCCGGTGGCGCCGAGGCTGACGGCCGCCGCAAAGCCCGGAGCCCCACGGGCTGTGGGGCCACGCGATCGGCTGCCAAAGAGCTTTCCAACGAGGCACGGCTTTCCCTCCTTGGTCTTTGGGCGTGGGAGCTGTGGCCAGAGCCGCGGCCCTACCCGAAAATGCTTCGCAGGCTGGCGCGGCGGCGCCACGTGTGCGCCGGTGGCGCCGAGGCTGACGGCCGCCGCAAAGCCCGCAGCCCCACGGGCTGTGGGGCCACGCGAGCGGCTGCCAAAGAGCTTTTCAACGAGGCGCGGCTTTCCCTCCTGGCTCTTCGGGCGTGGGAGCTGTGGCCAGAGCCGCGGCCCTACCGGAAAATGCTTCGCAGGCTGGCGCGGCGGTGCCACGTGGGCGCCGGTGTCGCCGAGGCTGACGGCCGCCGCAAAGCCCGCAGCCCCACGGGCTGTTGAGCCATGCGAGCGGCTGCCAAAGAGCTTTCCAACGAGGCACGGCTTTCCCTCCTGGCTCTTCGGGCGTGGGAGCTGTGGCCAGAAACGCAGCACTACCGGAAAATGCTTCGCAGGCTGGCGCGGCGGCGCCAGGTGGGCGCCGGTGGCGCCGAGGCTGACTGCCGCCGCAAAGCCCGCAGCCCCACGGGCTGTGGGGCCATGCGAGCGGCTGCCAAAGAGCTTTCCAACGAGGCACGGCTTTCCCTCCTTGGTCTTCGGGCGTGGGAGCTGTGGCCAGAGCCGCGGCCCTACCCGAAAATGCTTCGCAGGCTGGCGCGGCGGCGCCACGTGTGCGCCGGTGGCGCCGAGGCTGACGGCCGCCGCAAAGCCCGCAGCCCCACGGGCTGTGGGGCCACGCGAGCGGCTGCCAAAGAGCTTTCCAACGAGGCGCGGCTTTCCCTCCTGGCTCTTCGGGCGTGGGAGCTGTGGCCAGAGCCGCGGCCCTACCGGAAAATGCTTCGCAGGCTGGCGCGGCGGTGCCACGTGGGCGCCGGTGTCGCCGAGGCTGACGGCCGCCGCAAAGCCCGCAGCCCCACGGGCTGTTGAGCCATGCGAGCGGCTGCCAAAGAGCTTTCCAACGAGGCACGGCTTTCCCTCCTGGCTCTTCGGGCGTGGGAGCTGTGGCCAGAAACGCAGCACTACCGGAAAATGCTTCGCAGGCTGGCGCGGCGGCGCCAGGTGGGCGCCGGTGGCGCCGAGGCTGACTGCCGCCGCAAAGCCCGCAGCCCCACGGGCTGTGGGGCCATGCGAGCGGCTGCCAAAGAGCTTTCCAACGAGGCACGGCTTTCCCTCCTGGCTCTTCGGGCGTGGGAGCTGTGGCCAGAGCCGCGGCCCTACCGGAAAATGCTTCGCAGACTGGCATGGCGGCGCCAGGTGGGTGCCGGTGGCGCCGAAGCTGACGGCCGCCGCAAAGCCCGCAGCCCCACGGGCTGTGGGGCCACGCGAGCGGCTGCCAAAGAGCTTTCCAACGAGGCACGGCTTTCCCTCCTGGCTCTTCGGGCGTGGGAGCTGTGGCCAGAGCCGCGGCCCTACAGGAAAATGCTTCGCAGGCTGGCGTAGCGGAGGAAGGTGGGCGCCGGTGGCGCCGAGGCTGACGGCTGCCGCAAAGCCCGCAGCCCCATGGTCTGTGGGGCCACGCGAGCGGCTGCCAAAGAGCTTTCCAACGAGGTACGGCTTTCCCTCCTTGGTCTTCGGGCGTGGGAGCTGTGGCCAGAGCCGCGGCCCTACCGGAAAATGATTCGCAGGCTGGCGCGGCGGCGCCACGTGTGCGCCGGTGGCGCCGAGGCTGACGGCCGCCGCAAAGCCCGCAGCCCCACAGGCTGTGGCGCCACGCGAGCGGCTACCAAAGAGCTTTCTAACGAGGCACAGCTTTCCCTCCTGGCTCTTTGGGCGTGGGAGATGTGGTCAGAGCCGCGGCCCTACCCGAAAATGCTTCACAGGATGGCGCGGCGGCGCCAGGTGGGCGCCGGTGTCGCCGAGGCTGACGGCCGCCGCAAAGCCCGCAGCCCCACGGGCTGTGGGGCCATGCGAGCGGCTGCCAAAGAGCTTTCCAACGAGGCACGGCTTTCCCTCCTGGCTCTTCGGGCGTGGGAGCTGTGGCCAGAGCCGCGGACCTACCGGAAAATGCTTCGCAGGCTGGCGCAGCGGAGGAAGGCGGGCGCCGGTGGCGCCGATGCTGACGGCTGCCGCAAAGCCCGCAGCCCCACGGGCTGTGGGGCCACGCGAGCGGCTGCCAAAGAGCTTTCCAACGAGGCACGGCTTTCCCTCCTGGCTCTTCGGGCGTGGGAGCTGTGGCCAGAGCCGCGGCCCTACCGGAAAATGCTTCGCAGGCTGGCGCGGCGGCGACACGTGGGCGCCGGTGTCTCCGAAGCTGACGGCCGCTGCAAAGCCCGCAGCCCCACAGGCTGTGGGGCCACGCGAGCGGCTGCCAAAGAGCTTTCCAACGAGGCACGGCTTTCCCTCCTTGGTCTTCGGGCGTGGGAGGTGTGGCCAGAGCCGCGGCCCTACCCGAAAATGCTTCGCAGGCTGGCGCGGCGGCGCCACGTGGGCGCCGGGGCTGACGGCCGCCGCAAAGCCCGCAGCCCCACGGGCTGTGGGGCCACGCGAGCGGCTGCCAAAGAGCTTTCCAACGAGGCACGGCTTTCCCTCCTGGATCTTCGGGCGTGGCAGCTGTGGCCAGAGCCGCGGCCCTACCAGAAAATGCTTCGCAGGCTGGCGCGGCGGTGCCACGTGGGCGCTGGTGTTGCCGAGGCTGACGGCCGCCGCAAAGCCCGCAGCCCCATGGGCTGTGGGGCCACGCGAGCGGCTGCCAAAGAGCTTTCCAACGAGGCATGGCTTTCCATCCTGGCTCTTCGGGCGTGGGAGCTGTCGCCAGGGACGTGGTCCTACCGGAAAATGCTTCGCAGGCTGACGTAGCAGAGCAAGGTGGGCGCCGGTGGCGCCGAGGCTGACGGCCGCCGCAAAGTCCGGAGCCCCACGGGCTGTGGGGCCACGCGATCGGCTGCCAAAGAGCTTTCCAACGAGGCACGGTATTCCCTCCTTGGTCTTTGGGCGTGGGAGCTGTGGCCAGAGCCGCGGCCCTACCGGAAAATGATTCGCAGGCTGGCGCGGCGGCGCTACGTGTGCGCCGGTGGCGCCGAGGCTGACGGCCGCCGCAAAGCCCGCAGCCCCACGGGCTGTGGGGCCATGCGAGCGGCTGCCAAAGAGCTTTCCAACGAGGCACGGCTTTCCCTCCTTGGTCTTCGGGCGTGGGAGCTGTGGCCAGAGCCGCGGCCCTACCGGAAAATGCTTCGCAGGCTGGCGCGGCGGTGCCACGTGGGCGCTGGTGTCGCCAAGGCTGACGGCCGCCGCAAAGCCCGCAGCCCCACGGACTGTGGGGACACGCGAGCGGCTGCCAAAGAGCTTTCCAACGAGGCACGGCTTTCCCTCCTGGCTCTTCGGGCGTGGGAGCTGTGGCCAGAGCCGCGGCCCTACCGGAAAATGCTTCGCAGACTGGCGTAGCGGAGGAAGGTGGGCGCCGGTGGCGCCGAGGCTGACGGCTGCCGCAAAGCCCGCAGCCCCATGGTCTGTGGGGCCACGCGAGCGGCTGCCAAAGAGCTTTCCAACGAGGTACGGCTTTCCCTCCTTGGTCTTCGGGCGTGGGAGCTGTGGCCAGAGCCGCGGCCCTACCGGAAAATGCTTCGCAGGCTGGCGCGGCGGCGCCACGTGTGCGCCGGTGGCGCCGAGGCTGACGGCCGCCGCAAAGCCCGCAGCCCCACAGGCTGTGGCGCCACGCGAGCGGCTACCAAAGAGCTTTCTAACGAGGCACAGCTTTCCCTCCTGGCTCTTTGGGCGTGGGAGATGTGGTCAGAGCCGCGGCCCTACCCGAAAATGCTTCACAGGATGGCGCGGCGGCGCCAGGTGGGCGCCGGTGTCGCCGAGGCTAACGGCCGCCGCAAAGCCCGCAGCCCCACGGGCTGTGGGGCCACGCGAGCGGCTGCCAAAGAGCTTTCCAACGAGGCACGGCTTTCCCTCCTGGCTCTTCGGGCGTGGGAGCTGTGGCCAGAGCCGCGGACCTACCGGAAAATGCTTCACAGGCTGGCGCAGCGGAGGAAGGCGGGCGCCGGTGGCGCCGATGCTGACGGCTGCCGCAAAGCCCGCAGCCCCACGGGCTGTGGGGCCACGCGAGCTGCTGCCAAAGAGCTTTCCAACGAGGCACGGCTTTCCCTCCTGACTCTTCGGGCGTGGGAGCTATCGCCAGAGCCGCGGCCCTACCGGAAAATGCTTCGCAGGCTGGCGCGGCGGCGACACGTGGGCGCCGGTGTCTCCGAAGCTGACGGCCGCTGCAAAGCCCGCAGCCCCACGGGCTGTGGGGCCACGCGAGCGGCTGCCAAAGAGCTTTCCAACGAGGCACGGCTTTCCCTCCTTGGTCTTCGGGCGTGGGAAGTGTGGCCAGAGCCGCGGACCTACCCGAAAATGCTTCGCAGGCTGGCGCGGCGGCGCCACGTGGGCGCCGGGGCTGACGGCCGCCGCAAAGCCCGCAGCCCCATGGTCTGTGGGGCAACGCGAGCGGCTGCCAAAGAGCTTTCCAACGAGGCACGGCTTTCCCTCCTTGGTCTGCGGGCGTGGGAGCTGTCGCCAGAGCCGCGGCCCTACTGGAAAATGCTTCACAGGCTGGCTCGGCGGCCCCACGTGGGCGCCGGTGGCGCCGAGGCTGACGGCCGCCGCAAAGCCCGCAGCCCCACGGGCTGTGGGGCCACGCGAGCGGCTGCCAAAGACCTTTCCAACGAGGCACGGCTTTCCCTCCTGGCTCTACAGGCGTGGGAGCTGTGGCCAGAGCCGCGGCCCTACCCGAAAATGCTTCACAGGCTGGCGCAGCGGAGGAAGGTGGGCGCCGGTGGCGCCGAGGCTGACGGCTGCCGCAAAGCCCACAGCCCCATGGTCTTTGGGGCCACGCGAGCGGCTGCCAAAGAGCTTTCCAACGAGGCACGGCTTTCCCTCCTGGCTCTTCGGGCGTGGGAGCTGTGGCCAGAAACGCAGCACTACCGGAAAATGCTTCACAGGCTGGCGTGGCGGCGCCAGGTGGGCGCCGGTGTCGCCGAGGCTGACGGCCGCCACAAAGCCCGCAGCCCCACGGGCTGTGGGGCCATGCGAGCGGCTGCCAAAGAGCTTTCCAACGAGGCACGGCTTTCAATCCTTGCTCTTCGGGCGAGGGAGCTATGGCCAGAGCCGCGGCCCTACCGGAAAATGCTTCGCAGGCTGGCACGGCGGCGCCACGTGGGTGCCGGTGGCGCCGAGGCTGACAGCCGCCGCAAAGCCCGCAGCCCCACGGGCTGTGGGGCCACGCGAGCGGCTGCCAAAGAGCTTTCCAACGAGGCACGGCTTTCCCTCCTGGCTCTTCGGGCGTGGGAGCTATGGCCAGAGCCACGGCCCTACCAGAAAATGCTTCGCAGGCTGGCGTGGCGGTGCCAGGTGGGCGCTGGTGTCGCCGAGGCTGACGGCCGCCGCAAAGCCCGCAGCCCCACGGACTGTGGGGCCACGCGAGCGGCTGCCAAAGAGCTTTCCAACGAGGCACGGCTTTCCATCCTGGCTCTTCGGGCGTGGGAGCTGTCGCCAGAGACGTGGTCCTACCGGAAAATGCTTCGCAGGCTGACGCAGCAGAGCAAGGTGGGCGCCGGTGGCGCCGAGGGTGACGGCCGCCGCAAAGTCCGGAGCCCCACGGGCTGTGGGGCCACGCGAGCGGCTGCCAAAGAGCTTTCCAACGAGGCACGGCTTTCCCTCCTTGGTCTTTGGGCGTGGGAGCTGTGGCCAGAGCCGCAGCCCTACCGGAAAATGATTCGCAGGCTGGCGCGGCGGCGCCACGTGTGCGCCGGTGGCGCCGAGGCTGACGGCCGCCGCAAAGCCCGCAGCCCCACGGGCTGTGGGGCCACGCGAGCGGCTGCCAAAGAGCTTTCCAATGAGGCATGGCTTTCCCTCCTGGCTCTTCGGGCGTGGGAGCTGTGGCCAGAGCCGCGGCCCTACCGGAAAATGCTTCGCAGGCTGGCGCGTCGGCGCCAGGTGGGCGCCGGTGGCGCCGAGGCTGAAAGCCGCCGCAAAGCCCGCAGCCCCACGGGCTGTGGGGCCATGCGAGCGGCTGCCAAAGAGCTTTCCAACGAGGCACGGCTTTCCCTCCTTTGTCTTCGGGCGTGGGAGCTGTGGCCAGAGCCGCGGCCCTACCGGAAAATGCTTCGCAGGCTGGCGCGGCGGTGCCACGTGGGCGCTGGTGTCGCCGAGGCTGACGGCCGCCGCAAAGTCCGCAGCCCCACCGACTGTGGGGCCACGCGAGCGGCTGCCAAAGAGCTTTCCAACGAGGCACGGCTTTCCCTCCTGGCTCTTCAGGCGTGGGAGCTGTGGCCAGAGCCGCGGCCCTACCGGAAAATGCTTCGCAGGCTGGCGCGTCGGAGCCAGGTGGGCGCCAGTGGCGCTGAGGCTGACGGCCGCCGCAAAGCCCGCAGCCCCACGGCCTGTGGGGCCACGCGAGCAACTGCCAAAGAGCTTTCCAACGAGGCACGGCTTTCCCTCCTTGGTCTTCGGGCGTGGGAGCTGTGGCCAGAGCCGCGGCCCTACCAGAAAATGCTTCGCAGGCTGACGCAGCAGAGCAAGGTGGGCGCTGGTGTCGCCGAGGCTGACGGCCGCCGCAAAGCCCGCAGCCCCACGGGCTGTGGGGCCACGTGAGCGGCTGCCAGAGAGCTTTCCAACGAGGCACGGCTTTCCCTCCTTGGTCTTCGGGCGTGGGAGCTGTGGCCAGAGCCACGGCCCTACCGGAAAATGCTTCGCAGGCTGACGCAGCAGAGCAAGGTGGGCGCCGGTATCGCCGAGGCTGACGGCCGCCGCAAAGCCCGCAGCCCCACGGGCTGTGGGGCCACGCGAGCGGCTGCCAAAGAGCTTTCCAACGAGGCACGGCTTTCCCTCCTTGGTCTTCGAGCGTGGGAGCTGTGGCCAGAGCCGCGGCCTTACCGGAAAATGCTTCGCAGGCCTGCGCGGCGGCGCCAGGTGGGCGCAGGAGGCGCCGAGGCTGACGGCCGCCGCAAAGACCGCAGCCCCATGGGCTGTGGGGCACGAGAGCAACTGCGAAAGAGCTTTCCAACGAGGCATGGCTTTCCCTCCTGGCTCTTCGGGTGTGGGAGCTGTGGCCAGATCCGCGGCCCTACCCGAAAATGCTTCGGAGGCTGGCGCGGCGGCATCAGGTGGGCGCCAGTGGCGCCGAGACTGACGGACGCCGCAAAGCCCGCAGTGCCACGGGCTGTGGGGCCATGCGAGCGACTGCCAAAGAGCTTTCCATCGAGGCACGGCTTTCCCTCCTGGCTCTTCGGGCGTGGGAGCTGTGGCCAGAGCCGCGGCCCTACCGGAAAATGCTTCGCAGGCTGGCGCGGCGGCGCCACGTGGGCGCCGGTGTCGCCGAGGCTGACGGCCACTGCAAAGCCCGCAGCCCCACGGGCTGTGGGGCCACGCGAGCGGCTGCCAAAGAGCTTTCCAACGAGGCACGGCTTTCCCTCCTGGCTCTTCGGGCGTGGGAGCTGTGGCCAGAGCCGCGGCCCTACCGGAAAGTGCTTCGCAGGCTGGCGCAGCGGAGGAAGGTGGGCGCCGGTGGCGCCGAGGCTGACGGCTGCCGCAAAGCCCGCAGCCCCACGGGCTGTGGGGCCACGCGAGCGGCTGCCAAAGAGCTTTCCAACGAGGCACGGCTTTCCCTCCTGGCTCTTCGGGCGTGGGAGCTGTGGCCAGAGCCGCGGCCCTACCCGAAAATGCTTCGCAGGCTGGCGCGGCGGCGCCAGGTGGGCGCCGGTGGCGCCGAGGCTGACGGCCGCCGCAAAGCCCGCAGCCCCACGGGCTCTGGGGCCACGCGAGCGGCTGCCAAAGAGCTTTCTAACGAGGCACGTCTTTCCCTCCTGGCTCTTCGGGCGTGGGAGCTGTGGCCAGAGCCGCGGCCCTACCGGAAAATGCTTCGCAGGCTGGCGCGTCGGCGCCAGGTGGGCGCCGGTGGCGCCGAGGCTGACGGTCGCTGGAAAGCCCGCAGCCCCACTGGCTGTGGGGCCACGCGAGCGGCTGCCAAAGAGCTTTCCAACGAGGCACGGCTTTCCCTCCTGGCTCTTCGGGCGTGGGAGCTGTGGCCAGAAACGCAGCACTACCGGAAAATGCTTCGCAGGCTGGCGCGGCGGCGCCAGGTGGGCGCCGGTGGCGCCGAGGCTGACGGCCGCTGCAAAGCCCGCAGCCCCACGGGCTGTGGGGCCATGCGAGCGGCTGCCAAAGAGCTTTCCAACGAGGCACGGCTTTCCCTCCTGGCTCTTCGGGCGTGGGAGCTGTGGCCAGAGCCGCGGACCTACCGGAAAATGCTTCGCAGGCTGGCGCAGCGGAGGAAGGCGGGCGCCGGTGGCGCCGATGCTGACGGCTGCCGCAAAGCCCGCAGCCCCACGGGCTGTGGGGCCACGCGAGCGGCTGCCAAAGAGCTTTCCAACGAGGCACGGCTTTCCCTCCTGGCTCTTCGGGCGTGGGAGCTATCGCCAGAGCCGCGGCCCTACCGGAAAATGCTTCGCAGGCTGGCGCGGCGGCGACACGTGGGCGCCGGTGTCTCCGAAGCTGACGGCCGCTGCAAAGCCCGCAGCCCCACAGGCTGTGGGGCCACGCGAGCGGCTGCCAAAGAGCTTTCCAACGAGGCACGGCTTTCCCTCCTTGGTCTTTGGGCGTGGGAGGTGTGGCCAGAGCCGCGGCCCTACCCGAAAATGCTTCGCAGGCTGGCGCGGCGGCGCCACGTGGGCGCCGGGGCTGACGGCCGCCGCAAAGCCCGCAGCCCCATGGTCTGTGGGGCCACGCGAGCGGCTGCCAAAGAGCTTTCCAACGAGGCACGGCTTTCCCTCCTTGGTCTTCGGGCGTGGGAGCTGTCGCCAGAGCCGCGGCCCTACCGGAAAATGCTTCACAGGCTGGCTCGGCGGCCCCACGTGGGCGCCAATGGCGCCAAGGCTGACGGCCGCCGCAAAGCCCGCAGCCCCACGGGCTGTGGGGCCACGCGAGCGGCTGCCAAAGAGCTTTCCAACGAGGCACGGCTTTCCCTCCTGGCTCTTCGGGCGTGGGAGCTGTGGCCAGAGCCGCGGCCCTACCGGAAAATGATTCGCAGGCTGGCGCGGCGGCGCCACTTGTGCACCAGTGACGCCGAGGCTGATGGCCGCCGCAAAGCCCGCAGCCCCACGGGCTGTGGGGCCACGCGAGCGGCTGCCAAAGAGCTTTCCAACGAGGCACGGCTTTCCCTCCTGGCTGTTCGGGCGTGGCAGCTGTGGCCAGAGCCGCGGCCCTACCGGAAAATGCTTCGCAGGCTGGCGCGGCGGTGCCACGTGGGCGCTGGTGTCGCCGAGGCTGATGGCCGCCGCAAAGCCCGCAGCCCCACGGGCTGCAGGGCCACGCGAGCGGCTGCCAAAGAGCTTTCCAACGAGGCATGGCTTTCCATCCTGGCTCTTCGGGCGTGGGAGCTGTCGCCAGAGACGTGGCCCTACCGGAAAATGCTTCGCAGGCTGACGCAGCAGAGCAAGGTGGGCGCCGGTGGCGCCGAGGCTGACGGCCGCCGCAAAGCCCGGAGCCCCACGGGCTGTGGGGCCACGCGATCGGCTGCCAAAGAGCTTTCCAACGAGGCACGGCTTTCCCTCCTGGCTCTTCGGGCGTGGGAGCTGTGGCCAGAAACGCAGCACTACCGGAAAATGCTTCGCAGGCTGGCGCGGCGGCGCCAGGTGGGCGCCGGTGGCGCCGAGGCTGACTGCCGCCGCAAAGCCCGCAGCCCCACGGGCTGTGGGGCCATGCGAGCGGCTGCCAAAGAGCTTTCCAACAAGGCACGGCTTTCCCTCCTGGCTCTTCGGGCGTGGGAGCTGTGGCCAGAGCCGCGGCCCTACCCGAAAATGCTTCGCAGGCTGGCGCGGCGGCGCCACGTGTGCGCCGGTGGCGCCGAGGTTGACGGCCGCCGCAAAGCCCGCAGCCCCACGGGCTGTGGGGCCACGCGAGCGGCTGCCAAAGAGCTTTCCAACGAGGCGCGGCTTTCCCTCCTGGCTCTTCGGGCGTGGGAGCTGTGGCCAGAGCCGCGGCCCTACCGGAAAATGCTTCGCAGGCTGGCGCGGCGGTGCCACGTGGGCGCCGGTGTCGCCGAGGCTGACGGCCGCCGCAAAGCCCGCAGCCCCACGGGCTGTTGAGCCATGCGAGCGGCTGCCAAAGAGCTTTCCAACGAGGCACGGCTTTCCCTCCTGGCTCTTCGGGCGTGGGAGCTGTGGCCAGAAACGCAGCACTACCGGAAAATGCTTCGCAGGCTGGCGCGGCGGCGCCAGGTGGGCGCCGGTGGCGCCGAGGCTGACTGCCGCCGCAAAGCCCGCAGCCCCACGGGCTGTGGGGCCATGCGAGCGGCTGCCAAAGAGCTTTCCAACGAGGCACGGCTTTCCCTCCTGGCTCTTCGGGCGTGGGAGCTGTGGCCAGAGCCGCGGCCCTACCGGAAAATGCTTCGCAGGCTGGTGCGGCGGCGTCACGTGGGCGCTGGTGGCTCCGAGGCTGAGAGCCGCCGTAAAGCCCGAAGGCCCACGGGCTGTGGGGCCACGCGAGCGGCTGCCAAAGAGCTTTCCAACGAGGCATGGCTTTCCATCCTGGCTCTTCGGGCGTGGGAGCTGTCGCCAGAGACGTGGCCCTACCGGAAAATGCTTCGCAGGCTGACGCAGCAGAGCAAGGTGGGCGCCGGTGGCGCCGAGGCTGACGGCCGCCGCAAAGCCCGGAGCCCCACGGGCTGTGGGGCCACGCGATCGGCTGCCAAAGAGCTTTCCAACGAGGCACGGCTTTCCCTCCTGGCTCTTCGGGCGTGGGAGCTGTGGCCAGAAACGCAGCACTACCGGAAAATGCTTCGCAGGCTGGCGCGGCGGCGCCAGGTGGGCGCCGGTGGCGCCGAGGCTGACTGCCGCCGCAAAGCCCGCAGCCCCACGGGCTGTGGGGCCATGCGAGCGGCTGCCAAAGAGCTTTCCAACGAGGCACGGCTTTCCCTCCTGGCTCTTCGGGCGTGGGAGCTGTGGCCAGAGCCGCGGCCCTACCCGAAAATGCTTCGCAGGCTGGCGCGGCGGCGCCACGTGTGCGCCGGTGGCGCCGAGGTTGACGGCCGCCGCAAAGCCCGCAGCCCCACGGGCTGTGGGGCCACGCGAGCGGCTGCCAAAGAGCTTTCCAACGAGGCGCGGCTTTCCCTCCTGGCTCTTCGGGCGTGGGAGCTGTGGCCAGAGCCGCGGCCCTACCGGAAAATGCTTCGCAGGCTGGCGCGGCGGTGCCACGTGGGCGCCGGTGTCGCCGAGGCTGACGGCCGCCGCAAAGCCCGCAGCCCCACGGGCTGTTGAGCCATGCGAGCGGCTGCCAAAGAGCTTTCCAACGAGGCACGGCTTTCCCTCCTGGCTCTTCGGGCGTGGGAGCTGTGGCCAGAAACGCAGCACTACCGGAAAATGCTTCGCAGGCTGGCGCGGCGGCGCCAGGTGGGCGCCGGTGGCGCCGAGGCTGACTGCCGCCGCAAAGCCCGCAGCCCCACGGGCTGTGGGGCCATGCGAGCGGCTGCCAAAGAGCTTTCCAACGAGGCACGGCTTTCCCTCCTGGCTCTTCGGGCGTGGGAGCTGTGGCCAGAGCCGCGGCCCTACCGGAAAATGCTTCGCAGGCTGGCATGGCGGCGCCAGGTGGGTGCCGGTGGCGCCGAAGCTGACGGCCGCCGCAAAGCCCGCAGCCCCACGGGCTGTGGGGCCACACGAGCGGCTGCCAAAGAGCTTTCCAACGAGGCACGGCTTTCCCTCCTGGCTCTTCAGGCGTGGGAGCTGTGGCCAGAGCCGCGGCCCTACCGGAAAATGCTTCGCAGGCTGGCGTAGCGGAGGAAGGTGGGCGCCGGTGGCGCCGAGGCTGACGGCTGCCGCAAAGCCCGCAGCCCCATGGTCTGTGGGGCCACGCGAGCGGCTGCCAAAGAGCTTTCCAACGAGGTACGGCTTTCCCTCCTTGGTCTTCGGGCGTGGGAGCTGTGGCCAGAGCCGCGGCCCTACCGGAAAATGATTCGCAGGCTGGCGCGGCGGCGCCACGTGTGCGCCGGTGGCGCCGAGGCTGACGGCCGCCGCAAAGCCCGCAGCCCCACAGGCTGTGGCGCCACGCGAGCGGCTACCAAAGAGCTTTCTAACGAGGCACAGCTTTCCCTCCTGGCTCTTTGGGCGTGGGAGATGTGGTCAGAGCCGCGGCCCTACCCGAAAATGCTTCACAGGATGGCGCGGCGGCGCCAGGTGGGCGCCGGTGTCGCCGAGGCTGACGGCCGCCTCAAAGCCCGCAGCCCCACGGGCTGTGGGGCCATGCGAGCGGCTGCCAAAGAGCTTTCCAACGAGGCACGGCTTTCCCTCCTGGCTCTTCGGGCGTGGGAGCTGTGGCCAGAGCCGCGGACCTACCGGAAAATGCTTCGCAGGCTGGCGCAGCGGAGGAAGGCGGGCGCCGGTGGCGCCGATGCTGACGGCTGCCGCAAAGCCCGCAGCCCCACGGGCTGTGGGGCCACGCGAGCGGCTGCCAAAGAGCTTTCCAACGAGGCACGGCTTTCCCTCCTGGCTCTTCGGGCGTGGGAGCTATCGCCAGAGCCGCGGCCCTACCGGAAAATGCTTCGCAGGCTGGCGCGGCGGCGACACGTGGGCGCCGGTGTCTCCGAAGCTGACGGCCGCTGCAAAGCCCGCAGCCCCACAGGCTGTGGGGCCACGCGAGCGGCTGCCAAAGAGCTTTCCAACGAGGCACAGCTTTCCCTCCTTGGTCTTCGGGCGTGGGAGGTGTGGCCAGAGCCGCGGCCCTACCCGAAAATGCTTCGCAGGCTGGCGCGGCGGCGCCACGTGGGCGCCGGGGCTGACGGCCGCCGCAAAGCCCGCAGCCCCACGGGCTGTGGGGCCACGCGAGCGGCTGCCAAAGAGCTTTCCAACGAGGCACGGCTTTCCCTCCTGGATCTTCGGGCGTGGCAGCTGTGGCCAGAGCCGCGGCCCTACCGGAAAATGCTTCGCAGGCTGGCGCGGCGGTGCCACGTGGGCGCTGGTGTTGCCGAGGCTGACGGCCGCCGCAAAGCCCGCAGCCCCATGGGCTGTGGGGCCACGCGAGCGGCTGCCAAAGAGCTTTCCAACGAGGCATGGCTTTCCATCCTGGCTCTTCGGGCGTGGGAGCTGTCGCCAGGGACGTGGTCCTACCGGAAAATGCTTCGCAGGCTGACGCAGCAGAGCAAGGTGGGCGCCGGTGGCGCCGAGGCTGACGGCCGCCGCAAAGTCCGGAGCCCCACGGGCTGTGGGGCCACGCGATCGGCTGCCAAAGAGCTTTCCAACGAGGCACGGTATTCCCTCCTTGGTCTTTGGGCGTGGGAGCTGTGGCCAGAGCCGCGGCCCTACCGGAAAATGATTCGCAGGCTGGCGCGGCGGCGCTACGTGTGCGCCGGTGGCGCCGAGGCTGACGGCCGCCGCAAAGCCCGCAGCCCCACGGGCTGTGGGGCCACGCGAGCGGCTGCCAAAGAGCTTTCCAATGAGGCATGGCTTTCCCTCCTGGCTCTTCGGGCGTGGGAGCTGTGGCCAGAGCCGCGGCCCTACCGGAAAATGCTTCGCAGGCTGGCGCGTCGGCGCCAGGTGGGCGCCGGTGGCGCCGAGGCTGACGGCCGCCGCAAAGCCCGCAGCCCCACGGGCTGTGGGGCCATGCGAGCGGCTGCCAAAGAGCTTTCCAACGAGGCACGGCTTTCCCTCCTTGGTCTTCGGGCGTGGGAGCTGTGGCCAGAGCCGCGGCCCTACCGGAAAATGCTTCGCAGGCTGGCGCGGCGGTGCCACGTGGGCGCTGGTGTCGCCAAGGCTGACGGCCGCCGCAAAGCCCGCAGCCCCACGGACTGTGGGGACACGCGAGCGGCTGCCAAAGAGCTTTCCAACGAGGCACGGCTTTCCCTCCTGGCTCTTCGGGCGTGGGAGCTGTGGCCAGAGCCGCGGCCCTACCGGAAAATGCTTCGCAGACTGGCGTAGCGGAGGAAGGTGGGCGCCGGTGTCGCCGAGGCTAACGGCCGCCGCAAAGCCCGCAGCCCCACGGGCTGTGGGGCCACGCGAGCGGCTGCCAAAGAGCTTTCCAACGAGGCACGGCTTTCCCTCCTGGCTCTTCGGGCGTGGGAGCTGTGGCCAGAAACGCAGCACTACCGGAAAATGCTTCACAGGCTGGCGTGGCGGCGCCAGGTGGGCGCCGGTGTCGCCGAGGCTGACGGCCGCCACAAAGCCCGCAGCCCCACGGGCTGTGGGGCCATGCGAGCGGCTGCTAAAGAGCTTTCCAACGAGGCACGGCTTTCAATCCTTGCTCTTCGGGCGAGGGAGCTATGGCCAGAGCCGCGGCCCTACCGGAAAATGCTTCGCAGGCTGGCACGGCGGCGCCACGTGGGTGCCGGTGGCGCCGAGGCTGACAGCCGCCGCAAAGCCCGCAGCCCCACGGGCTGTGGGGCCACGCGAGCGGCTGCCAAAGAGCTTTCCAACGAGGCACGGCTTTCCCTCCTGGCTCTTCGGGCGTGGGAGCTATGGCCAGAGCCACGGCCCTACCAGAAAATGCTTCGCAGGCTGGCGTGGCGGTGCCAGGTGGGCGCCGGTTTCGCCGAGGCTGACGGCCGCCGCAAAGCCCGCAGCCCCACGGGCTGTGGGGCCATGCGAGCGGCTGCCAAAGAGCTTTCCAACGAGGCACGGCTTTCAATCCTTGCTCTACGGGCGTGGGAGCTGGGGCCAGAGCCACGGCCCTACCGGAAAATGCTTCGCAGGCTGGCGTGGCGGCGCCAGGTGGGCGCTGGTGTCGCCAAGGCTGACGGCCGCCGCAAAGCCCGCAGCCCCACGGACTGTGGGGCCACGCGAGCGGCTGCCAAAGAGCTTTCCAACGAGGCACGGCTTTCCATCCTGGCTCTTCGGGCGTGGGAGCTGTCGCCAGAGACGTGGTCCTACCGGAAAATGCTTCGCAGGCTGACGCAGCAGAGCAAGGTGGGCGCCGGTGGCGCCGAGGGTGACGGCCGCCGCAAAGTCCGGAGCCCCACGGGCTGTGGGGCCACGCGAGCGGCTGCCAAAGAGCTTTCCAACGAGGCACGGCTTTCCCTCCTTGGTCTTTGGGCGTGGGAGCTGTGGCCAGAGCCGCGGCCCTACCGGAAAATGATTCGCAGGCTGGCGCGGCGGCGCCACGTGTGCGCCGGTGGCGCCGAGGCTGACGGCCGCCGCAAAGCCCGCAGCCCCACGGGCTGTGGGGCCACGCGAGCGGCTGCCAAAGAGCTTTCCAATGAGGCATGGCTTTCCCTCCTGGCTCTTCGGGCGTGGGAGCTGTGGCCAGAGCCGCGGACCTACCGGAAAATGCTTCGCAGGCTGGCGCAGCAGAGGAAGGCGGGCGCCGGTGGCGCCGATGCTGACGGCTGCCGCAAAGCCCGCAGCCCCACGGGCTGTGGGGCCACGCGAGCGGCTGCCAAAGAGCTTTCCAACGAGGCACGGCTTTCCCTCCTTGGTCTTCGGGCGTGGGAACTGTGGCCAGAGCCGCGGCCCTACCCGAAAATGCTTCGCAGGCTGGCGCGGCGGCGCCACGTGGGCGCCGGGGCTGACGGCCGCCGCAAAGCCCGCAGCCCCATGGTCTGTGGGGCCACGCGAGCGGCTGCCAAAGAGCTTTCCAACGAGGCACGGCTTTCCCTCCATGGTCTTCGGGCGTGGGAGCTGTCGCCAGAGCCGCGGCCCTACCGGAAAATGCTTCACAGGCTGGCTCAGCGGCCCCACGTGGGCGCCGGTGGCGCCGAGGCTGACGGCCGCCACAAAGCCCGCAGCCCCACGGGCTGTGGGGCCACGCGAGCGGCTGCCAAAGAGCTTTCCAACGAGGCACGGCTTTCCCTCCTTGGTCTTCGGGCGTGGGAGCTGTGGCCAGAGCCGTGGCCCTACCGGAAAATGATTCGCAGGCTGGCACGGCGGCGCCACGTGTGCACGGGTGACGCCGAGGCTGACGGCCGCCGCAAAGCCCGCAGCCCCACGGGCTGTGGGGCCACGCGAGCGGCTGCCAAAGAGCTTTCCAACGAGGCACGGCTTTCCCTCCTGGCTCTTCGGGCGTGGCAGCTGTGGCCAGAGCCGCGGCCCTACCAGAAAATGCTTCGCAGGCTGGCGCGGCGGTGCCACGTGGGCGCTGGTGTCGCCGAGGCTGACGGCCGCCGCAAAGCCCGCAGCCCCATGGGCTGTGGGGCCACGCGAGCGGCTGCCAAAGAGCTTTCCAACGAGGCATGGCTTTCCATCCTGGCTCTTCGGGCGTGGGAGCTGTCGCCAGAGACGTGGACCTACCAGAAAATGCTTCGCAGGCTGACGCAGCAGAGCAAGGTGGGCGCCGGTGGCGCCGAGGCTGACGGCCGCCGCAAAGTCCGGACCCCCACGGGCTGTGGGGCCACGCGATCGGCTGCCAAAGAGCTTTCCAACGAGGCACGGCTTTCCCTCCTTGGTCTTTGGGCGTGGGAGCTGTGGCCAGAGCCGCGGCCCTACCGGAAAATGATTCGCAGGCTGGCGCGGCGGCGCCACGTGGGTGCCGGTGGCGCCGAGACTGACGGCCGCCGCAAAGCCCGCAGCCCCACAGGCTGTGGGGCCACGCGAGCGGCTGCCAAAGAGCTTTCCAATGAGGCATGGCTTTCCCTCCTGGCTCTTCGGGCGTGGGAGCTGTGGCCAGAGCCGCGGTTCTACCGGAAAATGCTTCGCAGGCTGGCGCGTCGGCGCCAGGTGGGCGCCGGTGGCGCCGAGGCTGAAAGCCGCCGCAAAGCCCGCAGCCCCACGGGCTGTGGGGCCATGCGAGCGGCTGCCAAAGAGCTTTCCAACGAGGCACGGCTTTCCCTCCTTGGTCTTCGGGCGTGGGAGCTGTGGCCAGAGCCGCGGCCCTACCGGAAAATGCTTCGCAGGCTGGCGCGGCGGTGCCACGTGGGCGCTGGTGTCGCCGAGGCTGACGGCCGCCGCAAAGTCCGCAGCCCCACGGACTGTGGGGCCACGCGAGCGGCTGCCAAAGAGCTTTCCAACGAGGCACGGCTTTCCCTCCTGGCTCTTCAGGCGTGGGAGCTGTGGCCAGAGCCGCGGCCCTACCGGAAAATGCTTCACAGGCTGGCGCAGCGGAGGAAGGTGGGCGCCGGTGGCACCGAGGCTGACGGCTGCCGCAAAGCCCACAGCCCCATGGTCTTTGGGGCCACGCGAGCGGCTGCCAAAGAGCTTTCCAACGAGGCACGGCTTTCCCTCCTGGCTCTTCGGGCGTGGGAGCTGTGGCCAGAGCCGCGGACCTACCAGAAAATGCTTCGCAGGCTGGCGTGGTGGCGCCAGGTGGGCGCCGGTGTCGCCGAGGCTGACGGCCGCCGCAAAGCCCGCAGCCCCACGGGCTGTGGGGCCATGCGAGCGGCTGCCAAAGAGCTTTCCAACGAGGCACGGCTTTCAATCCTTGCTCTTCGGGCGAGGGAGCTATGGCCAGAGCCGCGGCCCTACCGGAAAATGCTTCGCAGGCTGGCACGGCGGTGCCACGTGGGTGCCGGTGGCGCCGAGGCTGACAGCCACCGCAAAGTCCGGAGCCCCACGGGCTGTGGGGCCACGCGAGCGGCTGCCAAAGAGCTTTCCAACGAGGCACGGCTTTCCCTCCTTGGTCTTTGGGCGTGGGAGCTGTGGCCAGAGCCGCAGCCCTACCGGAAAATGATTCGCAGGCTGACGCAGCAGAGCAAGGTGGGCGCCGGTGGCGCCGAGGCTGACGGCCGCCGCAAAGTCCGGAGCCCCACGGGCTGTGGGTCCACGCGAGCGGCTGCCAAAGAGCTTTCCAACGAGGCACGGCTTTCCCTCCTTGGTCTTTGGGCGTGGGAGCTGTGGCCAGAGCCGCGGCCCTACCGGAAAATGATTCGCAGGCTGGCGCGGCGGCGCCACGTGGGTGCCGGTGGCGCCGAGACTGACGGCCGCCGCAAAGCCCGCAGCCCCACGGGCTGTGGGGCCATGCGAGCGGCTGCCAAAGAGCTTTCCAACGAGGCACGGCTTTCAATCCTTGCTCTTCGGGCGAGGGAGCTATGGCCAGAGCCGCGGCCCTACCGGAAAATGCTTCGCAGGCTGGCACGGCGGCGCCACGTGGGTGCCGGTGGCGCCGAGGCTGACGGCCGCCGCAAAGCCCGCAGCCCCACGGGCTGTGGGGCCATGCGAGCGGCTGCGAAAGAGCTTTCCAACGAGGCACGGCTTTCAATCCTTGCTCTTCGGGCGTGGGAGCTGTCGCCAGAGACGTGGTCCTACCAGAAAATGCTTCGCAGGCTGACGCAGCAGAGCAAGGTGGGCGCCGGTGGCGCCGAGGCTGACGGCCGCCGCAAAGTCCGGAGCCCCACGGGCTGTGGGGCCACGCGAGCGGCTGCCAAAGAGCTTTCCAACGAGGCACGGCTTTCCCTCCTTGGTCTTTGGGCGTGGGAGCTGTGGCCAGAGCCGCGGCCCTACCGGAAAATGATTCGCAGGCTGGCGCGGCGGCGCCACGTGGGTGCCGGTGGCGCCGAGACTGACGGCCGCCGCAAAGCCCGCAGCCCCACGGGCTGTGGGGCCACGCGAGCGGCTGCCAAAGAGCTTTCCAATGAGGCATGGCTTTCCCTCCTGGCTCTTCGGGCGTGGGAGCTGTGGCCAGAACCGCGGCTCTACCGGAAAATGCTTCGCAGGCTGTCGCGTCGGCGCCAGGTGGGCGCCGGTGGCGCCGAGGCTGAAAGCCGCCGCAAAGCCCGCAGCCCCATGGGCTGTGGGGCCATGCGAGCGGCTGCCAAAGAGCTTTCCAACGAGGCACGGCTTTCCCTCCTTGGTCTTCGGGCGTGGGAGCTGTGGCCAGAGCCGCGGCCCTACCGGAAAATGCTTCGCAGGCTGGCGCGGCGGTGCCACGTGGGCGCTGGTGTCGCCGAGGCTGACGGCCGCCGCAAAGTCCGCAGCCCCACGGACTGTGGGGCCACGCGAGCGGCTGCCAAAGAGCTTTCCAACGAGGCACGGCTTTCCCTCCTGGCTCTTCAGGCGTGGGAGCTGTGGCCAGAGCCGCGGCCCTACCGGAAAATGCTTCACAGGCTGGCGCAGTGGAGGAAGGTGGGCGCCGGTGGCACCGAGGCTGACGGCTGCCACAAAGCCCACAGCCCCATGGTCTTTGGGGCCACGCGAGCGGCTGCCAAAGAGCTTTCCAACGAGGCATGGCTTTCCATCCTGGCTCTTCGGGCGTGGGAGCTGTCGCCAGAGCCGCGGACCTACCGGAAAATGCTTCGCAGGCTGGCGTGGTGGCGCCAGGTGGGCGCCGGTGTCGCCGAGGCTGACGGCCGCCGCAAAGCCCGCAGCCCCACGGGCTGTGGGGCCATGCGAGCGGCTGCCAAAGAGCTTTCCAACGAGGCACGGCTTTCAATCCTTGCTCTTCGGGCGAGGGAGCTATGGCCAGAGCCGCGGCCCTACCGGAAAATGCTTCGCAGGCTGGCACGGCGGCGCCACGTGGGTGCCGGTGGCGCCGAGGCTGACAGCCGCCGCAAAGCCCGCAGCCCCACTGGCTGTGGGGCCACGCGAGCGGCTGCCAAAGAGCTTTCCAACGAGGCACGGCTTTCCCTCCTGGCTCTTCGGGCGTGGGAGTTGTGGCCAGAGCCACGGCCCTACCAGAAAATGCTTCGCAGGCTGGCGTGGCGGCACCATGTGGGCGCCGGTGTCGCCGAGGCTGACGGCCGCCGCAAAGCCGGCAGCCCCACGGGCTGTGGGGCCATGCGAGCGGCTGCCAAAGAGCTTTCCAACGAGGCACGGCTTTCAATCCTTGCTCTTCGGGCGTGGGAGCTGGGGCCAGAGCCACGGCCCTACTGGAAAATGCTTCGCAGGCTGGCGTGGCGGCGCCAGGTGGGCGCCGGTGTCGCCGAGGCTGACGGCCGCCGCAAAGCCCGCAGCCCCACGGGCTGTGGGGCCACGCGAGCGGCTGCCAAAGAGCTTTCCAACGAGGCACGGCTTTCCCTCCTGGCTCTTCGGGCGTGGGAGCTGTGGCCAGAGCCGCGGACCTACCGGAAAATGCTTCGCAGGCTGGCGCAGCGGAGGAAGGTGGGCGCCGGTGGCGCCGAGGCTGACGGCCGCCACAAAGCCCGCAGCCCTATGGTCTGTGGGGCCACGCGAGCGGCTGCCAAAGAGCTTTCCAAGGAGGCACGGCTTTCCCTCCTTGGTCTTCGGGCGTGGGAGCTGTGGCCAGAGCCGCGGCCCTACAGGAAAATGCTTCGCAGGCTGGCACGGCGGCGCCACGTGGGTGCCGGTGGCGCCGAGGCTGACGGCCGCCGCAAAGCCCGCAGCCCCACGGGCTGTGGGGCCACGCGAGCGGCTGCCAAAGACCTTTCCAACGAGGCACGGATTTCCCTCCTTGGTCTTCGGGCGTGGGAGCTGTGGCCAGAGCCGTGGCCCTTCCCGAAAATGCTTCGCAGGCTGACGCAGCAGAGCAAGGTGGGCGCCGGTGTCGCCGAGGCTGACGGCCGCCGCAAAGCCAGCAGCCCCATGGGCTGTGGGGCCACGCGAGCGGCTGCCAAAGAGCTTTCCAACGAGGCACGGCTTTCCCTCCTGGCTCTTCGGGCGTGGGAGCTGTGGCCAGAGCCGCGGCCCTACCGGAAAATGCTTCGCAGGCCTGCGCGGCGGCGCCAGGTGGGCGCAGGAGGCGCCGAGGCTGACGGCCGCCGCAAAGCCCGCAGCCCCACGGGCTGTGGGGCCACGCGAGCGGCTGCCAAAGAGCTTTCCAACGAGGCACGGCTTTCCCTCCTGGCTCTTCGGGCGTGGGAGCTGTGGCCAGAGCCGCGGCCAGAGCCGCGGCCCTACCGGAAAATGCTTCGCAGGCTGTCGCGGCGGCGCCACGTGGGCGCCGGTGGCGCCGAGGCTGACGGCCGCCGCAAAGCCCGCAGCCCCACGGGCTGTGGGGCCACGCGAGCGGCTGCCAAAGAGCTTTCCAACGAGGCACGGCTTTCCCTCCTGGCTCTTCGGGTGTGGGAGCTGTGGCCAGAGCCGCGGCCCTACCGGAAAATGCTTCGCAGGCTGGCGCGGCGGCGCCAGGTGGGCGCCGGTGGCGCCGAGGCTGAAGGCCGCCGCAAAGCCCGCAGCCCCACGGGCTGTGGGGCCACGCGAGCGGCTGCCAAAGAGCTTTCCAACGAGGCACGGCTTTCCCTCCTGGCTCTTCGGGTGTGGGAGCTGTGGCCAGAGCCGTGGCCCTTCCTGAAAATGCTTCGCAGGCTGACGCAGCAGAGCAAGGTGGGCGCCGGTGTCGCCGAGGCTGACGGCCGGCGCAAAGCCCGCAGCCCCATTTTCTGTGGGGCCACGCGAGCGGCTGCCAAAGAGCTTTCCAACGAGGCACGGCTTTCCCTCCTGGCTCTTCGGGCGTGGGAGCTGTGGCCAGAGCCGCGGCCCTACCGGAAAATACTTCTCAGGCTGGCGCGGCGGCGCCAGGTGGGCGCCGGTGGCGCCGAGGCTGACGGCCGCCGCAAAGCCCGCAGCCCCATGGTCTGTGGGGCCACGCGAGCGGCTGCCAAAGAGCTTTCCAACGAGGCACGGCTTTCCCTCCTGGCTCTTTGAGCGTGGGAGCTGTGGCCAGAGCCGCGGCCCTACCGGAAAATGCTTCACAGGCTGGCGCGGCGGCACCAGATGGGTGCCGGTGGCGCCGAGGCTGACGGCCGCCGCAAAGCCCGCAGCCCCACGGGCTGTGGGGCCACGCGAGCGGCTGCCAAAGACCTTTCCAACGAGGCACGGATTTCCCTCCTTGGTCTTCGGGCGTGGGAGCTGTGGCCAGAGCCGTGGCCCTTCCCGAAAATGCTTCGCAGGCTGACGCAGCAGAGCAAGGTGGGCGCTGGTGGCGCCTAGGCTGATGGCCGGCGCAAAGCCCGCAGCCCCATGGTCTGTGGGGCCACGCGAGCGGCTGTCAAAGAGCTTTCCAACGAGGCACGTCTTTCCCTCCTGGCTCTTCGGGCGTGGGAGCTGTGGCCAGAGCCGGGGCCCTACCGGAAAATGCTTCGCAGGCTGGCGCGGCGGCGCCACGTGGGCGCCGGTGGCGCCGAGGCTGACGGCAGCCGCAAATCCCGCAGCCCCACGGGCTGTGGGGCCACGCGAGCGGCTGCCAAAGAGCTTTCCAACGAGGCACGGCTTTCCCTCCTGGCTCTTCCGGCGTGGGAGCTGTGGCCAGAGCCGCGGCCCTACCGGAAAATGCTTCACAGGCTGGCGCAGCGGCGCCACATGGGCGCCGGTGGCGCCGAGGCTGATGGCCGCCGCAAAGCCCGCAGCCCCACGGGCTGTGGGGCCACGCGAGCGGCTGCCAAAGAGCTTTCCAACGAGGCACGGCTTTCCCTCCTGGCTCTTCAGGCGTGGGAGCTGTGGCCAGAGCCGCGGCCCTACCGGAAAATGCTTCGCAGGCTGGTGCGGCGGCGCCAGGTGGGCGCCGGTGTCGCCGAGGATGACGGCCGCCACAAAGCGCGCAGCCCCACGGGCTGTGGGGCCATGCGAGCGGCTGCCAAAGAGCTTTCCAACGAGGCACGGCTTTCTCTCCTTGGTCTTCGGGCGTGGGAGCTGTGGCCAGAGCCGCGGCCCTACCGGAAAATGCTTCGCAGGCTGGCACGGCGGCGCCACGTGGGTGCCGGTGGCGCCGAGGCTGATGGCCGCCGCAAAGCCCGCAGCCCCACGGGCTGTGGGGCCACGCGAGCGGCTGCCAAAGAGCTTTCCAACGAGGCACGGCTTTCCCTCCTGGCTCTTCGGGCATGGGAGCTGTGGCCAGAGCCGTGGCCCTTCCCGAAAATGCTTCGCAGGCTGACGCAGCAGAGCAACGTGGGCGCCGGTGACGCCGAGGCTGACGGCCGCCACAAAGCCCGCAGCCCCACGGGCTGTGGGGCCACGCGAGCGGCTGCCAAAGAGCTTTCCAACGAGGCACAGCTTTCCCTCCTTGGTCTTCGGGCGTGGGAGCTGTGGCCAGAGCCACGGCCCTACCCGAAAATGCTTCGCAGGCTGGAACGGCAGCGCCACGTGTGCGCCGGTGGCGCCTAGGCTGATGGCCGGCGCAAAGCCCGCAGCCCCATGGTCTGTGGGGCCACGCGAGCGGCTGCCAAAGAGCTTTCCAACGAGGCACGGCTTTCCCTCCTGGCTCTTCCGGCGTGGGAACAGTGGCCAGAGCCGCGGCCCTACCGGAAAATGCTTCGCAGGCTGTCGCGGCGGCGCCAGGTGGGCGCCGGTGGCGCCGAGGCTGACGGCTGCCGCAAAGCCCGCAGCCCCACGGGCTGTGGGGCCACGCAAGCAACTGCCAAAGAGCTTTCCAACGAGGCACGGCTTTCCCTCCTGGCTCTTCGGGCGTGGGAGCTGTGGCCAGAGCCGCGGCCCTACCGGAAAATGCTTCGCAGGCTGGCGCGGTGGTGGCAGCTGGGCGCCGGTGGCGCCGAGGCTGACGGCCACCGCAAAGCCCGCAGCCCCACGGGCTGTGGGGCCACGCGAG
Organism: Chroicocephalus ridibundus; assembly: GCF_963924245.1. Classification (NCBI taxonomy): domain Eukaryota; kingdom Metazoa; phylum Chordata; class Aves; order Charadriiformes; family Laridae; genus Chroicocephalus; species Chroicocephalus ridibundus. The sequence continues at coordinate 263,971 of NW_026961611.1, forward strand.
CGGCTGCCAAAGAGCTTTCCAACGAGGCACAGCTTTCCCTCCTGGCTCTTCGGGCGTGGGAGCTGTGGCCAGAGCCGCGGCCCTACCGGAAAATACTTCTCAGGCTGGCGCGGCGGCGCCACATGGGCGCCGGTGGCGCCGAGGCTGACGGCCGCCGCAAAGCCCGCAGCCCCATGGTCTGTGGGGCCACGCGAGCGGCTGCCAAAGAGCTTTCCAACGAGGCACGGCTTTCCCTCCTGGCTCTTCCGGCGTGGGAGCTGTGGCCAGAGCCGCGGCCATACCGGAAAATGCTTCACAGGCTGGCGCGGCGGCACCACATGGGCGCCGGTGGCGCCGAGACTGACGGCCGCGGCAAAGCCCGGAGCCCCACGGGCTGTGGGGCCACGCGAGCGGCTGCCAAAGAGCTTTCCAACGAGGCACGGCTTTCCCTCCTGGCTCTTCGGGCGTGGGAGCTGTTGCCAGAGCCGCGGCCCTACCGGAAAATGCTTCGCAGGCTGGCGCGGCGGTGCCACGTGGGCGCCGGTGGCGCCGAGGCTGACGGCCACCAGAAAGCCCGCAGCCCAACGGGCTGTGGGGCCACGCGAGCAACTGCCAAAGAGCTTTCCAACGAGGCACGGGTTTCCGTCCTTGGTCTTCAGGCGTGGGAGCTGTGGCCAGAGCCGCGGCCCTACCGGAAAATGCTTCGCAGGCTGGCGTGGCGGCGCCAGGTGGGCGCCGGTGTCGCCGAGGCTGACGGCCGCCACAAAGCCCGGAGCCCCACGGGTTGTGGGGCCATGCGAGCGGCTGCCAAAGAGCTTTCCAACGAGGCACGGCTTTCCATCCTTGCTCTTCAGGCGTGGGAGCTGTGGCCAGAGCCGCGGCCCTACCCGAAAATGCTTCGCAGGCTGGCGCGGCGGCGCCACATGGGCGCCGGTGGCGCCGAGGCTGACGGCCGCCGCAAAGCCTGCAGCCCCACGGGCTGTAGGACCATGCGAGCGGCTGCCAAAGAGCTTTCCAACGAGGCACGGCTTTCCCTCCTTGGTCTTCGGGCGTGGGAGCTGTGGCCAGAGCCGTGGCCCTACCGGAAAATGATTCGCAGGCTGGCACGGCGGCGCCACGTGTGCACGGGTGACGCCGAGGCTGACGGCCGCCGCAAAGCCCGCAGCCCCACGGGCTGTGGGGCCACGCGAGCGGCTGCCAAAGAGCTTTCCAACGAGGCACGGCTTTCCCTCCTGGCTCTTCGGGCGTGGCAGCTGTGGCCAGAGCCGCGGCCCTACCAGAAAATGCTTCGCAGGCTGGCGCGGCGGTGCCACGTGGGCGCTGGTGTCGCCGAGGCTGACGGCCGCCGCAAAGCCCGCAGCCCCATGGGCTGTGGGGCCACGCGAGCGGCTGCCAAAGAGCTTTCCAACGAGGCATGGCTTTCCATCCTGGCTCTTCGGGCGTGGGAGCTGTCGCCAGAGACGTGGACCTACCAGAAAATGCTTCGCAGGCTGACGCAGCAGAGCAAGGTGGGCGCCGGTGGCACCGAGGCTGACGGCTGCCGCAAAGCCCACAGCCCCATGGTCTTTGGGGCCACGCGAGCGGCTGCCAAAGAGCTTTCCAACGAGGCACGGCTTTCCCTCCTGGCTCTTCGGGCGTGGGAGCTGTGGCCAGAGCCGCGGACCTACCAGAAAATGCTTCGCAGGCTGGCGTGGTGGCGCCAGGTGGGCGCCGGTGTCGCCGAGGCTGACGGCCGCCGCAAAGCCCGCAGCCCCACGGGCTGTGGGGCCATGCGAGCGGCTGCCAAAGAGCTTTCCAACGAGGCACGGCTTTCAATCCTTGCTCTTCGGGCGAGGGAGCTATGGCCAGAGCCGCGGCCCTACCGGAAAATGCTTCGCAGGCTGGCACGGCGGTGCCACGTGGGTGCCGGTGGCGCCGAGGCTGACAGCCACCGCAAAGTCCGGAGCCCCACGGGCTGTGGGGCCACGCGAGCGGCTGCCAAAGAGCTTTCCAACGAGGCACGGCTTTCCCTCCTTGGTCTTTGGGCGTGGGAGCTGTGGCCAGAGCCGCAGCCCTACCGGAAAATGATTCGCAGGCTGACGCAGCAGAGCAAGGTGGGCGCCGGTGGCGCCGAGGCTGACGGCCGCCGCAAAGTCCGGAGCCCCACGGGCTGTGGGTCCACGCGAGCGGCTGCCAAAGAGCTTTCCAACGAGGCACGGCTTTCCCTCCTTGGTCTTTGGGCGTGGGAGCTGTGGCCAGAGCCGCGGCCCTACCGGAAAATGATTCGCAGGCTGGCGCGGCGGCGCCACGTGGGTGCCGGTGGCGCCGAGACTGACGGCCGCCGCAAAGCCCGCAGCCCCACGGGCTGTGGGGCCATGCGAGCGGCTGCCAAAGAGCTTTCCAACGAGGCACGGCTTTCAATCCTTGCTCTTCGGGCGAGGGAGCTATGGCCAGAGCCGCGGCCCTACCGGAAAATGCTTCGCAGGCTGGCACGGCGGCGCCACGTGGGTGCCGGTGGCGCCGAGGCTGACGGCCGCCGCAAAGCCCGCAGCCCCACGGGCTGTGGGGCCATGCGAGCGGCTGCGAAAGAGCTTTCCAACGAGGCACGGCTTTCAATCCTTGCTCTTCGGGCGTGGGAGCTGTCGCCAGAGACGTGGTCCTACCAGAAAATGCTTCGCAGGCTGACGCAGCAGAGCAAGGTGGGCGCCGGTGGCGCCGAGGCTGACGGCCGCCGCAAAGTCCGGAGCCCCACGGGCTGTGGGGCCACGCGAGCGGCTGCCAAAGAGCTTTCCAACGAGGCACGGCTTTCCCTCCTTGGTCTTTGGGCGTGGGAGCTGTGGCCAGAGCCGCGGCCCTACCGGAAAATGATTCGCAGGCTGGCGCGGCGGCGCCACGTGGGTGCCGGTGGCGCCGAGACTGACGGCCGCCGCAAAGCCCGCAGCCCCACGGGCTGTGGGGCCACGCGAGCGGCTGCCAAAGAGCTTTCCAATGAGGCATGGCTTTCCCTCCTGGCTCTTCGGGCGTGGGAGCTGTGGCCAGAACCGCGGCTCTACCGGAAAATGCTTCGCAGGCTGTCGCGTCGGCGCCAGGTGGGCGCCGGTGGCGCCGAGGCTGAAAGCCGCCGCAAAGCCCGCAGCCCCATGGGCTGTGGGGCCATGCGAGCGGCTGCCAAAGAGCTTTCCAACGAGGCACGGCTTTCCCTCCTTGGTCTTCGGGCGTGGGAGCTGTGGCCAGAGCCGCGGCCCTACCGGAAAATGCTTCGCAGGCTGGCGCGGCGGTGCCACGTGGGCGCTGGTGTCGCCGAGGCTGACGGCCGCCGCAAAGTCCGCAGCCCCACGGACTGTGGGGCCACGCGAGCGGCTGCCAAAGAGCTTTCCAACGAGGCACGGCTTTCCCTCCTGGCTCTTCAGGCGTGGGAGCTGTGGCCAGAGCCGCGGCCCTACCGGAAAATGCTTCACAGGCTGGCGCAGTGGAGGAAGGTGGGCGCCGGTGGCACCGAGGCTGACGGCTGCCACAAAGCCCACAGCCCCATGGTCTTTGGGGCCACGCGAGCGGCTGCCAAAGAGCTTTCCAACGAGGCATGGCTTTCCATCCTGGCTCTTCGGGCGTGGGAGCTGTCGCCAGAGCCGCGGACCTACCGGAAAATGCTTCGCAGGCTGGCGTGGTGGCGCCAGGTGGGCGCCGGTGTCGCCGAGGCTGACGGCCGCCGCAAAGCCCGCAGCCCCACGGGCTGTGGGGCCATGCGAGCGGCTGCCAAAGAGCTTTCCAACGAGGCACGGCTTTCAATCCTTGCTCTTCGGGCGAGGGAGCTATGGCCAGAGCCGCGGCCCTACCGGAAAATGCTTCGCAGGCTGGCACGGCGGCGCCACGTGGGTGCCGGTGGCGCCGAGGCTGACAGCCGCCGCAAAGCCCGCAGCCCCACTGGCTGTGGGGCCACGCGAGCGGCTGCCAAAGAGCTTTCCAACGAGGCACGGCTTTCCCTCCTGGCTCTTCGGGCGTGGGAGTTGTGGCCAGAGCCACGGCCCTACCAGAAAATGCTTCGCAGGCTGGCGTGGCGGCACCATGTGGGCGCCGGTGTCGCCGAGGCTGACGGCCGCCGCAAAGCCGGCAGCCCCACGGGCTGTGGGGCCATGCGAGCGGCTGCCAAAGAGCTTTCCAACGAGGCACGGCTTTCAATCCTTGCTCTTCGGGCGTGGGAGCTGGGGCCAGAGCCACGGCCCTACTGGAAAATGCTTCGCAGGCTGGCGTGGCGGCGCCAGGTGGGCGCCGGTGTCGCCGAGGCTGACGGCCGCCGCAAAGCCCGCAGCCCCACGGGCTGTGGGGCCACGCGAGCGGCTGCCAAAGAGCTTTCCAACGAGGCACGGCTTTCCCTCCTGGCTCTTCGGGCGTGGGAGCTGTGGCCAGAGCCGCGGACCTACCGGAAAATGCTTCGCAGGCTGGCGCAGCGGAGGAAGGTGGGCGCCGGTGGCGCCGAGGCTGACGGCCGCCACAAAGCCCGCAGCCCTATGGTCTGTGGGGCCACGCGAGCGGCTGCCAAAGAGCTTTCCAAGGAGGCACGGCTTTCCCTCCTTGGTCTTCGGGCGTGGGAGCTGTGGCCAGAGCCGCGGCCCTACAGGAAAATGCTTCGCAGGCTGGCACGGCGGCGCCACGTGGGTGCCGGTGGCGCCGAGGCTGACGGCCGCCGCAAAGCCCGCAGCCCCACGGGCTGTGGGGCCACGCGAGCGGCTGCCAAAGACCTTTCCAACGAGGCACGGATTTCCCTCCTTGGTCTTCGGGCGTGGGAGCTGTGGCCAGAGCCGTGGCCGTTCCCGAAAATGCTTCGCAGGCTGACGCAGCAGAGCAAGGTGGGCGCCGGTGTCGCCGAGGCTGACGGCCGCCGCAAAGCCAGCAGCCCCATGGGCTGTGGGGCCACGCGAGCGGCTGCCAAAGAGCTTTCCAACGAGGCACGGCTTTCCCTCCTGGCTCTTCGGGCGTGGGAGCTGTGGCCAGAGCCGCGGCCCTACCGGAAAATGCTTCGCAGGCCTGCGAGGCGGCGCCAGGTGGGCGCAGGAGGCGCCGAGGCTGACGGCCGCCGCAAAGCCCGCAGCCCCACGGGCTGTGGGGCCACGCGAGCGGCTGCCAAAGAGCTTTCCAACGAGGCACGGCTTTCCCTCCTGGCTCTTCGGGCGTGGGAGCTGTGGCCAGAGCCGCGGCCAGAGCCGCGGCCCTACCGGAAAATGCTTCGCAGGCTGTCGCGGCGGCGCCACGTGGGCGCCGGTGGCGCCGAGGCTGACGGCCGCCGCAAAGCCCGCAGCCCCACGGGCTGTGGGGCCACGCGAGCGGCTGCCAAAGAGCTTTCCAACGAGGCACGGCTTTCCCTCCTGGCTCTTCGGGTGTGGGAGCTGTGGCCAGAGCCGCGGCCCTACCGGAAAATGCTTCGCAGGCTGGCGCGGCGGCGCCAGGTGGGCGCCGGTGGCGCCGAGGCTGAAGGCCGCCGCAAAGCCCGCAGCCCCACGGGCTGTGGGGCCACGCGAGCGGCTGCCAAAGAGCTTTCCAACGAGGCACGGCTTTCCCTCCTGGCTCTTCGGGTGTGGGAGCTGTGGCCAGAGCCGTGGCCCTTCCTGAAAATGCTTCGCAGGCTGACGCAGCAGAGCAAGGTGGGCGCCGGTGTCGCCGAGGCTGACGGCCGGCGCAAAGCCCGCAGCCCCATTTTCTGTGGGGCCACGCGAGCGGCTGCCAAAGAGCTTTCCAACGAGGCACGGCTTTCCCTCCTGGCTCTTCGGGCGTGGGAGCTGTGGCCAGAGCCGCGGCCCTACCGGAAAATACTTCTCAGGCTGGCGCGGCGGCGCCAGGTGGGCGCCGGTGGCGCCGAGGCTGACGGCCGCCGCAAAGCCCGCAGCCCCATGGTCTGTGGGGCCACGCGAGCGGCTGCCAAAGAGCTTTCCAACGAGGCACGGCTTTCCCTCCTGGCTCTTTGAGCGTGGGAGCTGTGGCCAGAGCCGCGGCCCTACCGGAAAATGCTTCACAGGCTGGCGCGGCGGCACCAGATGGGTGCCGGTGGCGCCGAGGCTGACGGCCGCCGCAAAGCCCGCAGCCCCACGGGCTGTGGGGCCACGCGAGCGGCTGCCAAAGACCTTTCCAACGAGGCACGGATTTCCCTCCTTGGTCTTCGGGCGTGGGAGCTGTGGCCAGAGCCGTGGCCCTTCCCGAAAATGCTTCGCAGGCTGACGCAGCAGAGCAAGGTGGGCGCTGGTGGCGCCTAGGCTGATGGCCGGCGCAAAGCCCGCAGCCCCATGGTCTGTGGGGCCACGCGAGCGGCTGTCAAAGAGCTTTCCAACGAGGCACGTCTTTCCCTCCTGGCTCTTCGGGCGTGGGAGCTGTGGCCAGAGCCGGGGCCCTACCGGAAAATGCTTCGCAGGCTGGCGCGGCGGCGCCACGTGGGCGCCGGTGGCGCCGAGGCTGACGGCAGCCGCAAATCCCGCAGCCCCACGGGCTGTGGGGCCACGCGAGCGGCTGCCAAAGAGCTTTCCAACGAGGCACGGCTTTCCCTCCTGGCTCTTCCGGCGTGGGAGCTGTGGCCAGAGCCGCGGCCCTACCGGAAAATGCTTCACAGGCTGGCGCAGCGGCGCCACATGGGCGCCGGTGGCGCCGAGGCTGATGGCCGCCGCAAAGCCCGCAGCCCCACGGGCTGTGGGGCCACGCGAGCGGCTGCCAAAGAGCTTTCCAACGAGGCACGGCTTTCCCTCCTGGCTCTTCAGGCGTGGGAGCTGTGGCCAGAGCCGCGGCCCTACCGGAAAATGCTTCGCAGGCTGGTGCGGCGGCGCCAGGTGGGCGCCGGTGTCGCCGAGGATGACGGCCGCCACAAAGCGCGCAGCCCCACGGGCTGTGGGGCCATGCGAGCGGCTGCCAAAGAGCTTTCCAACGAGGCACGGCTTTCTCTCCTTGGTCTTCGGGCGTGGGAGCTGTGGCCAGAGCCGCGGCCCTACCGGAAAATGCTTCGCAGGCTGGCACGGCGGCGCCACGTGGGTGCCGGTGGCGCCGAGGCTGATGGCCGCCGCAAAGCCCGCAGCCCCACGGGCTGTGGGGCCACGCGAGCGGCTGCCAAAGAGCTTTCCAACGAGGCACGGCTTTCCCTCCTGGCTCTTCGGGCATGGGAGCTGTGGCCAGAGCCGTGGCCCTTCCCGAAAATGCTTCGCAGGCTGACGCAGCAGAGCAACGTGGGCGCCGGTGACGCCGAGGCTGACGGCCGCCACAAAGCCCGCAGCCCCACGGGCTGTGGGGCCACGCGAGCGGCTGCCAAAGAGCTTTCCAACGAGGCACAGCTTTCCCTCCTTGGTCTTCGGGCGTGGGAGCTGTGGCCAGAGCCACGGCCCTACCCGAAAATGCTTCGCAGGCTGGAACGGCAGCGCCACGTGTGCGCCGGTGGCGCCTAGGCTGATGGCCGGCGCAAAGCCCGCAGCCCCATGGTCTGTGGGGCCACGCGAGCGGCTGCCAAAGAGCTTTCCAACGAGGCACGGCTTTCCCTCCTGGCTCTTCCGGCGTGGGAACAGTGGCCAGAGCCGCGGCCCTACCGGAAAATGCTTCGCAGGCTGTCGCGGCGGCGCCAGGTGGGCGCCGGTGGCGCCGAGGCTGACGGCTGCCGCAAAGCCCGCAGCCCCACGGGCTGTGGGGCCACGCAAGCAACTGCCAAAGAGCTTTCCAACGAGGCACGGCTTTCCCTCCTGGCTCTTCGGGCGTGGGAGCTGTGGCCAGAGCCGCGGCCCTACCGGAAAATGCTTCGCAGGCTGGCGCGGTGGTGGCAGCTGGGCGCCGGTGGCGCCGAGGCTGACGGCCACCGCAAAGCCCGCAGCCCCACGGGCTGTGGGGCCACGCGAGCGGCTGCCAAAGAGCTTTCCAACGAGGCACAGCTTTCCCTCCTGGCTCTTCGGGCGTGGGAGCTGTGGCCAGAGCCGCGGCCCTACCGGAAAATACTTCTCAGGCTGGCGCGGCGGCGCCACATGGGCGCCGGTGGCGCCGAGGCTGACGGCCGCCGCAAAGCCCGCAGCCCCATGGTCTGTGGGGCCACGCGAGCGGCTGCCAAAGAGCTTTCCAACGAGGCACGGCTTTCCCTCCTGGCTCTTCCGGCGTGGGAGCTGTGGCCAGAGCCGCGGCCATACCGGAAAATGCTTCACAGGCTGGCGCGGCGGCACCACATGGGCGCCGGTGGCGCCGAGACTGACGGCCGCGGCAAAGCCCGGAGCCCCACGGGCTGTGGGGCCACGCGAGCGGCTGCCAAAGAGCTTTCCAACGAGGCACGGCTTTCCCTCCTGGCTCTTCGGGCGTGGGAGCTGTTGCCAGAGCCGCGGCCCTACCGGAAAATGCTTCGCAGGCTGGCGCGGCGGTGCCACGTGGGCGCCGGTGGCGCCGAGGCTGACGGCCACCAGAAAGCCCGCAGCCCAACGGGCTGTGGGGCCACGCGAGCAACTGCCAAAGAGCTTTCCAACGAGGCACGGGTTTCCGTCCTTGGTCTTCAGGCGTGGGAGCTGTGGCCAGAGCCGCGGCCCTACCGGAAAATGCTTCGCAGGCTGGCGTGGCGGCGCCAGGTGGGCGCCGGTGTCGCCGAGGCTGACGGCCGCCACAAAGCCCGGAGCCCCACGGGTTGTGGGGCCATGCGAGCGGCTGCCAAAGAGCTTTCCAACGAGGCACGGCTTTCCATCCTTGCTCTTCAGGCGTGGGAGCTGTGGCCAGAGCCGCGGCCCTACCCGAAAATGCTTCGCAGGCTGGCGCGGCGGCGCCACATGGGCGCCGGTGGCGCCGAGGCTGACGGCCGCCGCAAAGCCCGCAGCCCCACGGGCTGTAGGACCATGCGAGCGGCTGCCAAAGAGCTTTCCAACGAGGCACGGCTTTCCCTCCTTGGTCTTCGGGCGTGGGAGCTGTGGCCAGAGCAGCGGCCCTACCGGAAAATGCTTCGCAGGCTGGCACAGCGGAGCAAGGTGGGCGCCGGTGGCGCCGAGGCTGACGGCCGCCGCAAAGCCCGCAGCCCCACGGGCTGTGGGGCCACGCGAGCGGCTGCCAAAGAGCTTTCCAACGAGGCACGGGTTTCCGTCCTTGGTCTTCAGGCGTGGGAGCTGTGGCAAGAGCCGCGGCCCTACCGGAAAATGCTTCGCAGGCTGGCGCGGCGGCGCCACGTGGGCGCCGGTGGCGCCGAGGCTGACGGCCGCCGCAAAGCCCGCAGCCCCACGGGCTGTGGGGCCATGCGAGCGGCTGCCAAAGAGCTTTCCAACGAGGCACGGCTTTCCCTCCTGGCTCTTCGGGCGTAGGAGCTGTGGCCAGAGCCGCGGCCCTACCGGAAAATGCTTCGCAGGCTGGCGCGGCGGCGCCACGTGGGCGCCGGTGATGCCGTGGCTGACACCGCCGGAAAGCCCGCAGCCCCACGGGCTGTGGGGCCACGCGAGCGGCTGCCAAAGAGCTTTCCAACGAGGCACGGCTTTCCCTCCTTGCTCTTCGGGCGTGGGAGCTGTGGCCAGAGCCGAGGACCTACCCGAAAATGCTTCGCAGGCTGGTGGGGCGGCGCCACGTGGGCGCCGGTGGCGCCGAGGTTGATGGCCGCCGAAAAGCCCGCAGGCCCACGGGCTGTGGGGCCACGCGAGCGGCTGCCAAAGAGCTTTCCAACGAGGCACGGCTTTCCCTCCTGGCTCTTCGGGCGTGGGAGCTGTTGCCAGAGCCGCGGCCCTACCGGAAAATGCTTCGCAGGCTGGCGCGGCGGTGCCACGTGGGCGCCGGTGGCGCCGAGGCTGACGGCCACCAGAAAGCCCGCAGCCCAACGGGCTGTGGGGCCACGCGAGCAACTGCCAAAGAGCTTTCCAACGAGGCACGGGTTTCCGTCCTTGGTCTTCAGGCGTGGGAGCTGTGGCCAGAGCCGCGGCCCTACCGGAAAATGCTTCGCAGGCTGGCGTGGCGGCGCCAGGTGGGCGCCGGTGTCGCCGAGGCTGACGGCCGCCACAAAGCCCGGAGCCCCACGGGTTGTGGGGCCATGCGAGCGGCTGCCAAAGAGCTTTCCAACGAGGCACGGCTTTCCATCCTTGCTCTTCAGGCGTGGGAGCTGTGGCCAGAGCCGCGGCCCTACCCGAAAATGCTTCGCAGGCTGGCGCGGCGGCGCCACATGGGCGCCGGTGGCGCCGAGGCTGACGGCCGCCGCAAAGCCCGCAGCCCCACGGGCTGTAGGACCATGCGAGCGGCTGCCAAAGAGCTTTCCAACGAGGCACGGCTTTCCCTCCTTGGTCTTCGGGCGTGGGAGCTGTGGCCAGAGCAGCGGCCCTACCGGAAAATGCTTCGCAGGCTGGCACAGCGGAGCAAGGTGGGCGCCGGTGGCGCCGAGGCTGACGGCCGCCGCAAAGCCCGCAGCCCCACGGGCTGTGGGGCCACGCGAGCGGCTGCCAAAGAGCTTTCCAACGAGGCACGGGTTTCCGTCCTTGGTCTTCAGGCGTGGGAGCTGTGGCAAGAGCCGCGGCCCTACCGGAAAATGCTTCGCAGGCTGGCGCGGCGGCGCCACGTGGGCGCCGGTGGCGCCGAGGCTGACGGCCGCCGCAAAGCCCGCAGCCCCACGGGCTGTGGGGCCATGCGAGCGGCTGCCAAAGAGCTTTCCAACGAGGCACGGCTTTCCCTCCTGGCTCTTCGGGCGTAGGAGCTGTGGCCAGAGCCGCGGCCCTACCGGAAAATGCTTCGCAGGCTGGCGCGGCGGCGCCACGTGGGCGCCGGTGATGCCGTGGCTGACACCGCCGGAAAGCCCGCAGCCCCACGGGCTGTGGGGCCACGCGAGCGGCTGCCAAAGAGCTTTCCAACGAGGCACGGCTTTCCCTCCTTGCTCTTCGGGCGTGGGAGCTGTGGCCAGAGCCGAGGACCTACCCGAAAATGCTTCGCAGGCTGGTGGGGCGGCGCCACGTGGGCGCCGGTGGCGCCGAGGTTGATGGCCGCCGAAAAGCCCGCAGGCCCACGGGCTGTGGGGCCACGCGAGTGGCTGCCAAAGAGCTTTCCAACGAGGCATGGCTTTCCCTCCTGGCTCTTCAGGCGTGGGAGCTGTGGCCAGAGCCGCGGCCCTACCGGAAAATGCCTCACAGGCTGGCGCGGCGGCGCCACATGGGCGCCGGTGGCGCCGAGGCTGACGGCCGTCGCAAAGCCCGCAGCCCCACGGGCTGTGGGGCCACGCGAGCGGCTGCCAAAGAGCTTTCCAACGAGGCACGGCTTTCCCTCCTTGGTCTTCGGGCGTGGGAGCTGTGGCCAGAGCCGTGGCCCTACCGGAAAATGCTTCGCAGGCTGGCGCAGCGGAGCAAGGTGGGCGCCGGTGGCGCCGAGGCTGACGGCTGCCGCAAAGCCCGCAGCCCCATGGGCTGTGGGGCCACGCGAGCGGCTGCCAAAGAGCTTTCCAATGAGGCACGGCTTTCCCTCCTGGCTCTTCGGGCGTGGGAGCTGTGGCCAGAGCTGCGGCCCTACCGGAAAATGCTTCGCAGGCTGGCGCGGCGGCGCCACGTGTGCGCCGCTGGCGCCAAGGCTGACGGCCGCTGAAAAGCCCGCAGCCCCACGGGCTGTGGGGCCACGCGAGGGGCTGCCAAAGAGCTTTCCAACGAGGCACGGCTTTCCCTCCTGGCTCTTCGGGCGTGGGAGCTGTGGCGAGAGCCGCGGCCCTACCGGAAAATGCTTCGCAGGCTGGCGCGGCGGCGCCTCGGGGGCGCCGGTGGCGCCGAGGCTGACGGCCGCCGCAAAGCCCGCAGCCCACCGGGCTGTGGGGCCACGCAAGGGGCTTCCAAAGAGCTTTCCAACGAGGCACGGCTTTCCCTCCTTGGTCTTCGGGCGTGGGAGCTGTGACTAGAGCCACGGCCCTACCTGAAAATGCTTCGCAGGCTGGCGCGGCGGCGCCACGTGGGCACCGGTGGCGCCGAGGCTGACGGCCGCCGCAAAGCCCGCAGCCCCACGGGCTGTGGGGCCATGCGAGCGGCTGCCAAAGAGCTTTCCAACGAGGCACGGCTTTCCCTCCTGGCTCTTCGGGTGTGGGAGCTGTTGCCAGAGCCGCGGCCCTACCGGAAAATGCTTCGCAGGCTGGCGCGGCGGTGCCACGTGGGCGCCGGTGGCGCCGAGGCTGACGGCCACCAGAAAGCCCGCAGCCCAACGGGCTGTGGGGCCACGCGAGCAACTGCCAAAGAGCTTTCCAACGAGGCACGGGTTTCCGTCCTTGGTCTTCAGGCGTGGGAGCTGTGGCCAGAGCCGCGGCCCTACCGGAAAATGCTTCGCAGGCTGGCGTGGCGGCGCCAGGTGGGCGCCGGTGTCGCCGAGGCTGACGGCCGCCACAAAGCCCGGAGCCCCACGGGTTGTGGGGCCATGCGAGCGGCTGCCAAAGAGCTTTCCAACGAGGCACGGCTTTCCATCCTTGCTCTTTGGGCGTGGGAGCTGTGGCCAGAGCCGCGGCCCTACCCGAAAATGCTTCGCAAGCTGGCGCGGCGGCGCCAGGTGGGCGCCGGTGGCGCCGAGGCTGACGGCCGCCGCAAAGCCCGCAGCCCCACGGGCTGTAGGACCATGCGAGCGGCTGCCAAAGAGCTTTCCAACGAGGCACGGCTTTCCGTCCTTGGTCTTCGGGCGTGGGAGCTGTGGCCAGAGCCACGGCCCTACCAGAAAATGCTTCGCAGGCTGGCACAGCGGAGCAAGGTGGGCGCCGGTGGCGCCGAGGCTGACGGCCGCCGCAAAGCCCGCAGCCCCACGGGCTGTGGGGCCATGCGAGCGGCTGCCAAAGAGCTTTCCAACGAGGCACGGCTTTCAATCCTTGCTCTACGGGCGTGGGAGCTGGGGCCAGAGCCACGGCCCTACCGGAAAATGCTTCGCAGGCTGGCGTGGCGGCGCCAGGTGGGCGCCGGTGTCGCCGAGGCTGACGGCCGCCGCAAAGCCCGCAGCCCCACGGACTGTGGGGCCACGCGAGCGGCTGCCAAAGAGCTTTCCAACGAGGCACGGCTTTCCATCCTGGCTCTTCGGGCGTGGGAGCTGTCGCCAGAGACGTGGTCCTACCGGAAAATGCTTCGCAGGCTGACGCAGCAGAGCAAGGTGGGCGCCGGTGGCGCCGAGGGTGACGGCTGCCGCAAAGTCCGGAGCCCCACGGGCTGTGGGGCCACGCGAGCGGCTGCCAAAGAGCTTTCCAACGAGGCACGGCTTTCCCTCCTTGGTCTTTGGGCTTGGGAGCTGTGGCCAGAGCCGCGGCCCTACCGGAAAATGATTCGCAGGCTGGCGCGGCGGCGCCACGTGGGTGCCGGTGGCGCCGAGGCTGACAGCCGCCGCAAAGCCCGCAGCCCCACTGGCTGTGGGGCCACGCGAGCGGCTGCCAAAGAGCTTTCCAACGAGGCACGGCTTTCCCTCCTGGCTCTTCGGGCGTGGGAGCTGTGGCCAGAGCCACGGCCCTACCAGAAAATGCTTCGCAGGCTGGCGTGGCGGCACCAGGTGGGCGCCGGTGTCGCCCAGGCTGACGGCCGCCGCAAAGCCCGCAGCCCCACGGGCTGTGGGGCCATGCGAGCGGCTGCGAAAGAGCTTTCCAACGAGGCACGGCTTTCAATCCTTGCTCTTCGGGCGTGGGAGCTGTCGCCAGAGACGTGGTCCTACCAGAAAATGCTTCGCAGGCTGACGCAGCAGAGCAAGGTGGGCGCCGGTGGCGCCGAGGCTGACGGCCGCCGCAAAGTCCGGAGCCCCACGGGCTGTGGGGCCACGCGAGCGGCTGCCAAAGAGCTTTCCAATGAGGCATGGCTTTCCCTCCTGGCTCTTCGGGCGTGGGAGCTGTGGCCAGAACCGCGGCTCTACCGGAAAATGCTTCGCAGGCTGTCGCGTCAGCGCCAGGTGGGCGCCGGTGGCGCCGAGGCTGAAAGCCGCCGCAAAGCCCGCAGCCCCACGGGCTGTGGGGCCATGCGAGCGGCTGCCAAAGAGCTTTCCAACGAGGCACGGCTTTCCCTCCTTGGTCTTCGGGCGTGGGAGCTGTGGCCAGAGCCGCGGCCCTACCGGAAAATGCTTCACAGGCTGGCGCGGCGGTGCCACGTGGGCGCTGGTGTCGCCGAGGCTGACGGCCGCCGCAAAGTCCGCAGCCCCACGGACTGTGGGGCCACGCGAGCGGCTGCCAAAGAGCTTTCCAACGAGGCACGGCTTTCCCTCCTGGCTCTTCAGGCGTGGGAGCTGTGGCCAGAGCCGCGGCCCTACCGGAAAATGCTTCACAGGCTGGCGCAGTGGAGGAAGGTGGGCGCCGTTGGCACCGAGGCTGACGGCTGCCGCAAAGCCCACAGCCCCATGGTCTTTGGGGCCACGCGAGCGGCTGCCAAAGAGCTTTCCAACGAGGCACGGCTTTCCCTCCTGGCTCTTCGGGCGTGGGAGCTGTGGCCAGAGCCGCGGACCTACCGGAAAATGCTTCGCAGGCTGGCGTGGTGGCGCCAGGTGGGCGCCGGTGTCGCCGAGGCTGACGGCCGCCGCAAAGCCCGCAGCCCCACGGGCTGTGCGGCCATGCGAGCGGCTGCCAAAGAGCTTTCCAACGAGGCACGGCTTTCAATCCTTGCTCTTCGGGCGAGGGAGCCGCGGCCAGAGCCGCGGCCGTACCGGAAAATGCTTCGCAGGCTGTCGCGGCGGCGCCACGTGGGCGCCGGTGGCGCCGAGGCTGACGGCCGCCGCAAAGCCCGCAGCCCCACGGGCTGTGGGGCCACGCGAGCGGCTGCCAAAGAGCTTTCCAACGAGGCACGGCTTTCCCTCCTGGCTCTTCGGGCGTGGGAGCTGTGGCCAGAGCCGCGGCCCTACCGGAAAATACTTCTCAGGCTGGCGCGGCGGCGCCACATGGGCGCCGGTGGCGCCGAGGCTGACGGCCGCCGCAAAGCCCGCAGCGCCATGGTCTGTGGGGCCACGCGAGCGGCTGCCAAAGAGCTTTCCAACGAGGCACGGCTTTCCCTCCTGGCTCTTCCGGCGTGGGAGCTGTGGCCAGAGCCGCGGCCATACCGGAAAATGCTTCCTAGGCTGGCGCGGCGGCACCACATGGGCGCCGGTGGCGCCGAGACTGATGGCCGCCGCAAAGCCCGGAGCCCCACGGGCTGTGGGGCCACGCGAGCGGCTGCCAAAGAGCTTTCCAACGAGGCACGGCTTTCCCTCCTGGCTCTTCGGGCGTGGGAGCGGTGGCCAGAGCCGCGGCCCTACCGGAAAATGCTTCGCAGGCTGTCGCGGCGGCGCCAGGTGGGCGCCGGTGGCGCCGAGGCTGACGGCTGCCGCAAAGCCCGCAGCCCCACGGGCTGTGGGGCCACGGGAGCAACTGCCAAAGAGCTTTCCAACGAGGCACGGCTTTCCCTCCTGGCTCTTTGGGCATCGGAGCTGTGGCCAGAGCCGCAGCCCTACCGGAAAATGCTTCGCAGGCTGGCGCGGCGGCGCCAGGTGGGCGCCGGTGGCGCCGAGGCTGACGGCCGCTGCAAAGCCCGCAGCCCCACGGGCTGTGGGGCCACGCGAGCGGCTGCCAAAGAGCTTTCCAACGAGGCACGGCTTTCCCTCCTGGCTCTTCGGGCGTGGGAGCTGTGGCCAGAGCCGTGGCCCTTCCCGAAAATGCTTCGCAGGCTGACGCAGCAGAGCAAGGTGGGCGCCGGTGTCGCCGAGGCTGACGGCCGCCACAAAGCCCGCAGCCCCACGGCCTGTGGGGCCACGCGAGTGGCTGCCAAAGAGCTTTCCAACGAGGCACGGCTTTCCCTCCTGGCTCTTCGGGCGTGGGAGCTGTGACCAGAGCCGCGGCCCTACCGGAAAATGCTTCGCAGGCTGGCGCGGCAGCGCCACGTGGGCGCCGGTGGCGCCGAGGCTGACGGCCGCCGAAAAGCCCGCAGCCCCACGGGCTGTGGGGCCACGCGAGCGGCTGCCAAAGAGCTTTCAAACGAGGCACGGCTTTCCCTCCTGGCTCTTCGGGCGTGGGAGCTGTGACCAGAGCCGCGGCCCTACCGGAAAATGCTTCGCAGGCTGGCGCGGCGGTGGCAGCTGGGCGCCGGTGGCGCCGAGGCTGACGGCCACCGCAAAGCCCGCAGCCCCACGGGCTGTTGGGCCACGCGAGCGGCTGCCAAAGAGCTTTCCAACGAGGCACGGCTTTCCCTCCTGGCTCTTCGGGCGTGGGAGCTGTGGCCAGAGCCGCGGCCCTACCGGAAAATGCTTCGCAGGCTGGCGCGGCGGTGCCACGTGGGCGCCGGTGGTGCCGAGGCTGACGGCCACCAGAAAGCCCGCAGCCCAACGGGCTGTGGGGCCACGCGAGCAGCTGCCAAAGAGCTTTCCAACGAGGCACGGGTTTCCGTCCTTGGTCTTCAGGCGTGGGAGCTGTGGCCAGAGCCGCGGCCCTACCGGAAAATGCTTCGCAGGCTGGCGTGGCGGCGCCAGGTGGGCGCCGGTGTCGCCGAGGCTGACGGCCGCCACAAAGCCCGGAGCCCCACGGGTTGTGGGGCCATGCGAGCGGCTGCCAAAGAGCTTTCCAACGAGGCACGGCTTTCCATCCTTGCTCTTCAGGTGTGGGAGGTGTGGCCAGAGCCGTGGCCCTACCCGAAAATGCTTCGCAGGCTGGCGCGGCGGCGCCAGGTGGGCGCCGGTGGCGCCGAGGCTGACGGCCGCCGCAAAGCCCGCAGCCCCACGGGCTGTAGGACCATGCGAGCGGCTGCCAAAGAGCTTTCCAACGAGGCACGGCTTTCCCTCCTTGGTCTTCGGGCGTGGGAGCTGTGGCCAGAGCAGCGGCCCTACCGGAAAATGCTTCGCAGGCTGGCACAGCGGAGCAAGGTGGGTGCCGGTGGCGCCGAGGCTGACGGCCGCCGCAAAGCCCGCAGCCCCACGGGCTGTGGGGCCACGCGAGCGGCTGCCAAAGAGCTTTCCAACGAGGCACGGGTTTCCGTCCTTGGTCTTCAGGCGTGGGAGCTGTGGCCAGAGCCGCGGCCCTACCGGAAAATGCTTCGCAGGCTGGCGCGGCGGCGCCACGTGGGCGCCGGTGGCGCCGAGGCTGACGGCCGCCGCAAAGCCCGCAGCCCCACGGGCTGTGGGGCCATGCGAGCGGCTGCCAAAGAGCTTTCCAACGAGGCATGGCTTTCCCTCCTGGCTCTTCGGGCGTAGGAGCTGTGGCCAGAGCCGCGGCCCTACCGGAAAATGCTTCGCAGGCTGGCGCGGCGGCGCCACGTGGGCGCCGGTGATGCCGTGGCTGACACCGCCGGAAAGCCCGCAGCCCCACGGGCTGTGGGGCCACGCGAGCGGCTGCCAAAGAGCTTTCCAACGAGGCACGGCTTTCCCTCCTTGCTCTTCGGGCGTGGGAGCTGTGGCCAGAGCCGAGGACCTACCCGAAAATGCTTCGCAGGCTGGTGGGGCGGCGCCACGTGGGCGCCGGTGGCGCCGAGGTTGATGGCCGCCGAAAAGCCCGCAGGCCCACGGGCTGTGGGGCCACGCGAGTGGCTGCCAAAGAGCTTTCCAACGAGGCGCGGCTTTCCCTCCTGGCTCTTCGGGCGTGGGAGCTGTGGACAGAGCCGCGGCCCTACCGGAAAATGCCTCACAGGCTGGCGCGGCGGCGCCACATGGGCGCCGGTGGCGCCGAGGCTGACGGCCGTCGCATAGCCCGCAGCCCCACGGGCTGTGGGGCCACGCGAGCGGCTGCCAAAGAGCTTTCCAACGAGGCACGGCTTTCCCTCCTTGGTCTTCGGGCGTGGGAGCTGTGGCCAGAGCCGTGGCCCTACCGGAAAATGCTTCGCAGGCTGGCGCAGCGGAGCAAGGTGGGCGCCGGTGGCGCCGAGGCTGACGGCTGCCGCAAAGCCCGCAGCCCCATGGGCTGTGGGGCCACGCGAGCGGCTGCCAAAGAGCTTTCCAACGAGGCTCGGCTTTCCCTCCTGGCTCTTCGGGCGTGGGAGCTGTGGCCAGAGCTGCGGCCCTACCGGAAAATGCTTCGCAGGCTGGCGCGGCGGCGCCACGTGTGCGCCGCTGGCGCCAAGGCTGACGGCCGCCGCAAAGCCCGCAGCCCCACGGGCTGTGGGGCCACGCGAGCGGCTGCCAAAGAGCTTTCCAACGAGGCACGGCTTTCCCTCCTGGCTCTTCGGGCGTGGGAGCTGTGGCCAGAGCCGCGGCCCTACCGGAAAATGCCTCACAGGCTGGCGCGGTGGCGCCACGTGTGTGCCGGTAGCGCCGAGGCTGACGGCCGCCGCAAAGCCTGCAGCCCCACGGGCTGTGGGGCCCCGCAACTGGCTGCCGAAGAGCTTTCCAACAAGGCACGGCTTTCCCTCCTTGGTCTTCGGGCGTGGGAGCTGTGGCCAGAGCCGCCGCCCTACCGGAAAATGCTTCGTAGGCTGGCGCGGCAGCACCACGTGGGCGCCGGTGTCGCCGAGGCTGATGGCCGCCGCAAAGCCCGCAGCCCCACGGGCTGTGGGGCCATGCGAGCGGCTGCCAAAGAGCTTTCCAACGAGGCACGGCTTTCCCTCCTGGCTCTTCGGGCGTGGGAGCTGTGGCCCGAGCCGCGGCCCTACCCGAAAATGCTTCGCAGGCTGGCGCGGCGGCGCCAGGTGTGCGCCGGTGATGCCGAGGCTGACACCGCCGGAAAGCCCGCAGCCCCACGGGCTGTGGGGCCACGCGAGCGGCTGCCAAAGAGCTTTCCAACGAGGCACGGCTTTCCCTCCTTGGTCTTCGGGCGTGGGAGCTGTGGCCAGAGCTGCGGCCCTACCGGAAAATGCTTCGCAGGCTGGAGCAGCGGCGGCACGTGGGTGCCGGTGGCGCCGAGGCTGACGGCCGCCGCAAAGCCCGCAGCCCCACGGGCTGTGGGGCCACGCGAGCGGCTGCCAAAGAGCTTTCCAACGAGGCACGGCTTTCCCTCCTTGGTCTTCGGGCGTGGGAGCTGTGGCCAGAGTCGAGGACCTACCCGAAAATGCTTCACAGGCTGGCGTGGCGGCGCCACGTGGGCGCCTGTGGCGCCGAGGCTGATGGCCGCCGCAAAGCACGCAGCCCCACGGGCTGTGGGGCCACGCGAGCGGCTGCCAAAGAGCTTTCCAACGAGGCACGGCTTTCCCTCCTGGCTCTTCAGGCGTGGGAGCTGTGGCCAGAGCCGCGGCCCTACCGGAAAATGCCTCACAGGCTGGCGCAGCGGCGCCACGTAGGCGCCGGTGGTGCCGAGGCTGACGGCCGCCGCAAAGCCCGCAGTCCCATAGTCTGTGGGGTCACGCGAGCGGCTGCCAAAGAGCTTTCCAACGAGGCACGGCTTTCCCTCCTGACTCTTCGGGCATGGGAGCTGTGGCCAGAGCAGCGGCCCTTCCCGAAAATGCTTCGCAGGCTGGCGCGGCGGCGCCTCGGGGGCGCCGGTGTCGCCGAGGCTGACGGCTGCCGCAAAGCCCGAAGCCCCACGGGGTGTGGGGCCACGCGAGCGGCTGCCAAAGAGCTTTCCAATGAGGCACAGCTTTCCCTCCTGGCTCTTCGGGCGTGGGAGCTGTGGCCAGAGCAGCGGCCCTACCGGAAAATGCTTCACAGGCTGGCACAGCGGAGCAAGGTGGGCGCCGGTGGCGCCGAGGCTGACGGCCGCCGCAAAGCCCGCAGCCCCACGGGCTGTGGGGCCACGCGAGCGGCTGCCAAAGAGCTTTCCAACGAGGCACGGCTTTCCCTCCTGGCTCTTCGGGCGTGGGAGCTGTGGCCAGAGCCGCGGCCCTACCGGAAAATGCCTCACAGGCTGGCGCGGTGGCGCCACGTGTGTGCCGGTAGCGCCGAGGCTGACGGCCGCCGCAAAGCCTGCAGCCCCACGGGCTGTGGGGCCCCGCAACTGGCTGCCGAAGAGCTTTCCAACGAGGCACGGCTTTCCCTCCTTGGTCTTCGGGCGTGGGAGCTGTGGCCAGAACCACGGCCCTACCGGAAAATGCTTTGCAGGCTGGCGCGGCAGCACCAGGTGGGCGCCGGTGTCGCCGAGGCTGACGGCTGCCGCAAAGCCTGGAGCCCCACGGGCTGTGGGGCACGCGAGCGGCTGCCAAAGAGCTTTCCAACGAGGCACGGCTTTCCCTCCTGGCTCTTTGGGCGTGGGAGCTGTGGCCAGAGCCGCGGCCCTACCGGAAAATGCTTCGCAGGCTGGCGCGGCGGCGCCACGTGGGCGCCGGTGTCGCCGAGGCTGATGGCCGCCGCAAAGCCCGCAGCCCCAGGGGCTGTGGGGCCATGCGAGCGGCTGCCAAAGAGCTTTCCAACGAGGCACGGCTTTCCCTCCTGGCTCTTCGGGCGTGGGAGCTGTGGCCCGAGCCGCGGCCCTACCCGAAAATGCTTCGCAGGCTGGCGCGGCGGCGCCAGGTGTGCGCCGGTGATGCCGAGGCTGACACCGCCGGAAAGCCCGCAGCCCCACGGGCTGTGGGGCCACGCGAGCGGCTGCCAAAGAGCTTTCCAACGAGGCACGGCTTTCCCTCCTTCGTCTTCGGGCGTGGGAGCTGTGGCCAGAGCCGCGGCCCTACCGGAAAATGCCTCACAGGCTGGCGCGGTGGCGCCACGTGTGTGCCGGTAGCGCCGAGGCTGACGGCCGCCGCAAAGCCTGCAGCCCCATGGGCTGTGGGGCCCCGCAACTGGCTGCCAAAGAGCTTTCCAACGAGGCACGGCTTTCCCTCCTTGGTCTTCGGGCGTGGGAGCTGTGGCCAGAGCCGCGGCCCTACCGGAAAATGCTTCGCAGGCTGGCGCGGCGGCGCCACGTGGGCGCCGGTGTCGCCGAGGCTGATGGCCGCCGCAAAGCCCGCAGCCCCAGGGGCTGTGGGGCCATGCGAGCAGCTGCCAAAGAGCTTTCCAACGAGGCACGGCTTTCCCTCCTGGCTCTTCGGGCGTGGGAGCTGTGGCCCGAGCCGCGGCCCTACCCGAAAATGCTTCGCAGGCTGGCGCGGCGGCGCCAGGTGTGCGCCGGTGATGCCGAGGCTGACACCGCCGGAAAGCCCGCAGCCCCACGGGCTGTGGGGCCACGCGAGCGGCTGCCAAAGAGCTTTCCAACGAGGCACGGCTTTCCCTCCTTGGTCTTCGGGCGTGGGAGCTGTGGCCAGAGCCGCGGCCCTACCGGAAAATGCTTCGCAGGCTGGCGCAGCGGCGCCACGTGGGTGCCGGTGGCGCCGAGGCTGACGGCCGCCGCAAAGCCCGCAGCCCCACGGGCTGTGGGGCCACGCGAGCGGCTGCCAAAGAGCTTTCCAACGAGGCACGGCTTTCCCTCCTGGCTCTTCGGGCGTGGGAGCTGTGGCCAGAGTCGAGGACCTACCCGAAAATGCTTCACAGGCTGGCGCGGCGGCGCCATGTGGGCGCCGGTGGCGCCGAGGCTGATGGCCGCCGCAAAGCACGCAGCCCCACGGGCTGTGGGGCCACGCGAGCGGCTGCCAAAGAGCTTTCCAACGAGGCACGGCTTTCCCTCCTGGCTCTTCAGGCGTGGGAGCTGTGGCCAGAGCCGCGGCCCTACCGGAAAATGCCTCACAGGCTGGCGCAGCGGCGCCACGTGGGCGCCGGTGGCGCCGAGGCTGACGGCCGCCGCAAAGCCCGCAGCCCCACGGGCTGTGGGGCCACGCGAGCGCCTGCCAAAGAGCTTTCCAACGAGGCACGGCTTTCCCTCCTGGCTCTTCGGGCGTGGGAGCTGTGGCCAGAGCCGCGGCCCTACCGGAAAATGCTTCGCAGGCTGGCGCGGCGGCGCCACGTGGGCACCGGTGGCGCCGAGGCTGACGGCCGCCACAAAGCCCGCAGCCCCACGGGCTGTGGGGCCACGCGAGCAACTGCCAAAGAGCTTTCCAACGAGGCACGGCTTTCCCTCCTGGCTCTTCGGGCGTGGGAGCTGTGGCCAGAGCCGCGGCCCTACCGGAAAATGCTTCGCAGGCTGGCGCAGCGGAGCAAGGTGGGCGCCGGTGGCGCCGAGGCTGACGGCTGCCGCAAAGCCCGCAGCCCCACGGGCTGTGGGGCCACGCGAGCGGCTGCCTAAGAGCTTTCCAACGAGGCACGGCTTTCCCTCCTGGCTCTTCGGGCGTGGGAGCTGTGGCCAGAGAGGCGACCCTTCCGGAAAATGCTTCGCAGGCTGGCGCGGCGGCGCCAGGTGGGTGCCGGTGGCGCCGAGGCTGACGGCCGCCGCAAAGCCCGCAGCCCCATGGGCTGTGTGGCCACGCGAGCGGCTGCCAAAGAGCTTTCCAACGAGGCACGGCTTTCCCTCCTGGCTCTTCGGGCGTGGGAGCTGTGGCCAGAGCCGCGGCCCTACCGGAAAATGCTTCGCAGGCTGGCGCGGCGGCGCCACGTGGGCGCCGGTGGCGCCGAGGCTGACGGCCGCCGCAAAGCCCGCAGCCCCACGGGCTGTGGGGCCACGCGAGCGGCTGCCAAAGAGCTTTCCAACGAGGCACGGCTTTCTCTCCTGGCTCTTCGGGCGTTGGAGCTGTTGCCAGAGCCGCGGCCCTACCGGAAAATGCTTCGCAGGCTGGCGCGGCGGCGCAACGTGGGCGCCTGTGGCGCTGAGGCTGACGGCCGCCGCAAAGCCCGCAGCCGCACAGGGTGTGGGGCCACGCGAGCAACTGCCAAAGAGCTTTCCAACGAGGCACGGCTTTCCCTCCTGGCTCTTCGGGCGTGGGAGCTGTGGCCAGAGCCGCGGCCCTACCGGAAAATGCTTCGCAGGCTGGCGCGGCGGCGCCACCTGGGGCTGCAGGCTTTTCTGCTGCCTTCAGAGTCTCACAACCCCCCTTTCCCACTTGGCACTACGCCAGCCTCTAGCATTGATATTATTAAGTAAAGACAGTGTACGACTTAACATTATACGGAGCGCTACACATCAATACATGGTCAAATTAAGCATAGCCAATGGAAAAATTGGCAATGCAGTGCCATCGTATGTTTGAAAGTGTCAGATGTCATTGAAGACTATGACAGAGCGATACAACGTAAAGCGTAGCACAGTACTGGGCCGTGCCAGGCAATACGCCATCACAAAATCACCAATAGAGAAATTGAGAACGGAGTGCAGTCTTGCAACAGAATCTCTGAAGCCACCTTTAAGCCAGTGACAGGCGGTACAACGTCACACGTTACTGTATACAGGGCAATACAACCCGATTCGCAGACAAATAAATTAGCGCAAATTACAAGACTCCCAATACAGTACAGTACAATGCCAGACCGTCTCAGATGTCGGTCAAGACAATGCCAGGGCAACGCAGTGCAAGACATAACGTTATACAGGTCAGTACAAGGCAATACGCAGTCAAATGAAGAACAGTAAACTACAATACCCAAAACACACTGGCAAACAATGGCAAACAATCCCACATGTCGGTCGAGACAATGACAATGCGAGAAAGAACACCGCGCAGGGCAGCACAAGGCAGTACACAGTCAAATAAAGAACAGCTGACCAGAAAACCCGCACTACGCTGCCGTACGATCTCAAAACGTCTCGGAGGGCAGTCAAGGCAATTACAGGGCAATACAAAGCACTACGTCGCAGTACACAAGGCAGTACAAGGCAACACTCAGTCAAATAAATAACAGACAGTCAAAAAATTCACAGTGCAGTGAATTCACATGGGTCAGATGGCAACCAAAAGAAGGACAGGGCAATACAAGGCGAGAGGTAACCCAACACGGGGCTGGACAAGGCAATATGCAGTTGTGGCGGGTGGAGCCATTCACTTCAGTCCTGAGAGAAGTAGAGAAACATTTAGAAACATCACCACAGTGATGCGACAAAGGCAGCAGTGAACGTAACATCCCTTTACCAGGTTCCGTGGCCACGTCCCCCGGATAATTTATTGCACAGGGGCCAGGGTCAGACGAGCTGTTAGGGAGACCCTCCCGTTGAGCCACAACCCCCTTGCTTTCTAAACTCCTTCTTGACGAGCAGTCTAAGTGCGGCTGGATCCAATTCCTAGCCCTGGACTTGGGCAACGGTTCACCTCTAAAGGATTGTATCCGTGCCATCAACCCTTTATATCACTGAGCTAAGGCTACGAGGTTTAGCGTGGTATTAGTCACTTACCGAGACTCTGTTGCGGCAAGGGATCTCTCAGCCTTGAGGAGCAGAACCTGAAGCAAGCGTCCCCGCTCAAGGGCACATCCTGGTGCTATGACAGACTATGACAGGCGATACTATGACAGGGCAATACAACGCAAGACGGAACTTTACACAGGGCAGTACAAGGCCAATACACAGTCAAATAGGGAACGACCGATCACAAAATTGATGCACGGTCAAATAGAGTACAACAGCCTAAGAAGCTCTCAATACAGTGCCTGTCAACGCCAGAATACATCAGATGGCTCACAGCACGGTGAGAGGGCAATACGACGCAAGACTTAGGAAAATACAGGGCAGTACAAAGCAACACGTAGTCAAATATAGAACAGCCGATCAAAAACACCCTCCGTTCGGTGCGGTACAACCCCAGAGAGTGTAAAAGGACAGTTAAGACTATTTCATGGCAACACAACGCACAATGTAACACAATCCACGTTGCTACAATGCAATACAGAATAATAAACAACCGATCAAAACCCCACAATACGGTGCAGTACGATCCCACACGGTCTCGGGTGGCAGTCAAGACAACTATAGGGCGACACGATCCAAGATGCAACATTACACGACAGAGCAGAACGGAAGACGCAGTCAACTAAATACCAACCGATTAGAAGAACCGCAGTACAGTGCAGGAGAAAACAAAAATAAGTGGAGATGCCAGTCAAGACAATGACAGAGCAATACAAGGCAAGAAATAACACAATACAGGGCAGTACAGTGAAATACACGGTCAAATAAATAACTGATTAAGTATCCCGCAATACCGTGCGATGCAATGCCAAAACGTGTGAGACAGCAGTCGAGGCAGTGACAGAGCTATACAATGGAAGACATAACGCAGGGCTGTACAACACCGAAACGTATCAGGTGGCACTCAGAACAACAACACAGCGATACAACGCAAGCCGCAACACAATACAAGGTGGTAACAAGGCAATACATGGGTCAAACACAGAACAACGAATAAAACCTGCACAATACGGATCGCTGCAATCCCAGAACGTCTAAAGTGACAGTGAAGGGAATGACGGGGCAGTACAACGCAAGATACAACACTAGACAGGGCAATACGCATTCAAATAACACAAAACCGATTAAAAAACCCACAATACACACCAGTACAACGCCGGAACAGATCAGATGGCAGTCTGGGCAAATAGAGGGCAACACAATGCCAAACGTGACGCCATACGGGGCCGGACAAGGCAATACGCAGTTGTGGCAGGCCGAGCGGCTAACTTCGCTTCTAAGAGAGAAGCGGTGAAACATTCAGAAACATCAACACAGTGATTCTCCAAAGGCAGCAGCGCACGTGACGGTGCTTTACCAGATTCCATATGGCCACGCACCCCGGATTATTTACTGCCTAGGGGCCAGGGTCAGACAAGCTGTCTGGGAGACCCTCCCCTTGAGTCACGAGGCTCGGAAAGGACCCCCTTGCTTTCTAAACTCCTTCTCAGAGAGGAGTCTAGGTGCGGCTGGATCCAATTCCTAGCTCGGAAAGGACCCCCTTGCTTTCTAAACTCCTTCTCCGAGAGGAGTCTAGGTGCGGCTGGATCCAATTCCTAGCCCCGGACTTGGGCAACGGTTCACCTCTAAAGGATTATGTCTGTGCCGTCAACCCTTTACGTGGCTCATAAAAAAACAGCTGATGAAGGAAGTGACAATATGGTGGCCTACAACGGCAGAACAGATCAGATGACAATCAAGACAACAACCGAGCAATACAATGGAAGACGTAACACCACACGGGGCCGGACAAGGCAATACACAGCCACATCAGAACCCATGAGACACATCACACTACAGTCCAGACCTAGGACAGATTCTCTAACGTGACCGTCAAGACGACGGGGCAATACAACGCAAGACGTAACACAGGCCATATGCAGTTGTGGCGGGTGCAGTGATAAAATTCACTCCTAAGAGAGAGGTAGAGAAACATTAACAAACATAACAGTGATTCACCCAAGGCAGCAGCGCACGTGATGGCACTTTACCAGATTGCACGGCCACGCACCCCGGGTCATTTACTGCCTAGGGGCCAGGGTCAGACGAGCTGTTAGGGAGACCCTCCCCTTGAGTCACAAGGCTCGGAAAGGACCCCCTTGCTTTCTAAACTCCTTCTCCAAGAGGAGTCTAGGTGCGGCTGGATCCAATTCCTAGCCCCGGACTTAGGCAACGGTTCACCTCTGAAGGATTGTATCTGCGCCATCGACCCTTTATATCACTGAGCTAAGGCTACAAGGTTTTTGCATGCTATTAGTGACTTACTGAGAATCTGTTGCGGCAAGGCATATCTCAGTCTCGAGGAGCAGAACCTTAATCGAGCGTCCCTGCTCAAGGGGAGATCCTGGCACGGAGGCCCCTGCCATGCAGAAGTCAAAAGGCTCTTGGGCTGTCCACTCTTTATGGGGTAAGCCAATTGACTTATAGTCACATCAGCACAGGAACAAGATATCTAGGTCCCCACTGTGTTGCCAACCATCCCCCAACTTCAAGTACCACTCAGAACAACTCCATGGATGATTGGGGCGCCAAAACGAAGGGGCACCCACACCACCCCAGCAGACAACCAATGGAACTTTCACAATAAATAACTACAATCCCAGACAGTCCAAAGTAACAGCCAAGACAATGACAGACCAATACAGTGCAAGACCTAACATCATACAGAGCAGTAAAAGGCAACGCGCAGCCAAGTCAAGAACAGTTAAAATACCCAAAATCCAGTGCAGCACTATGACACTGTCCCAAAACACAGTCAAAACAACGACAGAGTAAGGCAACACGAGCCGTAACACAACACAGGGCAGCACAAGGCAATACACAGTCACACAAAGAACAGCCAGTTACAAAACCCACAACAGAACGCCCTACAATCTCAGGAAGTCTCAGAGGGCTGTCACGGCAAATACAGGGCAATACGGTGCAAGACAACACAATACAGGCCACTGCCAGCCAATATCAGTCAAATAAATAACAGACAGTCAAAAAATTCACAGTGCAGCGCACTACTATGACACCATGGGTCAGGCGGCAATCATGACAACGACAGGGCAATACAAGGCAAGACGTAACCCAATACGGGGCCGGACAAGGCAATATGCAGTTGTGGCGGGTGGAGCGATTCACTTCAGTCCTAAGAGAAAAGTAGAGAAACATTCAGAAACATCAACACAGTGATTCTCCAAAGGCAGCAGTGCACGTGACGGCGCTTTACCAGATTCCATATGGCCACGCACCCCGGATTATTTACTGCCTAGGGGCCAGGGTCAGACAAGCTGTCTGGGAGACCCTCCCCTTGAGTCACGAGGCTCGGAAAGGACCCCCTTGCTTTCTAAACTCCTTCTCCGAGAGGAGTCTAGGTGCGGCTGGATCCAATTCCTAGCTCGGAAAGGACCCCCTTGCTTTCTAAACTCCTTCTCCGAGAGGAGTCTAGGTGCGGCTGGATCCAATTCCTAGCCCCGGACTTGGGCAACGGTTCACCTCTAAAGGATTATGTCTGTGCCGTCAACCCTTTACGTGGCTCATAAAAAAACAGCTGATGAAGGAAGTGACAATATGGTGGCCTACAATGGCAGAATAGATCAGATGACAATCAAGACAACAACAGAGCAATACAATGGAAGATGTAACACCACACGGGGCCAGACAAGGCAATACGCAGCCACATCAGAACCCATGAGACACATCACACTACAGTCCAGACCTAGGACAGATTCTCTAACGTGACCGTCAAGACGACAGGGCAATACAACGCAAGACGTAACACAGGCCATATGCAGTTGTGGCGGGTGCAGTGATAAAATTCACTCCTAAGAGAGAGGTAGAGAAACATTAACAAACATAACAGTGATTCACTAAAGGTAGCAGCGCACGTGATGGCACTTTACCAGATTGCACGGCCACGCACCCCGGGTCATTTACTGCCTAGGGGCCAGGGTCAGACGAGCTGTCTGGGAGACCCTCCTGTTGAGTCACGAGGCTCGGAAAGGACCCCCTTGCTTTCTAAACTCCTTCTCCAAGAGGAGTCTAGGTGCGGCTGGATCCCATCCTTGCCCCGGACTTGGGCAACGGTTCACCTCTAAAGGATCATATCTGCGTGATCAAACCCTTTGTATCGCTCAGCTAAGATGGCCAAGTCTGGCATGCTGTTAGTCACTTACCCAGAATCTGTTGCGGCAAGGCTTCTCTCAGCCTCCAGGAGCAGAACCTTAAGTGAGTGCCCCCGGGAAATGCTGGCAAACAGGCCGCTGCCTTGCAAGAAAGCTCAAAGGGCTCTTGGTCTGTCCGCTAGGTCTATAGCAAGCTAACTGACTCACAGTGTCTTGACTCTGGTGCCAGCCATCCCACAAAGTTCAAGTGCCACTCGTAGCGACTCCTGCTGGTCGTTATAGCTCGAGCAGCAGCCTGGAGGAAAAAGGGGGGTGACATCGCAACAGCGGTCAAATACAGAACAACCGGTTAAAAATTGCACAATACAGTGCCAGAGACTCTAAAATAACTGGCAAGACAACGACAGGGCAACACCATGCAAGATCTAACCTTACACAGGGCAGTACAAGGCAACGTACAATCAAATGCAGAGCAGACAATGGAAGATTTGACGGTACAGTGCCATACAACGGTAGAATATATCAGATGTCGGTCACCACAATGACAGAGCAATACAAGGCAAGACGTAACGCGATACGGGGCCCTACCAGGCGACACAGTCAAGGAAACAACAACCCATGAAAGAATTCACAATACAGCGCGGTCCTAGGACGGAACGTGTAAAATGACCGTCGAGACAGTGACAGGGCAATACAGTGCAAGACACAACACCATACCAGGTGGTAACAAGGCAACATGCAGCCAAACGAGGAACATCCGATTAAGAAACCCAGCATACGTTCAACTGTAATACCAGAAAAGATCAGAAGGCAGTCAAGACAACGACAGCACACTATAACATGAGAAGTAACACAATACACGGCAGTACAAGGCATTACACAGTCAAATAAAGAAGAACCCATTAAAAACCGCACAATACAGTGCAGTGCGATGCCAGAGTAGATCAGAAGGCAGTCGAGACTATGACGGGGCAATATAATGCAAGATGTTACACAATACAGGGCGGTACAAGGCATTAGAAAGCCAGATGAAGAACAACCGATTAAAAAACCCGCAATACAGCGTGGTACGAGGCCCGAACAGATCAGAAGGCAGTCAAGGCTACGACGGGGCAATATAACACGAGACATAACGCAATAGAGGGCGGTACAAGGCATTACACAGTCAAAGAACAACCGATTAAAAAAAAAACACGCAACACGGTGTGGTACGATGCCAGAATAGATCACAGAGCAATCAAGAGCGTGACGGGGCAACACGATGCGAAACCGATACTGAGTGAGGCGGAGCAATACTATTTCAAATATACAAGAACATAGTACGGAACCAAATTCTTAAGCGTACGACACAAGATCATCTCAAATGGCAGTCAAGGAAGTTACTGAGCAACGTAATCCCGATTTGCACAAAATGGTGCCATCAGGCACCATCGCGTCCGTCAACACTAAGTTGTACTGCAATATCCCCCGCATCACACGCGCCGTACCCTTCTGCTCACCTGCTCCGCATGGATTCCGGGTATGGACTTTGTGGCACACTCTGGTTCTGGCACCTAAAACACCTAAGACACACAATATTACTGTTGAGCTTACGGGAAACCACCACCCCCATGCGCTACCTCTCTGCTACCCAGCTCACCTCCAACGCTCGTCCGGCTCCGGATGCCTGCGGCACCTGCAAAACCAAAGACAAACACTCCCCTGAGCTGCAATGTAGCACTGGGCTATTAGACACCAACGTGTCCACAACCGCCTCACTTGCTGGGACTACTCAGTGGGCGTGCAGTATCGCCCCTCTGACCCTGCATGTCACACCAACCGAAGAAACACACGCCGAGATACTGCCCAAAACCCTACCAAATTCCCCATCTCCCACTCCCTCACCTTGCCCGCCCATCCTCCCCCAAGGCGTGCAACCTGAAGGCTCACAAACCACCCATAAAACCCAACAGACATGGGTTGCTTTAAAACTTGAAAGTTGCTCCCTCCGAGGCAGATGTGATAAGGTCAGCAGCGGCGGGTGGGCTGAAGTGACTGACTCATCCCCATCCCCACATCCCATGTCATTCATTGCTTCAAAACTTCAAATTGGAAAGAACCAATACATACAGTACTCAGAGCCACATCTTCTCTCTAATACCACGTGCTGACTCACCTTCTTACATTGCTCTCCTCTCCTACGCTGCCCCGCCAAGCTTGTCCTGTTGCATCTGCAAGAACGACATCAGAGAAATCACCCTGAGGCAGAGCAATAGAGCCATAACAACAAAAAGTCTTGCACCTTTTTACAAATACCCTCTAAGGTCCAAATACAACCGTACACAAAGAAAATTACAAAAAAAAAATCCGCACCAAAACCAGCCGTACCCTCTTCCACATGAACTCTTCTTCACTGCTGCTGTATTGCCTTTCCAACATGCCCCTGCTCTTCCCAAACAAAACAGAAGAGGTGTCTACACAGCCTCCCGATGGCTACCCTGAGATAACTCTAACACCTTTGCCCCGATCTACGGGGATTCATGTACTACATATAGACTCTCCACAGGATTCCGCCCACCCTGGACACTACGTGCCCAGGCAGGGCAGCCCCGAGCCAAACACTCACGGTTACGGACAGACACTACACGGAACGCTACGAACGACACGCCTCAAAGATGAGAGAAAACTCTCAGCAAGAAAGATGACACGGGGACCAAAGTCACCGTCGTGCAAGAAAATCTGTGGGATCGTGATGATGTCAACATGAAGACGCTCTACGGAACCCCCTGAAGCAAACTGTAGAACGTGATGGTACGTAATAAGAATGGACTGTTGAGCCCGCTAAGATGGACGTGCAGGAAGTCTGGCTTCAAGACCTAAGAACGTAACGACGCAGGGAAGAACTCCCAGACATGGAAGTGGGCCGTCCAGAAACTTCCGAGAGGCAAGATTGATGCACGCTTTAAGATGCTAACGCAAGAAGAGCATCAGATGAATGGTGCTACACCCACAGGCCCAAGCATTCGAGACCCTAAGGATGACGCCCAAGGCCCCACGTCGTGCTCCTGGAGCTCAAAGATGACCTCGAGACCCAAGAAGGGGCGAAGATACACAACACAGACCACATGAACGACATGACAACACGCACAGGCTGGAACTGCCCTGCCCGGGACACGCTAGCGTCACACTGAACAGTAAGCAACATCCTTTACCTTCCTAAATATGACTGTGCCCCGGGACAGCCCTCGCCACTACGCTAACGTCAAAGACCCCATTTTGCAATTGTCCACCTCGGCTCCTCTCCGGCGCCTGACTGTCAACTTAGCTTTTGGAGGGCCAGGCATCTGAATCCTTCTTTGATGCGGTCCACAAAAACCAGCCATCCGATACATTTCCGCAGTCACCAGGTTCCTCCTCTTCCTCTGCAAAAGGAAAATAAAACATAATCCCAGAGGCCGCCACAGCACCAGCAATAAGCATCCTGAGAGGAGATTGCAACCTCTTCGACGACACCCTCAGCCTCCCGAATGCCGTGGCGTTCTGCGTGGCCGCTCTGCGCCGATTCCGGAGTCCGAGGCTGCAATGATAGTTATTCACAGCACCTAAGAGACCAAGAAACACAACATTACCACTGCGCTTCTGCCAAACCGCCACACCATCGACTCCTATCTTCTGTCTTCATTCACATGAGAAAAAAAAGCACCCAATTGTATTCATAGAGGCGCCAGTCACATCTTCCCTCTAATGCCACATGCCGAGCCACCTCCGTACAGCGCTCCTCTCGGCTCCCCTACGTCACCCTGCACATCTCATCTCTCGGCATCTAAAAAGAGAAAAAAAAAATCCAACATTACCCCGATGCAGAGCGATAGCTTAATTCCAAAGGTCTTGTTTCTACTTCGGAACACTGTTCAATTAGATCCAACTACAGCCTGCCATCAAAAAAAAAAAAAAACACAGAAAAAGCCCACAAACATTACACCCCACACAAAGCAGCCTGAACATCTTTGAGATACTGCGTCCTTCACTGACTGTGAACAGCCTCTCCGACTTGGCTCTGCTTATGCCAACACCCACTAATGATACACCCACGCACCCAACCTACTGAGAGCAAATTAATTCCAGATGACTACCCAACCTTTGCCTCGGTCTCCACAGATCCACATATTAACTGTAGACTCTCGTCACTATTCTGCCTGCCCTGGACTCTACACACCCGGGCAGGGGGGCTCCGAGCCAGACACACACACAAGCACAGACCAACACTACACAGAACGCTAAAAACAACGCATCTCAAGGATGAGAGAAAACTCTCAGCAAGAAGGATGACACCCAGACGGAAGTCACCGTCGGGCAAGACGACCTGGAGACCGTGGTGGTGATGTGAAGAGGCTCTATGGAAGCCCCTGAAACAGAGTGTAGGACATCATCATCTGTGATAAGAAGGGACTGTCAAGACTGATAAGATGTATGCGGGGGAAGCCTGGCTTCAAGACCTAAGAACGTAATGACATAGGGAAGAAGTCCCAGTTGTAGACGCGGGCCATCCGGAAACTTCCAAGACGCAAGACCAATGCAAGCTTTAAGCTTCTAACGCAAGACGACCAGCAGCCGAATGGTGCTATGCCCATGGGTGCAGGTGTTCGAGACCCTAGGGATGGCGCCTGAGGCGCCATGCCGTGCTCCTGGAGCTTAAAGACGACCTCGAGACCCGAGAAAGGTCTAAGACACAGAACACGGACCACACGAAAGACAACAACACACACAGGCTGGAACCACCCTGCCCGGGAATGCCGAACAGTAAGCCGCATCCCTTACGTGCCTAAAAGGAGACTGCCCTCCAGGACAAACCTCTCCCCTACGCCAACTTCAAAGACACCTTTTTGCAATTCTCAACCTCGTCCCTTCTCGAGCGCCAGTCTCTCAACTTAGCTTTTGGAGGGCCAGGGGTCCGAATCCATCCTTGAGGCAGTCCACAGAAAACAGCCATCCAGTACGTTCCTGTGGTCACCAGCTTCCTCCTCTTCCTCTGCAAAAGGAAAAGAAAAAAAAAAAGTTATCCCAAAAGCAGCCACAGCACCAGCAATAAGCATCCTGAGAGGAGATGCCAACCTCTTCCACAACACCCTCAGCCTCATGAACGCCGAGGCATTCTGCTCGCCCGCTCAGCGCCAATTCCAGAGTCTGACGCTGCGGCAACAGTTATTCACGGCACCTAAGATACCAAGAAACACAGCATTACCACTGCGCTACTGCCAAACCACCAGTCCCGTGCTCCTCCTCGATACTATCTGGCTCGCCTCAAATGCGAGAGCCTAGAGCACACCAGGCTCCGACGACACCCGAACCCATCTGCAAAACCTGTCCAAGAAGGACTCATGAACCCGGCTCCCTTTTCTAGCCCTCCCCCAGTGCCAAAACTTTAGAAACCCCTTCTCTTCTCCCTGAGCTGCCAGGGAAGGAGCCCCACTTCTTCCCCATAGATCCCACCCTTTATTTGCCAGCCCGAACACCCGGCGTTGGACGCTTCTCAAGAGCCACTCTTCCCAGCCTCTCCCTGCGTCCCACCACCACCTCCCATCTTCTGTCTTCCCACAGACTCTGGGCTCTGCTGCAGACCCACAGAGTCAGTGAAGCCCTGATCTGACCTATACCAGGGGCCTGCCACAAGCCGCAAAGGCTCCAGGGACACGGCAAAACCCTGAGCACGGTGGGGGAAGGTGACAAGGCACCCCACATCCTGAAATACGTTATGCTTTATGGCCCTGCTGCTTTCCTGAGAAATGTGGAAACTCCATCTACAGCTGCAGACAAGGTGCTCACCCAGTCCCTGCAAAGTAATCTCATCATCTGCCCGATTGAGACAAATTCTATTGGCATCTTACCTGGGATACAGCAAAGCTAGTGGGAAAAAAAAAAAAAAAAAAACACAAACAAGAAAGTTCCGTCTTCAATACAGTCAGGGATTCCAGGAAAATGCGCCATGCCTGGAAGAGAGAAAACCATACCCTTAAACTATCTCACCGCCCCCTAAGACTCATTACCACGCGACTCACCTGAAAAACCACAAGGAAGAGAACCGGCACACGAGGCCGCTCTCTACTATACACGCTGCCAAACCTCACCTGGTCCTGAAGGTCTTGCCACCTCCAGCTTCTTACCTGCTATTCTCTAAATGGGATAACATC
This sequence comes from Chroicocephalus ridibundus, assembly GCF_963924245.1. Classification (NCBI taxonomy): domain Eukaryota; kingdom Metazoa; phylum Chordata; class Aves; order Charadriiformes; family Laridae; genus Chroicocephalus; species Chroicocephalus ridibundus. The sequence continues at coordinate 298,188 of NW_026961611.1, forward strand.
TCCACCCAAGGAGCTGAGCCGCCTCCAAAGCTGCAATCGACTGAAGGACAGGTAGAGCTCTGACCCTGGAGACACCTGGTAGCAGAATGAGCAGCCCCAGCAGAAGCAAAATTGTAAATTGGCAATACAGTGCCATCGTATGTTACCAAGTGTCACATCTCATTGAAGACAATGACAGAGCGATACAACGTAAAGCGTAACACAGTACTGGGCCGTGCCAGGCAATACGCCGTCACAGAATCACCAATAGAGAAATTCACAACGGAGTGCAGGCTTACGACAGAATCTCTAAAGCCACCGTTAAGCCAGTGACAGGCGGTACGATGCCACACGTTACAGTATACAGGGCAGTACAACCTAATTCGCAGACAAATAAATTAGAGCAAATTACAAGACTCCCAATACAGTACAGTACAATGCCAGACAGTCTCAGATGTCGGTCAAGACAATGCCAGGGCAACGCAGTGCAAGACATAACGTTATACAGGTCAGTACAAGGCAATACGCAGTCAAATGAAGAACAGTAAACTACAATACCCAAAACACACTGGCAAACAATGGCAAACAATCCCACATGTCGGTCGAGACAATGACAACGCGAGACAGAACACCGTGCAGGGCAGCACAAGGCAGTACACAGTCAAATAAAGAACAGCTGACCAGAAAACCCGCACTACGCTGCCGTACGATCTCAAAACGTCTCGGATGGCAGTCAAGGCAATTACAGGGCAATACAAAGCACTACGTCGCAGTACACAAGGCAGTACAAGGCAATACTCAGTCAAATAAATAACAGATAGTCAAAAAATTCACAGTGCAGTGAATTCACATGGGTCAGATGGCAACCAAAAGAAGGACAGGGCAATACAAGGCGAGAGGTAACCCAACACGGGGCCGGACAAGGCAACATGCAGTTGTGGCAGGTGGAGTCATTCACTTCACTCCCAAGAGAAAAGTAGAGAAACATTCAGAAACATCAACACAGTGATTCTCCAAAGGCAGCAGTGAACGTAACATCCCTTTACCAGGTTCCGTGGCCACATCCCCCGGATAATTTATTGCACAGGGGCCAGGGTCAGACGAGCTGTCTGGGAGACCCTCCCGTTGAGTCACAAGGCTTGGAAAGGACCCCCTTGCTTTCTAAACTCCTTCTCCGAGAGGAGTCTAGGTGCGGCTGGATCCAATTCCTAGCTCGGAAAGGACCCCCTTGCTTTCTAAACTCCTTCTCGGAGAGGAGTCTAGGTGCGGCTGGATCCAATTCCTAGCCCCGGACTTGGGCAACGGTTCACCTCTAAAGGATTATGTCTGTGCCGTCAACCCTTTACGTGGCTCATAAAAAAACAGCTGATGAAGGAAGTGACAATATGGTGGCCTACAACGGCAGAACAGATCAGATGACAATCAAGACAACAACCGAGCAATACAATGGAAGACGTAACACCACACGGGGCCGGACAAGGCAATACACAGCCACATCAGAACCCATGAGACACATCACACTACAGTCCAGACCTAGGACAGATTCTCTAACGTGACCGTCAAGACGACGGGGCAATACAACGCAAGACGTAACACAGGCCATATGCAGTTGTGGCGGGTGCAGTGATAAAATTCACTCCTAAGAGAGAGGTAGAGAAACATTAACAAACATAACAGTGATTCACCCAAGGCAGCAGCGCACGTGATGGCACTTTACCAGATTGCACGGCCACGCACCCCGGGTCATTTACTGCCTAGGGGCCAGGGTCAGACGAGCTGTTAGGGAGACCCTCCCCTTGAGTCACAAGGCTCGGAAAGGACCCCCTTGCTTTCTAAACTCCTTCTCCAAGAGGAGTCTAGGTGCGGCTGGATCCAATTCCTAGCCCCGGACTTAGGCAACGGTTCACCTCTGAAGGATTGTATCTGCGCCATCGACCCTTTATATCACTGAGCTAAGGCTACAAGGTTTTTGCATGCTATTAGTGACTTACTGAGAATCTGTTGCGGCAAGGCATATCTCAGTCTCGAGGAGCAGAACCTTAATCGAGCGTCCCTGCTCAAGGGGAGATCCTGGCACGGAGGCCCCTGCCATGCAGAAGTCAAAAGGCTCTTGGGCTGTCCACTCTTTATGGGGTAAGCCAATTGACTTATAGTCACATCAGCACAGGAACAAGATATCTAGGTCCCCACTGTGTTGCCAACCATCCCCCAACTTCAAGTACCACTCAGAACAACTCCATGGATGATTGGGGCGCCAAAACGAAGGGGCACCCACACCACCCCAGCAGACAACCAATGGAACTTTCACAATAAATAACTACAATCCCAGACAGTCCAAAGTAACAGCCAAGACAATGACAGACCAATACAGTGCAAGACCTAACATCATACAGAGCAGTAAAAGGCAACGCGCAGCCAAGTCAAGAACAGTTAAAATACCCAAAATCCAGTGCAGCACTATGACACTGTCCCAAAACACAGTCAAAACAACGACAGAGTAAGGCAACACGAGCCGTAACACAACACAGGGCAGCACAAGGCAATACACAGTCACACAAAGAACAGCCAGTTACAAAACCCACAACAGAACGCCCTACAATCTCAGGAAGTCTCAGAGGGCTGTCACGGCAAATACAGGGCAATACGGTGCAAGACAACACAATACAGGCCACTGCCAGCCAATATCAGTCAAATAAATAACAGACAGTCAAAAAATTCACAGTGCAGCGCACTACTATGACACCATGGGTCAGGCGGCAATCATGACAACGACAGGGCAATACAAGGCAAGACGTAACCCAATACGGGGCCGGACAAGGCAATATGCAGTTGTGGCGGGTGGAGCGATTCACTTCAGTCCTAAGAGAAAAGTAGAGAAACATTCAGAAACATCAACACAGTGATTCTCCAAAGGCAGCAGTGCACGTGACGGCGCTTTACCAGATTCCATATGGCCACGCACCCCGGATTATTTACTGCCTAGGGGCCAGGGTCAGACAAGCTGTCTGGGAGACCCTCCCCTTGAGTCACGAGGCTCGGAAAGGACCCCCTTGCTTTCTAAACTCCTTCTCCGAGAGGAGTCTAGGTGCGGCTGGATCCAATTCCTAGCTCGGAAAGGACCCCCTTGCTTTCTAAACTCCTTCTCCGAGAGGAGTCTAGGTGCGGCTGGATCCAATTCCTAGCCCCGGACTTGGGCAACGGTTCACCTCTAAAGGATTATGTCTGTGCCGTCAACCCTTTACGTGGCTCATAAAAAAACAGCTGATGAAGGAAGTGACAATATGGTGGCCTACAATGGCAGAATAGATCAGATGACAATCAAGACAACAACAGAGCAATACAATGGAAGATGTAACACCACACGGGGCCAGACAAGGCAATACGCAGCCACATCAGAACCCATGAGACACATCACACTACAGTCCAGACCTAGGACAGATTCTCTAACGTGACCGTCAAGACGACAGGGCAATACAACGCAAGACGTAACACAGGCCATATGCAGTTGTGGCGGGTGCAGTGATAAAATTCACTCCTAAGAGAGAGGTAGAGAAACATTAACAAACATAACAGTGATTCACTAAAGGTAGCAGCGCACGTGATGGCACTTTACCAGATTGCACGGCCACGCACCCCGGGTCATTTACTGCCTAGGGGCCAGGGTCAGACGAGCTGTCTGGGAGACCCTCCTGTTGAGTCACGAGGCTCGGAAAGGACCCCCTTGCTTTCTAAACTCCTTCTCCAAGAGGAGTCTAGGTGCGGCTGGATCCCATCCTTGCCCCGGACTTGGGCAACGGTTCACCTCTAAAGGATCATATCTGCGTGATCAAACCCTTTGTATCGCTCAGCTAAGATGGCAAAGTCTGGCATGCTGTTAGTCACTTACCCAGAATCTGTTGCGGCAAGGCTTCTCTCAGCCTCCAGGAGCAGAACCTTAAGTGAGTGCCCCCGGGAAATGCTGGCAAACAGGCCGCTGCCTTGCAAGAAAGCTCAAAGGGCTCTTGGTCTGTCTGCTAGGTCTATAGCAAGCTAACTGACTCACAGTGTCTTGACTCTGGTGCCAGCCATCCCACAAAGTTCAAGTGCCACTCGTAGCGACTCCTGCTGGTCGTTATAGCTCGAGCAGCAGCCTGGAGGAAAAAGGGGGGTGACATCGCAACAGCGGTCAAATACAGAACAACCGGTTAAAAATTGCACAATACAGTGCCAGAGACTCTAAAATAACTGGCAAGACAACGACAGGGCAACACCATGCAAGATCTAACCTTACACAGGGCAGTACAAGGCAACGTACAATCAAATGCAGAGCAGACAATGGAAGATTTGACGGTACA